>NC_083577.1:93150663-93468788 GCF_027579695.1 Neoarius graeffei
CTCAAGTCTCTGGATGTTGTGGGGCTGTCTTGGTTGACACGCCTCTGCAACATCGCGTGGCGGTCGGGGACAGTGCCTCTGGAGTGGCAGACTGGGGTGGTGGTCCCTCTTTTTAAGAAAGGGGACCGGAGAGTGTGCTCCAATTATAGGGGAATCACACTTCTCAGCCTCCTAGGGAAAGTTTACTCCAGGGTACTGGAGAGGAGAATTCGACCAATAGTCAATCCTCAGATCCAGGAGGAACAATGCGGTTTTCGTCCTGGTCGCGGAACACTGGACCAGCTCTATACCCTTCATGGGGTGCTCGAGGGTTCATGGGAGTTTGCCCAACCAGTCCACATGTGCTTTGTGGATCTGGAGAAGGCATTCGACCGTGTCCCCCGTGGTATTCTGTGGGGGGTGCTTCGGGAGTATGGGGTTCGGGGCTCTTTGCTAAGGGCTGTCCGGTCCCTGTACGAACGGAGCAGGAGTCTGGTTCGCATTGCCGGCAGTAAGTCAGACCTGTTCCCAGTGCATGTTGGACTCCGGCAGGGCTGCCCTTTGTCACCGGTTCT
Organism: Neoarius graeffei; assembly: GCF_027579695.1. Classification (NCBI taxonomy): domain Eukaryota; kingdom Metazoa; phylum Chordata; class Actinopteri; order Siluriformes; family Ariidae; genus Neoarius; species Neoarius graeffei. The sequence goes on from NC_083577.1 coordinate 93,151,218, forward strand.
GTTCATAATTTTTATGGACAGAATTTCTAGGCTCAGCCAGGGGCCGGAAGGAATCCTGTTTGGGAATCACAGGATTTCATCTCTGCTTTTTGCAGATGATGTTGTCCTGTTGGCTTCTTCAAACCAGGACCTTCAGCATGCACTGGGGCGGTTTGCAGTCGAGTGTGAAGCGGCTGGGATGAGAATCAGCACCTCCAAGTCCGTGGCCATGGTTCTCGACCGGAAAAGGGTGGCTTGCCCTCTCCAGGTTGGTGGAGAAGTCCTGCCTCAAGTGGAGGAGTTTAAGTATCTCGGGATCTTGTTCACGAGTGAGGGAAGGATGGAGCGTGAGATCGACAGGTGGATCGGTGCAGCCTCCGCAGTGATGCGGTCGCTTTACCGGTCCATCATGGTGAAGAAGGAGCTGAGCCAAAAGGCGAAGCTCTCAATTTACTGGTCGATCTACGTTCCGACTCTCACCTATGGTCATGAGCTTTGGGTAATGACAGAAAGAACAAGATCGCGGATACAAGCGGCTGAAATGAGTTTCCTTCGCAGGGTGGCTGGGCGCTCCCTTAGAGATAGGGTGAGAAGCACAGTCACTCGGGAGGAGCTCAGAGTAGAGCCGCTGCTCCTCCACATCGAGAGGAATCAGCTGAGGTGGCTCAGGCATCTTTTTCGGATGCCTCCTGGACGCCTCCCTGGGGAGGTGTTCCAGGCATGTCCCCCCGGGAGGAGGCCCCGGGGAAGACCCAGGACACGCTGGAGGGACTATGTCTCTCGGCTGGCCTGGGAACGCCTCGGTGTTCTTCCCGAGGAGCTGGCCGAGGTGTCTGGGGAAAGGGAAGTTTGGGCTTCCATGCTTAGACTGCTGCCTCCGCGACCCGGTCCCGGATAAGCAGAAGAAGACGAGACGAGACGAGACTATATATAAAAAAGCCAACAACAGCAATAAAAATACATTTATAGATCATAAACAAATAAAAGAATAGCATTTAATTATAAACACTTTAATGAATATAACTATTACATATCAGAAACCTTTATCAACATGCAATTTAATATTGACAATCAATAAATATTTAAAATAACATTAAATAAATATAAGAATCAAAGTAAATAAATATTAAAATACCAATAAATCATGAATAGCATGTGAAGCACTCTGGGGGATGGCGGGGATATGGGAGGAGCAAGATGTCACAGACTAACCATATAAGGACAATTACAGGATCCACCCAAACCCAAACTCTCACCAGAACCGCTGTACATCTCATCTCATTATCTGTAGCCGCTTTATCCTGTTCTACAGGGTCGCAGGCGAGCTGGAGCCTATCCCAGCTGACTATGGGTGAGAGGCGGGGTTCACCCTGGACAAGTCGCCAGGTCATCACAGGGTTGACACAGAGACAAACAACCATTCACACTCACATTCACACCTACGCTCAATTTAGAGTCACCAGTTAACCTAACCTGCATGTCTTTGGACTGTGGGGGAAACCGGAGCACCCGGAGGAAACCCACGCGGACACGGGGAGAACATGCAAACTCCGCACAGAAAGGCCCTCGCCGGCCACGGGGCTGAAACCCAGACCTTCTTGCCACTGTACATCATAACCTCCATATATGATAAGCACACATCTCACTCCACCCACACCCTAATAAAATAAACTTCGGCCAATAAAACTGTTTACTGCCTCCTTAGATAGGTTCACTTTACTTACAGTTTAAGCCGAAGCCAGTGTGCTGTGGGGTCACTATTATAGTGTAAAATTATACAGACACTGTGATATGTATTAACTCCAAAAGTCAGTAAAACAAGACAACAGGTGAAGGACATATACAGTAGCAGTAATAAGGCCCAGGATGGTGGGAGTGGATGATCCTGGATAAACAGTAACCCTGTTCCACTGGGTGGTGGATTTTGAAAGGGTCATTTCACAAAAATCCCCCAAGTACCACTTGGAGCAACATGTCACACACTTACCACATCAGGACATTACAGGATACAACTGAACCACAACCCCTGTATGACACCCATATACCGTAAGTGCATGGCATATTGTGTTGCCCACATCCCCACCCCGCCCCGCAGGCTGTACCAAAGGGTATTTGGGGGATTTTTGTGAAATAACCCTCAGCAACAGAATGCAAGGTATGATTTTGACCAACAGAATCATCACTATCTCCTTAAATAAATTCACTTTCCTTCCTGATGGGTTACTGTTTAATCAGAACCCTAAATGCTGAGGCTATTATAAGTAGCTATTATAAATTAAAACAACCAAATAAACATACACTGATATATGTATTAATTCCAAAAGTTCAACAAGAAAACAGGTGATGTGCAGGTGCTGGACGGTGAAGTGGATCAACCTGGATAAAAAAATAGCCCTGTTCCACTGGGTGGTGAATTCTGATAGGGTCATTTCACAAAAGCGTCCCACAAGTACCCCTTACTGCAACCTGCAGGATTGGGTGGGGCATGTGGGCGGAGCGAGATGTCACACGCTTACAATATATCGAGGCTATGATGTACAGGTATTACTGTGGATCCAGTAAGTGTCCTTATATGGTCAGTGTGCGACATCCTGCTCTGCCCACATACATTTGAGTGCAGACACTTTAGAGCAGGGGCAGAGAGAGTGAGAGAGACAGGTTTGTACAGTATGTGGAGTTTAATTTGTTTGTCTCTTTCTCTCCATGCTCTCACAGAAGGCGGTTGCATTTCTCTGCCTCTCCTTCCCTTATCTTCCCTGCTTCTGCTTCTCTGTCTCGTCTGTCTATTGTCTATACTTTTGAGAGACTCTCTCCGCACTGCTCTCCAAACTAAAAATCATGTAATTGATAAACTGGTCTCTTCACGCAATTGACACAATTTTCTCGACAAGAAGCCTGGGTTTGGGGGAACCGGCCTGTCCTGCCGGAACATTCGCAGCTGGCTACACGATGGATGCATAGGAGAGGTGGCAGGTCGTGTGCCTGGCGGTTCTTTCTGTGGAGGACATTGAAGACATCTACCTATTCGGAACGATGATTACAGGACTTTTGCTGATTGGATTAGGCATTGCCCTGGTATATCGAGGAAATCAGACAATGGTGACAGCTGTCCAAAGCCCCATAAAGCTGCCCGACATGATTGAAGCAGTGGGCAGAGCTGTCGGCACTCAGACTGTGGCTATTCAGAACTTGAACCGCAACATGGATAACATCATGGAGAAGCTTTTGGCTTTGCAAAGGAAAATGAATCGATTTGGAGACCAGAACGGACAAACAGAGTAGTCGTGTAAAAGAATGCATCTACTCACCCCAAGACCAAACAATCCCAATCTTATCTGCTTTTGGCTCCCTCAGACAGCACTGGCCTTGGCCAAGGCCATTGCTGGAACAACAACTCCCCCCGAAGTTCACTGCAGTGAGACGCTCTTGCTTCCTTCCCCCACTTCCCACGGTCGCCGCTTTTTACCCCTGTCCTGTCTACTCCCCCTGTGTCAATTGTATGTATGTGTATATATACGGATGGGTTGATGGCCAATTTCGCTGGTACTTGTGACTAGTGACAATAAAGGGTTCATTCATTCATTCATTCATTCATTTGCTCGTAGTTGAGTATTTTAGCTGGAGACACACTGCTGGTTCATGAGCAGGTCTGTGCGGACTGGTGGTGGGCCGAGCAGAGCGGCTGCTTCGGCTACGTTCCCTCCGCTTTCCTCCACCGAGGAGTCGAGGGCATGGAAGATGCCTGGCAGGATAAGGAGTATTTCAGCAGCTATGGCACTCTGGTATGCTCTCATTTTATATTCTAGCTGTTCTTTTTTTTAAATAATTTTTTCTTTGATACGGAAATGAATGATTCTGCAGTGTTCAGTTTATAGTTAGAATAAAATCACTTCATCTGATGTGTTTTTATTTATAAGTAAAAATATTTCAAAAACAATTGTATATTATGGAGCTTGCCTGATGTGATAAAGAAAACTGAAAACATTTTTGTGGTTAGAAAATGACAGAAAAACAGGATATTATTCAGTCACTAAGTTTATAATGAGATAGCTAGGTGGTGCATTATTATTATTATTATTATTATTATTATTAATAATCAGCATTTTATTTTATTACAGCTCACTTGGACTCATTTTTGTTTATATCTGTGTAAAGTCCTTCATTAAATAATTAATTAACATCAATTAAATGATATTCCTTAAGTGTTGGAACACTCACATGGAATGAAATGGAGACTGTCAAATAATGAGAAACTTTTTGACACCTATTTGCAAGAAACAGTGCAAAGAAAAATAAAAACAAATGAAAGGTTTAATGTGAACTCCGTAATGATCTGTCTGTATTTAAGGTTGTAGGTTTATACATGTTGTTATTTTGTGATTTGCAAATACCGTTAAAATCACATCCTCTTGTTTTTCTCTCTCAGAAGCTTCACCTGGAGATGCTGTCTGACCGGCCGCACACCAAAACCTACAGACAGGTGATCATGAGCAACAGCGCCACCCTGAGGGGGAAGAGGTGATGGATTTGGGGTGTGGTACTGACATTATCAGCCTCCTCTCTCTCTCTCTCTCTCTCTCCAGGATTGAACAGCACAGTTTTTTTTTCTGCCTTTAAGATAAGTTTTGATTGATATTTGGCTAATTTTATGTTTTCATGCTGCAGTAGTAATCATACAGAACATTACAGGATTTAATAGAAATAAAACCCGAACTCAGGGATGTGGTAAATGTGTGTGAGAGAGACTGGAACTCCCAGCTGTATCAGTGATTAATGAAGCAGTGCTGCTCCGAGTACATGGTCATGTTAATCAGTGTGTCTTTAATCACAGAGGTGTGTTTAATGCACCTACAGAGATTATTTTCTCTTCTGCTTCCATTAGTTTTGAATGAGAAACACTATTCAGTGTATAGTGCTGTTATCGGTAAATAATCAGTGATGGGGCTGTGATGAAGTGGAGTTCCTGTTACAAATATTAGTGTTTTATTCCTCTTATACCACAGCAATGTGCCAGTGATTACACTTTATTAAAGAATGACGTAACACTTTTTATCCATTTTTAGTTACATGTAAGGTTGTGAAACGTCCATGAAAGGAGTTATTTCCTGTTATCACTCAGCTATAAATGGTCATTCCTTCATCAGCCTAACTTTTTCCTTTCTCTTGAAGTTAATAAAATTGAAAATGCAGCTTGTTGGTTTTTTTTTTATTGTGTTTATGTGGAGGCTCTGCTGTGAATGTTGCCTTGTAACTGGCGGATGAGAGCAGCGCCAGGCGGGCTGGCGTGGTTTAAGGTGGACCTTGACTGTAATTAAGTTTTCCGGCAGCCCGCTGCAAGCACCCCAACCAGAACTAGTATGTCTCCATCTCCATGGTGCTGCTGGAGAAGGCAGGTGCCCAAAGTGCATGGGTCTCAGGCATGCAACCTGTGATCCACCTTAAACAAATTCACCCGAAGTCTATTCGTGCCAGAACCAATGAGCCTCAACTTTCTTTTTACCCTCCTCAAAAGTCCTGTGGCGATGGTACCCTGGATGACAGGGACAGGCTTGGTCAGCTGGAAGTCTCTAGTCTGGAGCCACACACTGGCAGCGCTTGTGTGAAGGTCGTTCTATCCACGAAGTTGTGGTGATGTGGTAGTTCGGCAGTTATAGGTGTGACTGGGCTGGTCTATTTAGGAGTACAGCAGCCCACTCCAAATGGAGAGACCCCTAGAAAAGGTGGGGTAAACATCGGTCACCACAATCCCCCCGACTGGTAGACTGTGGCCAGTGGGGACCTGCTTCTACGGTCAAAACCCGAGAAAACCGAAACTGAACCCTTTCAAGGTGGGAGCATGGAATGTGAGGACCCTCATAGACCACAATAACATAGAAAGACCACACCGACGCACTGCCCTTGTGAGTCGGGAGCTCGACCGCTTTAACATTGATATCGCTGCCCTCTCTGAAACAAGACTTGCCGGTGAGGGAAGTCTTTCCAAAGTTGGAGCCAACTATACTTTTTTCTGGAAAGGGAAAGATGCTGAAGAGTGGCGGATCCATGGCAATGGGTTTGCGATCAAGACATTGATCGTGAATCGCTATAACCTGGTCCCAACCGCTATAAACAAGCATCTTTTGACCCTCCGTGTGCCACTCCCTAACAGCAACCACCTGACCCTGATCTCCATCTATGCACCAACCCTTAACTCTGAGGATGACGTCAAGGAGTCATTCTATGCTGCCCTGAACAGTACCATCCAAGCTGTCCCCAGCAGAGACAAGCTCCTTGTGCTTGGAGACTTCAATGCCAAGGTCGGTCATGACCACAGACTCTGGGAGGGCATTCTGGGCAAGCAGGGCCTTGGATCCTGTAACTCCAGTGGGCTTCTCCTCCTTGGCCTATGTGCTGAAAATGAACTGGCTATCACTAACACCTTCTTCCAGCTTCTGAATCATCACAAGACCACCTGGAAACACCTGCAGTCAAAGCACTGGACCATCCTTGACTACATCCTCACCCAATCACGGGACCGGAGCGATGTCCTTGTGACCCACAGCATGCCCAGTGCAGATGACTGTTGGACAGACCACCGGCTCCTCATATCTCGCCTCAGACTCTGACTGTGTAACCTTCCCCGCCACAACAGACCAGCAAAGAGGGCACGTCGCTTCAATGTCGCGAAGCTGAAGATCCCTGGAGTCCAGGAAGACTACTCCAACCGTCTCACAGAGCTTCTTAGTGAGACCCCACCATCGGCCCATCATCCAGACTCCGTAGAAGCGGACTGGTCTGTGCTCCATGGCACCATCAGCAAGGTTGCAGAGGATGTAGTTGGCTACTGCAGTCGTCCCCATCAAGACTGGTTCGACCAAAATGATGCCGATATCCGAGAACTGATTGACCAGAAGAGATCTGCCCGCTTTGCATGGGAGAATCGCCCTACCCATGCCTGCTTGTGACACTTCCAAAAGGCAAAGCAGGAGTGCCAGCGAAGGGTCTGAGAGATGCAGAACCTCTGGTGGCAAGACAAAGCAAAGGAGATCCAGTCTTACACTGACAGCAGAGACCTCTGGTGCTTCTACGCTGCAACAAAGGAAATCTTTGGTCCTCGTCATGGAGGTACCAACATCCTCTGGACTGCCGATGGGGCAACCACCCTTATAGAAGATCAAGCCATCCTTAAAAGGTGGAAAGAACATTTTCAGATGCTCCTGAATCGTCCATCTACCGCGGCTGATGACTTGCTCCGTAAGGTACCCCAACACCTGGTCAGGCATTGGATGTCACTCCCTCCCTCCTACACTGAGTTTCAGAAGGCGCTGAAGCACATGAAAGCATGGAAGGCCCCAGGTCCCGACAACATCCCATTGGAACTTATCTGTCATGGGGGAAGAGCCGTGGAAATCAAGCTTTTCATGATGATCCTGTGCATGTGGGAGATGAAAGCTGTACCTGTGGACCTAAAAGACACCACCATCATCACCATCTTCAAGAAAGGGGATCGATCCATCTGCGGAAACTACCGCGGCATCTCCCTCCTCAGCATCGCTGGAAAGATCTTTGCACGGGTCCTGCTAGACAGGCTCCTGACCATCGCTGAGGAAGTCCTTCCAAAGTCACAGTGTGGCTTCTGGCCATCTTGTGGCACCACTGACATGATCTTCTGTGCCTGCCTGCTTCAGGAGAAGTCCTGTGAGCAACGACGACCACTCCTTTTCATCTTCTGGGACCTGGAGAAGGCATTTGATAGCATCCCAAGACTAGCTATGTGGGCAACCTTGAGACGCTTTGGTTGTTCCGACCACTTCACAGACCTTGTACAGGCCCTTCACGATGGGATGACTGGTCGCGTCATAGCCAAGAACACCATCTCAGACCCCTTCTCTATCACCACTGGTCTGAAGCAGGGCTGCATTCTGGCCCCCACCCTCTTCTCCCTCTACCTTGGGGCCATGATCCACAAGCTTCCTGACACGGCCTCTGGCATCCAACTTCCCTGCCGAATGAATGGAGGCCTCTTCAACACCGGACGCCTCCGCGCCCGCAGACTCACCACCCTGGTCACAGTTCGGGAGCTGCAGTACGCTGACGACAATGCGACTCCTGTGGACACAGTCGCTGCCCTCCAGACTACTGTTGATGCCTTTGATGGTGCCTACTCCCGCTTCGGTCTCACTTCCAACACTGGGAAAACCAAGATCCTTGCGCAGGGAGCCCTGGGCCATCCCTCTCCAGACACCAGCAACATACGACTCCATGGTGAAATCCTTGAGACTGTGGAACCCTTCCCCTACCTGGGAGGCTATCTTTCCAATGACTGCACTGTGCAGAAAGACATTGAAAATAGGATTCGTGCTGCACATACAGCTTTTGGAAGGCTCTCTAAATGTGTCTTCCTAAACCACGACCTGAATCTTCATACAAAAATCATGGTGTTCCAAGCCATTGTTCTCTCCACCCTCCTTTATGGCTCTGAGGTGTGGGTTCTGTATAGGAGTGACATAAAAAAGCTGGAGCATTTCCAACAGCAGAAACTCTGTGCGATCCTGAAGATCAAATGGCAAGATCTCATCTCCAATAAATCTGTCCTGCTCTGAGCCAATCTCCCCAGCATTGAGTCCACGATGGCACGACATCACCTCCGCTGGGCAGGACACATCAGAAGAATGCCCACAACCTGACTCCCCTGCCAGATCCTGTTCTCACAACTTGAATCTGGCACAAGGTCCCGAGGAGCCCCCAAACGTCGATTTCGTGACCAATTGAAGGCCACTCTCCTTCGCTGCAACATCGACCATGCCAACTGGGAGACCCTCACCGAGGACCGCACTGAGTGGAGGCACACCATCATTCAGGGAGCAGACCGCATGGAGAATCAACGACGTTGTGAGGTAGAGGCCAAGAGACAACAACGGAAAGAGCGGCTTCTCCTTCCTCGCTCACCACCCACCCTGCCTTGCACAAAGTGTCCCTGACTCTTCCGTTCTGCTCTGGGTTTGAGCAGCCACATAAGACATCGTCACCCCCTGAATCAGTAATAACTGAGGCGGATCTGACATGAACTCTAGTGCTCGGTCACGAGCGACTGCCAGGGGGGGTGGGGGGTGGGGTGGATAGAAACGATAACGTATTAGGATTCAGCAGTGATGTTATGTGATGTAATCATGTTTTATTCTTAATGTATTGAGTGGTATGGAACGTAAGTGTGCTACAGCGTCACATCAAATCTTCCAAACATGCGGTGATTAAATCTTCTGCTATATAAAGTTAGTTAATTCTCTGTACGGAAGCCACTTTGAGTGTTTGTGTTTGATCTCACCTGGTTATCGTGCTCTCTGCAGGTGTATGCGGTGGAGGCGAGCTCGGTGGCCGAACACACTGAGAAACTGGTGAAACTGGATGGGTGTGGTGAGGTTGTGATGGTGTTTCGCTCCAGAGCTGAAGATCTGATGCTTCCATCCAAGGTGGATGTTCTCGTCTCGGAGTGGATGGGGACCTGCCTACTGCTATAAACCGAGTGAGAGAGAGAAAAGCAGAATTTACACACTGATATAAATAAAGGTGTTTTTTTAAATAACTGGCAGTATTGTCAGTACAGATATGCAGTAAATCATTCCTTTAGAATGCTGACCAGCCATCACTCACAGACATCTGCTCATAAAATGGAGCTCTGCTACACTCATGGAAGAATATGTTAAGCATAATTATTGTTCCTCATAAAATCAGTCAGTAATTCATTAGCTCAATTCTTAGCCAAAAAATATTTTTATTTCCATTTATTTCATAAAGAATCTTGCAGCTCTGAATTTGTCATTGCTGATGGATGTGCTTCTGTGATTGGCTCCTGAGTGTCACATGATCCAGCTCCACTGAATTAAACACAAAACATGAGTGAATTACACACCTGTCCGCACTCTTGGTCACTGTTTTATAAGTGTGTATAATAAAAATGCTGTGTTACCGTGTAGAAGACACAGTATTTTAGAATTTACTGTTGCTCAGTCTGTTAGCACTAGATATAGTGTAGATAGTGTCTTTTCTGTCACTAAACCTGTCCATTTTTTTGTGTGTGTGCATGTTAATGATCCAGCTGATGTGTGGTGTAATCTCAGTGTCTCCTCCTTCCATCATCCGGTGATATTCTGTTGTAGTTTGAGTTCATGGTGGAGTCGGTGCTGCGTGTGCGGGACCACTGGCTGAAGGATGGAGGGATGATGTGGCCGTCCTCTGCCTCTCTGAGCCTCGTTCCCTGTCAGGCCCATGCTGACTACAGCCGCAAGATGGAATTCTGGGAAAATCTTTACGGCCTGGACTTCAGCTGTCTGCAGTAAGGAAATGCCAGTCGCTCTATGTATGACCGCCCTGACACACTACGTTATAAAAACACACACTGGATATTCATCATGTGCCGATATTACTTTCATATCGCAGCAGTCAGCTTTTACACCGAGTGCAAACTCATGTTTATTACGTACAAAATACGCATGAGAACTTTCACTGCATGTCAGCCCTGTGATGACCTGGCGACTTGTCCAGGGTGAACCCCGCCTTTCGCCCGTAGTCAGCTGGGATAGGATCCAGCTTGCCTGCGACCCTGTAGAACAGGATAAAGCGGCTACAGATGATGAGATGAGATGAGATGAGACTTTCACTGCAATTCACAGCACAGAGCAACTGTAACAACACAGTAAAGTTCTGAATTAATTAGTTTTTATATTGTAATCACTTCAGGTACAGTTCACATCGAATAAAGTCCAATACGGAACACCCAAACAGAAATCCTCACAGAAATGGAGCATTAAAAGTTTTGACTGGTTACAGTTGTTTTGGGGGCGGGAACTCTGGTCTAATTGGTTGCAGTGGTTTTGGGGGCGGGAACTCTGGTCTAATTGGTTACAGTGGCTTTGGGGGCGGGAACTGTGGTCTAATTGGTTACAGTGGTTTTTGGGGCGGGAACTGTGGTCTAATTGGTTACAATGGTTTTGGGGCGGGAACTGTGGTCTAATTGGTTACAGTGGTTTTTGGGGCGGGAACTGTGGTCTAATTGGTTACAGTGGTTTTTGGGGCGTGAACTCTGGTCTAATTGGTTACAGTGGTTTTTGGGGCGGGAACTGTGGTCTAATTGGTTACAATGGTTTTGGGGCAGGAACTGTGGTCTAATTGGTTACAGTGGTTTTGGGGGCGGGAACTCTGGTCTACAACCCTGATTCCAAAAAAGTTGGGACAAAGTACAAATTGTAAATAAAAACGGAATGCAATAATTTACAAATCTCAAAAACTGATATTGTATTCACAGTAGAACATAGACAACATATCAAATGTCGAAAGTGAGACATTTTGAAATTTCATGCCACATATTGGCTCATTTGAAATTTCATGACAGCAACACATCTCAAAAAAGTTGGGACAGGGGCAATAAGAGGCTGGAAAAGTTAAAGGTACAAAAAAGGAACAGCTGGAGGACCAAATTGCAACTCATTAGGTCAATTGGCAATAGGTCATTAACATGACTGGGTATAAAAAGAGCATCTTGGAGTGGCAGCGGCTCTCAGAAGTAAAGATGGGAAGACAACTGTCTCTCCACTCCCTGTGATGTCATCACTCTGGACATGCACACACGGCATGTCTGATCTGGAGGTGAGAGCAGTTACACTCAGGAGGAATCAGAGACATGAGTAAAAATATCTGTCCATCAGCAGATGGTGTTGAGGAAGTGAACTGCTCACTCCTGTTTATCTTAACCCTTTGATGCAAAACATATGCACACCCCTTCTAAAGCACAGCATGGGTCAAAAATGACCCGCATTCATTTTCCAGGTTATTTCATGCTGACTGAGTTTTTCTTTGCTCTATCTTTTGAAATCAATTTATTTTATGATTGAATATTCCAAGTATTCTTTAAATATCTTGTTTTTAATTACCACAAATCATTAATTTAATTTTTTCTTTCCTACTTTATGAACAAAAATACTTTTTTATATTACAACCCCGATTCCAAAAAAGTTGGGACAAAGTACAAATTGTAAATAACAACAGAATGCAATGATGTGGAAGTTTCAAAATTCCATATTTTATTCAGAATAGAACATAGATGACATATCAAATGTTTAAACTGAGAAAATGTATCATTTAAAGAGAAAAATTAGGTGATTTTAAATTTCATGACAACAACACATCTCAAAAAAGTTGGGACAAGGCCATGTTTCCCACTGTGAGACATCCCCTTTTCTCTTTACAACAGTCTGTAAACGTCTGGGGACTGAGGAGACAAGTTGCTCAAGTTTAGGGATAGGAATGTTAACCCATTCTTGTCTAATGTAGGATTCTAGTTGCTCAACTGTCTTAGGTCTTTTTTGTCATATCTTCCATTTTATGATGCGCCAAATGTTTTCTATGGGTGAAAGATCTGGACTGCAGGCTGGCCAGTTCAGTACCCGGACCCTTCTTCTACACAGCCATGATGCTGTAATTGATGCAGTATGTGGTTTGGCATTGTCATGTTGGAAAATGCAAGGTCTTCCCTGAAAGAGACGTCGTCTGGATGGGAGCATATGTTGCTCTAGAACCTGGATATACCTTTCAGCATTGATGGTGTCTTTCCAGATGTGTAAGCTGCCCATGCCACACGCACTAATGCAACCCCATACCATCAGAGATGCAGGCTTCTGAACTGAGCGCCGATAACAACTTGGGTCGTCCTTCTCCTCTTTAGTCCGAATGACACGGCGTCCCTGATTTCCATAAAGAACTTTAAATTTTGATTCGTCTGACCACAGAACAGTTTTCCACTTTGCCACAGTCCATTTTAAATGAGCCTTGGCCCAGAGAAGACGTCTGCGCTTCTGGATCATGTTTAGATACGGCTTCTTCTTTGAACTATAGAGTTTTAGCTGGCAACGGCGGATGGCACGGTGAATTGTGTTCACAGATAATGTTCTCTGGAAATATTCCTGAGCCCATTTTGTGATTTCCAATACAGAAGCATGCCTGTATGTGATGCAGTGCCGTCTAAGGGCCCGAAGATCACGGGCACCCAGTATGGTTTTCCAGCCTTGACCCTTACGCACAGAGATTCTTCCAGATTCTCTGAATCTTTTGATGATATTATGCACTGTAGATGATGATATGTTCAAACTCTTTGCAATTTTACACTGTCGAACTCCTTTCTGATATTGCTCCACTATTTGTCGGCGCAGAATTAGGGGGATTGGTGATCCTCTTCCCATCTTTACTTCTGAGAGCCGCTGCCACTCCAAGATGCTCTTTTTATACCCAGTCATGTTAATGACCTATTGCCAATTGACCTAATGAGTTGCAATTTGGTCCTCCAGCTGTTCCTTTTTTGTACCTTTAACTTTTCCAGCCTCTTATTGCCCCTGTCCCAACTTTTTTGAGATGTGTTGCTGTCATGAAATTTCAAATGAGCCAATATTTGGCATGAAATTTCAAAATGTCTCACTTTCGACATTTGATATGTTGTCTATGTTCTATTGTGAATACAATATCAGTTTTTGAGATTTGTAAATTATTGCATTCCGTTTTTATTTACAATTTGTACTTTGTCCCAACTTTTTTGGAATCGGGGTTGTACTATACATGGGTCATCCAAGTGTGATTTAAAATTAAATGTCTTAATACTATAATAATAATTTGTTTCAAGTAATTACTTTAGCAGTGAATGGGGCCAGTTATTTATTTATTAACTATGTAGTTAGGTAAGCGACAAGTAATCTACTCACTCTCAAGGTAACCTAAACATCAATTTTTTTTCTAAGGTAATGTTCGAACAATTGAAAAACATTACTTGCATGTATGAGACGGGCAAAGGGCGCTGTGCTGAGCTGTGAAATGTCTGACACAAGCACAATTCACAGTTCCCACCAAACGCTGGAGTAAATGCATGCGGGTCGGTTCTGACCCATGTGTGTAAACTTGATGTCGAATTACAAAAGCTGTGCTTGTTCATAACTTAAGAAAGGAAAAATAAAAATGATGATTTGTGCTAAACAAAAACAAGATATTTACTACATATTTGGAAAAGTAAATGACAAAATGAAATTATTTCAAAAGTATATCATAGAAACACTCAGCCGTACATGAAATAACCTGGAAAATGAATGCAGGTTGTTTTTGACCCATGTTGTGCATTAGAAGGGTAGTGATACAAAAAGGGTTTTTATTCAAAAAGTAAGAAAGGAAAAAATAAAATAAGGATGTATGATGATCAAAAACAAGTTAATTGAGGAATACCTTGAATACTGAATGATGGAATTAATTTATTGCAAGGATATAGAAGATAAAAACTCAGCCAGGTCACTTTCGACCCATGTTTTGCATCAAAGGGTTAATAAGAAGGAATCGTTTTACACTGTACGATACGATTTCGATTCTGAAGGCAGTGATTCGATGTTTGGTGATACCATGAGCCTATTAAATGATTTACAGATCAGTTCTCTGTCCTTTTTCAGTAATCATCAATTCATGTTTGTTGCATTGATCCAATACAAAGAGGCAAGTTGGCAGATTTCCAAATCACGGTATTGTATTTAAAACACTGCCTGTTTACCTGGAGGGGAGAATTAAAACACTGATCAGAACAGCAGCTCGTTTGGGTTTCTCGCTGATTTGTAGATGTTAAAGGTGACGTATTAAACCCCTTTTCCACAAGTTGCCCCAGATCCCTGAGGTCGTAATGAAATATCTGTGACGTGCTTTAGTCAAAATACCACAAGTATAAAACCCCACGGCTCCGCCTCACGCTGTCTGAACAGCCCTGATCAGAACAGATGATTCGAGGAACGGCCTGTTCCTTTAAATGACAATGAGCCACTGCTCACCCCGCTCCCTTCTTCTGTCAGCCAATCAGGTAGCACTTTCCTCATGAATATTTATTCACAAAAAAAGGCAGTTCTCAATCCATGAGTGGAGGCACTCAGATGAGGAGGTGGAGTTATTCTAATGAGCACCACTTGTGACGAAGAGGAGCTGAATCTTTTCGGCTTGTTTGAAGCTCATGTTTTCTGAAATTGGCAGAACAAAAGGAACCGACTGGGTCGTCTCTTAGTTCAGAGAGTTTGTGGTTTGGTAGGTTTCAGATACCCAAATGCAGATATGTGCACAATCACTGAAAAAGTGCATTTTTCATAATATGACTCAAAGCTCATAAAATTTCTAGAAGCTGCGAGAAATGAAAAGGAGTTGTGACAGCACTTGTCTCTTACGATTTCTGCAGACTGCAGAATGCAGACTGGCGTTGTTCCTGTGTCCCTGAAAAAAGCCGTTGTAAAGCCCCTACTTAAAAAGAATAATCTGGATGCTTCAGTATTAAATAACTACAGGCCAATATCAAATCTACCATTCATCGGGAAAATCCTTGAAAAAAATTGTCTTTAATCAATTAACTGCTTTCTTGATATCAAACAGCTGTTTTGATAACTTTCAGTCAGGATTTCGTGCCAATCACAGCACTGAAACAGCGCTGATTAAAGTTATAAATGACATGCGTCTTAATACTGATGCAGGCAAAACATCGGTCCTGGTGTTACTGGACCTCAGTGCAGCTTTTGATACTGTTGATCACAACATACTGCTATATCGACTTGAACACTGGGTTGGGTTGACCGGTAAAGTTATCAATTGGTTAAAATCATACTTAGAAGCTTCTTTGTTACCATGGGAAATTGTTCCTCAACATCAATGTCCTTGACCTGTGGTGTCCCCCAGGGGTCGATCCTTGGACCATTACTATTCAACCTTTATATGCTCCCACTTGGACAAATTATCAAGAACAACTCAATTTTGTATCACTGCTATGCAGATGACACCCAAATTTATTTTGCTCTATTACCTAATGATTATGCCCCCCTTGAATGTCTCTACCAGTGTATCGACCAAATCAACAACTGGATGTCACAAAATTTTCTCCAGCTGAACACAGATAAAACAGAAGTAATTCTATTTGGGAAAAAAGATGAAAGACTCAGGATTACCACTATTCTTGACACAAAGGGGATTAAAACAAAAGATATGGTTAAAAATCTTGGTGTTTTCATTGACAGCGAGCTAAACTTTGACAGTCACATGAAAGCAATCACTAAATCGTCATTTTATCACCTAAAAAACATTTCCAAACTAAGAGGACTTATGTCAAAAAATGATCTGAAAAAACTTATACATGCCTTCATCTCAAGTAGGGTTGATTACTGCAATGGCCTTTTCACAGGCCTGCCAAAAAAGACCATCAAACGACTTCAACTGGTTCAAAATGCAGCGGCGAGGGTTCTCACACGAACAAAAAGAACAGAGCACATTACTCCAATTCTAAGGTCCCTTCACTGGCTTCCAGTAAGCTACAGAATTGACTTTAAAGCATTGCTGCTGGTGTACAAATCTCTAAATGGTACAGGGCCCAATTACCTCTCTGATATGTTGCAGCGGCCTAACCCAATCAGATCTACCAGATCGCAACAGAAAAATTTACTATTAAAACCAGTTGTTAAAACAAAGTGTGGTGAAGCAGCTTTTAGCTACTATGCAGTGCAGCTATGGAACCAACTGCCAGAGGACATCAAAAATGCTCCTGCTGTTGGCAGCTTCAAATCTAGACTAAAGACCAAGCTGTTCTCAGATGCTTTCTGCTAACTGATAAATATCATCATCTTTATATGTTTTAAACTTTACTTAACTTTTATTCTATTTTATTCTGCTGTTTTTTACTGAACTTTTACTTCATTTTATTATTTTATTTCTACTATTGTTTAATTCTTATTTTTTTCTCTCTTCTTCCCCATTTATTTTATGTAGTTTTATTTTCTATTGTTTACTGTTTTGCTTTTTCCTCTGTAAAGCACATTGAACTGCCACTGGGTATGAAATGCCAAGGCCGGATTAACTATATGGGCCTGCGGCACAGTGCCCAGGGGCACTAACCACTCACAGCCAGTGGGGGGCACCACATGACAGAAACTTTAAAAATATTTTTCGTGAATGTTTGTACACTTAAAATGGTTATACACTTGACATTGTTAAATAGTCATATATAATTCATTATGAACACTAATTTCATAAGAACAACAACAATAATCATAATTCTGAGCAAGAGTGGCCTATGTGACCATTAACCCCCCTTTCCTCAGCCTGTCAGTTGAGCCAGTCCACCTACGGTGAAATGCATCAATTTTTTAAAAACCGCGGTGGAAATGAAAAATGGACAGACATCAATTGAGTGGTTGTGCGAAGAGAAAATTAAAAAAAGAGAAAGACTCCAGGCGTGTAGCTGCAATTAAAAATGTTCCAGTGTTAGATCGTTTTTTTATAAAAACATCGACAACTGCTGTCACTACCAGCGCTGAAGCCGGGGAGGAGGAGGAGATGTGCGAAGCCACTTTAAGCCAGATAGAGATCAGTTCACACCATGGGGACGAGAAGGAAGACGAGGGTGTTATGGATGTCACCCAGCGCAGCCGACGCCAGTAGAACACTTCTCTATTTCAGCTGATCCTGCGCTATGGGGAGAACATGTCTAGGTTCATACAGAACAGATACTCTTTGAATTGATACACATATGTACATTGTACATCTGAATATGCCGTTCTGGATGTTATTTGAATTTATATTTCGAATTGAGACATTTGAATATGTCGCCTAGATCGATGCTATTTTAACTGATACACATTTTGAATTGGCACATTTGAATCTGCTGTATTGTAAATAGATGGATGCTGTTTAAATTGCTGATGCTGTTTGAATTGATACACATTTTGAATTGAGACATTTGAATATGGATAGAATAGAGTATGGATGCTTTGAAGGTTTTTATTGAGACATACAAATATATGCTGCTCATTTTTGAATAAGACGTTTCAGTATGCCTACATGCATAGCGTTGGTTGTTTTCAGTGAATTTGATGGGCTGATGTAGCCTACTGTACTTAATACATTTTCAATGAGGAAGAATGACCTTGTTTATGTGTACTATTGTTTATGTATATGCTACTATTTTTGACAGCAAAGGGCAAGGTTTGAGTGTGTGCAGGAGGTTACTGAGCGCGTGCACGCAGGGTGGTGGTTGGGGGGGGTCACTTGGGGTATAGTGCCCAGGGGCACCGCATTGGCTTAATACGGCACTGGAAATGCGCTATAGAAATAAACTTGCCTTGCCTTACGATTTCTGTTACGCTTGCTGTTTGACCGTATGCGGCCGTTTTTTCCACAGCGATGCTTCAAACCTTGAAAAAACTTCCACAGTCCAGAAACCTGCTGAGTGACAGCAAGCACAAGGGCCACAGCGCTGCCAGGCAGCAGCTCTCTCATACGCAGACAAACTCAGAAACATACAGTACATGCCAACCCCTACGGATTTCCCGTATTCCCTACGGATTTTGGCATTTTAAAAATGGTACGGGCGTAGTGGTATTCAACTATGGATTTTTCTACATTTTCACCTTAAAATTATTTTGATTTATTACCATCGTCATGAAATACGAAAATGCATGGGAGCCGCCATTTTCTACATTTAGAATTACTCAACCGGTACTTCCGCCAGTACCAACAAGCCATTCCGAATGTCTGCGCATGCGCAATTGTGATTTTCCTGCACATCGAGCGGGAAATAACAGCACATGTAGCGTAACAATAGACAGGTCAAGAGGTCAAGATGTCGACACCACCGAAGAAAAAACTCAAAACATCTAAAACTGGAGGTCGCTTTCTTCCCGAATGGACAGAAACGTTCACTGGAATAATTATCGCTTCCAAAATGGGTGCTGAGTATGTCAACTGCACAATTTGTTGTAGAGACGTGAAAGTGTTTTTGCCTCTGGAATTTACGACGTGAGGGAACACATGAAATCTCAAATGCATGTGAAGAATGCAAACCAGAAAAAGAGACAGCCGTCAATTAATTTCTTCACGCAAAAGCCAACAAAGGTTGTATCTGACATTAGGTATTAGGTAAGATCTGATACATTTTTATTATGCATGAAATATTATGATGGATTTGGTATGGAAATTATGGATTCCTTTTCCAGGGAGTACAGGTGAGAGCCGTGAGGGGTTGACATGTATGCAGAAATAACGACGTGTCCATTTTCAGGACATTCACTGGTACTTGGTGTGATGTTCCACTTGAAGTCAAGTCACATGAGCAGCTCCAGTTCTTCTGATTTTCTGCCTTTGAAGATACAGTGAAGGACAGCAGCCTCCTCATCACCAGAGACACCCATTTTCATTTCACCTGCATTACTGAGAAGAATAAATCTAATTCGGAGATCAAGCTCAGCTACGGTAGGTTAGCTCGAAGGAGTGTGTGTGTGTGTGTGTGTGTGTGTGTGTGTCACATGATCCTGGACAGCATTTGTTTCAGACACAGTGCATGGAGCAGGAGAAGTGAAGATGCAGAGTAGATTATTTAAGTTTGGACTGTTGTTTAGTTGTTAAGGAGATTGCAGAAGAACTCGTGTGTGTGTGTGTGTGTGTGTGTGTGTGTGTGTGTGTGTGTGTGTGTGTGTGTATAGAAGATGAGCAGAGAGTTCAGATTCACCATAGAAAGAGCCGGAACTCTGCATGGCTTCACTGCCTGGTTCAGCACGTTCTTCTGTAGTTTAGAGGAGGGAGGATCACCGCCGGAGCTCGACACCGGACTGAGTACGCCGGCCCCTCACTGATTAAAGTGTATCAAATCCATGTGGTTAGAGATACAAATCCAAATCCTGCTTGTATGATCAAAGCATTGTGACTTCACAGGTTTTAATTAATGCTGAGTCGGAAAAGATCATTATAGAGCATTTTATTAACGGGTTTATTATTCCAACACTGAGCTGACTGTAAACAACACAAATGATGTCATAAACAAACAAACAAAAAAACTACAGTATATCCTGGAACAGGTTTGTAGTCGTCGAATAATGAAATAAAAATGAAATTATTATTATAATTTATAGTTCAGTCCACACTGATTATTTAAGATAACACACATGGCTGCGTATACATTTAACTTTTGTGCTCAGAAAAATGAAGTGTCGACGGTTTCACTTTAAATCAGCGTTAATAATCTGTCCTTCAGGTCGACGCACTGGAAACAGACTCTGCTCATGTGGGACGGACCAACTGGAGTTGAGGAAGGTGACTGTGTGGGCGGGGCCATCACACTGCAGAGGAATCCTATTTGGAGACGGCACATGTCAATCACCATCGAGTGGAGAATAAAGAGGAGGAACGATACGACTTTCTGTGAGGTAATGCAGACTTCAGAAGACAAAAACAGTGTGAAATTAGATCGAATAAAGTTGTGTCAGTCATCATCCAGGAGGGACACACGGGACAGAGAGCCCAGTACGGCCCGGTAGAACAGGACTGCGCTACAGCGTCAGTGGGAACAGGAGCGAACGCGTTCCTCAGATGTTACATGTCAGTGTAAATGTTTAAAAAGTATGATGCCAGTCTGAGATAAATAAATAACTGGAATGCTGTTTTAAGAAAATAATGGAGTTTGGGGTGGTGATGGCCACTCCACTGCACCCACCACCTCGGTGCTGATTATTTTCCTGTAACAGCATGACATGCAGTGTTTTATTCCTTACATCTCGGTTATTTAAGGAGCCTGAAGGATGGATAAATAATAATCTTATAAAAGGAAGAGTGTTTAAAAAGCTGTTATAACTCTCTCAGAATTTATCGTGTAATTCTAAAAAAATAATCCAGTGAAGTGTGGGTTTAGTTTCAGAATCCACAGCTCCTAGTTGAGAGTTGTGCTTGCTGTAATGTCAGAACATTGATGTGTCTGAGACGTGTTCTTCACCAAGTTGGAACATTATGATACTGCTTTTACAGTTTGATTAAAATATAAATTTTGTTTTTACATTAAATATCTGTGCCGAGTTTCCCAAACCCATCGTTGCACAAAGATCATCATTAAATGGTCGAGCGAGCAGCACAATAAACTCTCTCTCTTCGTTAAGATGCTCTAAGCGTTAAGAGGCTTTTGGGAAACCCACCGCTGTGTAATTCCTGTTTGGTGTGTTTATTTAAACAGAAGCAGTCGAAGCGTTTCCCCGTGTGGAGGTGACTCTCGGCTAAGGACTCCTGCAGTACGGCGCTGACGCGCTCCTGCGGGACTGTTCACTCTAATCTTATCTGTTTTTACTTCTTTAGCCTACAAACTCATAGTTTATTAAAACGAAATATAATCTTGCTGTGGGCGGCACGGTGGTGTAGTGGTTAGCGCTGTCACCTCACAGCAAGAAGGTCTGGGTTCGAGCCCCGGGGCCGGCGAGGGCCTTTCTGTGTGGAGTTTGCATGTTCTCCCCGTGTCCGCGTGGGTTTCCTCCGGGTGCTCCGGTTTCCCCCACAGTCCAAAGACATGCAGGTTAGGTTAACTGGTGACTCTAAATTGAGCGTAGGTGTGAATGTGAGTGTGAATGGTTGTCTGTGTCTATGTGTCAGCCCTGTGATGACCTGGCGACTTGTCCAGGGTGAACCCCGCCTTTCGCCCGTCGTCAGCTGGGATAGGCTCCAGCTCGCCTGCGACCCTGTAGAACAGGATAAAGCGGCTACAGATAATGAGATGAGATGAGATAATCTTGCTGTCCAAACTTGCTGTGCAGAACACACTGTTAATGAATAATTATTCTCCCAAGGTGAAGTGAATATCGGTGAATAATAACTGAGACGAAGTCGAGACAAAATATTCACTGAGCCTGAGACGGATAATCGTTTGTGTAAATGCACAGGGGATTATTTTTAAAAATAAATACAATTATTTTTAAGTTTTATTTCAAAATCTTCATGTAAATGTAATAACTTTGCGGCGCAGACTTGTGTCACTGATCTACGCCGAGTCACATAAAATCCTTTGTTTTGAAATCGATAAAATAAATCCCAACCCCACGTTCCCTTTGAATAGTTTTAGACCAAACGTCGGAGCGTCTTTAGTGCTTTTAGGAACAGCGTTTTCCCTCATCATCTGTCATTCTTCCTCACCTACAGTGACGAAGCGATTGGACGCCATTTTGCCGAGTCGCTCGAGGTGATTATCGAGAAATAGTCCGAATCTCTCGATCACTCAGAGCGCTCGGTTTTCTATAATCACCTGCGTATTTATACTAATCCCTGATATTGACTCAGTGCACTTCCTGAATCTACGTCTGTAATGTGTTTTCATGTGTTCTGCTCTGAACCAATTGAAAAACAGTTTTATACTGATATTAATGACTTTTGTAATTTGAACAAATTTACTGTTTTTTAACTGATAAAATAAAACCAGTTATTGATCAGGGGTTTAAGTGTGTGCTAACCTTTTAAGGGCTAAAAAGAGACATGGTGTCTCTCACAATCATGGGGTTTAAACTCGCATTCAATCTTCACTGACTCAACACACTCTGGGTTTGATCTGTTTGTTCTGTTTTGCTAAATAAGTGTGTTTTTTGCGTGTAATTGTTTTGTTGAGTTCAGACCTCTGAAAGAGTTAAACTGAAACTAACCAGACGTCTGAATGTTTACGTCAGTTATATTGATGATGAATGATGGTCACGAGACATTCAAAATACAATACGAACATAAAAAAAAAAAAGAGTGAAGACGTGAGGTGTGAGAGCTCTTTAAACGCTGTTGGAGGCGTGGACATGGCAAATATTCATCCATGCATTATCTACACTGCTTCCATCAGGGTCACAGGTGAGCTTGAGCCAATCCCAGCTGACTGCAGGTGAGGGATGGGGCTCGTCCTGGTCGGGTCACCAGTCTAATCACAGGGCTACACAGAGACGCACACACACACACTCCCACCTGTGTGGGGTTTAGAGGAGCCCAGTGATGTCATCTGCATGTCTTTGGACTGTGGGAGGAAACCAGAGAACCCTGAGGAAACCCACACAGACACGAGGAGAACATGAGAACTCCACACAGAGACCCGGAACCTTCTTGCTGTGAGGCAACTGAACCACTGCAAC
Organism: Neoarius graeffei; assembly: GCF_027579695.1. Classification (NCBI taxonomy): domain Eukaryota; kingdom Metazoa; phylum Chordata; class Actinopteri; order Siluriformes; family Ariidae; genus Neoarius; species Neoarius graeffei. The sequence continues at coordinate 93,174,128 of NC_083577.1, forward strand.
GTCCCAAACACTGAATATAAACCAACATGACTGTGGGATTCATAAGTTAGACTTCTGACAAACTTTGATTGTTTTAACGAATAAAACATAATTGAGAAGCACTTTTTAATAAAATAATGATTTTATTTTATCTTTTGTTTGGCTTTCACAAATGCAATACCTGCCTTTCGGTGCCATTACTTTACACATCCTCATGTGAAGAGTGAAAAATTAACAAATTGACAGAGATAAATGACTCTATTCGTATTGATCCCACCCTATACACATCTGTATATACATATATATATTTTACATGCACATTCAGATAAAAATGCAAAACCAGATGTTCTTTTGCTGATGTGAACGATACACTCCTCTGTACAGGCTGTTAGTTAAAGTTTGCACATTTTTGTGGGTATTTTAAAGTTTACACTTGCTTTTACACATTTAGTAAATCAGGGTGCAAATATTTTTGCAGGGAATCTCCTCCGTCCTGAAGATGACAGAAATGCTAAAGTGAGAGCTTTACCTCTGTTCTAAAGCACTGACACTGGAGACTCCTTCCAGAAATAAATGTTAAATCACAGAAAACTTCACCGTACCAGTGATTATACGTTTTTAAATCCCAATGTGAATGAGCTGTTACTATAGTAACCATAATGTATTGTTAATAATAATGCACGCGGTTAATATAAACCTGTTCTAGAAAATTAATCAACACTTTCTGACCAATGAGAATTCAGCAGCGCTGTGGTGTAAGAGTTGAAATTCTTCTCGTTGATGAAATAAATGAGACAATACATCTCGAATACTGAAAAGCGATATGACACACACTGTAACACACACCGTAACACAACGTAACACACACCGTAACACACACCATAACACACACTGTAACACACACCGTAACACACACTGTAACACACACCATAACACACACGTCCTACTGAAACAAGCGACACATCACAGAGCTGTGAAACAAAATTCTATACAACAGGAATAGCATGAAACATTTCATCCATCAAACACCTCATGCTGACAATTTTACAAGTTTTACAGCAAACATTTTTGTACAAGAAGAGCCCATAAACCTCAACTGATACACTCCCCACCACTGTAATAGGAACGTGTTGTTGGTTCTAAGATCCCTGTTCTTGGCTGCAGGAGTGGAACCCAATGTGTTCTTCTGCTGTTACATGCTGAGATGCTTTTCTGCTCACCGCGGTTGTAAAGAGTGATTATATGAGTTACTATATCCTTCCTGGCAAAAATGCTCGAGCCAACCTGTCCATTTCCCTCTGACCCTCTCTTATCAACACGGCGTTTGTTTCCACCCACAGAACTGTCGCTCACTCACTCAGTGTTTTTTGTTTTCTGCACCATTCTGTGTAAACTCTAGAGACTGTTGTGTGTGAAAACCCCAGGAGATCAGCAGCTTCTGAAATACTCAAACCAGCCCATCTGGATCAAACCAACACCCAGACCACAGTGAGAGAAAGTCACACTGTCAGATCATAATTTTTCCCGTTCTGATGCTTGAACATTGTGAACATTAACTGAAGCTCCTGATTTGTATCTGTGGGATTTGATGTGTCGTGCTGCTGGCGAGGGATCGGCTGATTACAGAACTGCAGAGAACAGCAGGTGTGGCTCATGGGTGTTCCTAATAAAGTGGCCGGTGAGTGTACATTAACTGTTTAAAACCCTAAGAAATGCTACACACACCTGCATCATGTAACTTCACATCACTTACACCAGTCGATCAGCGGAGACGTGTTCAGCGTTTCAAACAGATTTGCTGATGAAGAACCAACACACTTTCATCCAAAAACATGGACGAAGTCAACAGTCCGAGTGCAAACTCAAATTTCTTAGAACCTAATTTGCATATGCAAATCACACACTCAGGAAAGTGCTAAACTGGTACACTTTCATTACTTGGTGAGCTGCTTTAACGCCATCGCTGCAGTGCAAAACTAAACATTAAACACTGAATACGTTGCGGCTGATTGACTGTGTTTGAGTTAACAAGAACATCGCGTCCGTTCTTCATTTTAACTAAACTGCTCCTCAGTGACGTGCTGATAAAAACAAACAAACAAACAAATAAATAAATAAATAAATCCATCAATAAATAAAGGGAGTGTCAGTCAAAGCCAAGAAATCACACACGTACGTAAAACGTCAGTTGATTCCGTCGGTGCTGTTCCTGGCTCTGGTTTTGGAGCGTGTGCTGACCTCAGACGTGTAGCGCGTTGCAGAAGTTGCCACATGCGGCCGAAACGGCGGGTCTCGAGCGTTGTTCTTTCTTTTTCCCACCTCCACCTCTTCTTCCTCTTCTTCCTCTTCCCCCAGCTTGTCTTCCTCCACTCTCTGGTGCTTCTCACAGTGATTCTCAAAGGTGCTCATGTCTGTAAAAATGACGTTGCAGACTCTGCAGTGAAAGACGCACGCGGCAGATTCGGTGTCATGGAGCTCAGAGCTGCTAACAAACGCACCACAGCACACGCTGCATGTGCGTACGAGTGAATCATGTGACTCTCTGTGAACCTTCTCGTGCTGCCTGAGCACTGAAACAGTCTTGAAACTTTTATGGCACGTGGCGCAGGCGTGTCGGCCCTCCCCCGCCTCCAGAGCCTGATGGGAGAGGAGGTGCGCGGCGGTGCGAAACGCCTCGCCACACTTGTCGCATTTGTACGGCCGCTCACCCGTGTGCTTTCTCACGTGCACGATGAGGCCGGACTTCTGCGTGAACGACTTGCCGCACGCACTGCACTTGAACGGCTTCTCGCCCGTGTGGAGCCGCCGATGGGTCTCCAGGTGCGACCCACGTCCGAAACACCTGCCACAATCCGGGCACTTGAAGGGCTTCTCACCCATATGGACGGCCATGTGGCGCACCAGCTGAGACGGCCGTGAGAACGCCTTGGTGCACGCGTGCTTTCTGCACCTGTACCTGCTGCGCTCGTACTTCCTGTCACTGGCGTGTCTGCACACGTGGAGCGCCAGATGTGACGAGGTGACAAAGGTCTTGCTGCAAGTCAGGCACGTGTACGGTTTATCTGCTCCTCCTTTACAGAAGCGCCTGACAAAAGGTGCTGTGGGGTCAGAGGTCAGACTCGCATCGTGTTCCGGCATCTCATGCACCTCAGGTCCAGATTCACGTACGTCCTCTTCCTTAACACCTCCATGAGAGTGCTGCGTCCCGACACACGAGCTTTCGCCCGTCATCTCAGTGACACGTCCAGGTTTTCATACGTGCAGCTGCATCACGTGATCAGCACGACGCTGCATTTGCTCCTTGAAGAAGAGGCATGAGGGCATGAGTGTAGTGCGCTGGCTTGATCGTCTCTCCATCACCTCTAATACTGAGTGAATGAGGTGCAGATGTGATGACTGCACGAGCTGCACAGTAACAGACCTCACAGATGTGCAGTGAGGTGAGGTGAGGTCAGTGATTACAGTCAGCATCAGTGAGGATATCTGAGGCTCCTCTCGCCCTGAATAAAGCCTGTGATGGAAGCTGCTGTGCTCACATGCAGGCTCTCATGCCTCCTCTGCCCGAGTGCAGCTGTGAGACGCAGCTGGCGCAGCTGGAACTCGCGCGCTGTGTGCCGGTGAGAACTCTGCTGTGATCCAGCGGCGCTCTGGCTGCGTCCCAAATCACACCGCGGTCACTCACCTGCCCGGGCCGCTCGCGACAAAACGAAAGTGTCTCCTGTGCTTACATCACTTCCTCTGCGATTCTGGAGCGTCACAAACAGCTCAAGAGGGTCACACTGCCCCCTGCTGGACTGCTGTGCATCCAACAGGCTGCTGCAAACTGGTGCTGATTGTTTTCTTCTCATTTTCCACCTGCTTTCTTTGCCATTTGTCTTTCAGATTTGTAATGCTATATCATCTTCAACTATGGTGCATTTCTTGTCCCTGGCAGATATTTTAAAAACCAAAGAACACTTCTTTTTCTTCCACACTTACTACTCATTAAGGGGAACTTGGAAAAAATAATCATGGTTCAACTGTGATGTTTTCTATAAAATGGGAGGCATTTTATGTGTTTTTAGCCATTTTTGCCTCTGTCCCTAGGTCAGACTTTGGGTCTTTGACCTTGTTTCACTTTAAAGTTAATAATGAAATAATGTCAAACTAAAGTATTCACTACTACTCGTTTCAATAAAATATATTATTTTTAAAAAAATATTTAATCTCAATTTGTCATATTTTTCGCATGTAGAACACTTGTCCCTTGCGTTTACCGTCATTTCCACCATTCTGTATAAAATACAATCCCAGGCTTATGGCTTTAGATTTGTTTACTCAGTAACCATAGCAACAGACACTCAAAGGGAACCCATGGATGAGTGAGAGAGTTCCCCACAGGGGGAAGAAAGAGAACATAATGAAGGGAAATATGAGCTAAAACTAGTGGACACTTTTTGTGCGTCATTTCCAAACTGCTCATATCTCATGAGGAAAAAAAAATTGGATTTTTAAAAGTTTATTAGTTGTAATTTGTGATCATCTAATGCTAATTTTAAAACTAATGCTAGTAGGCTCAGCAGCCCTGAGATACTGGAGGGGAAGTGAGAACATGTCATTTCCGCTACGGCCTCCATGGTGGTGGAAAAGACCGGTTGGAGTGGAAATGACATGTCTGTGTTATTAAGCTGTAATTCGCCCATAGAATTAAAAACTAAGTTTAGAGACGTAATTTATATTGTGTCCGGGGGGTGTAAATCTTCAACTCACTGTAACTGACTATGTTTACAGGCCCTTCAGTTGCCGAATATGAGGCTCATCCCGGGTTTTGATCATATTCAGGATAAAGTGTTTACATGAATAAATACATGATAAATGTTTACATGATAAATACTTATATTCCGGTTACTGATTATAGCATTCAGTTGTCAGAAATCAGGATAACGTGTTTACATGCTACAGTATCCCGGTCTCTTTCCACCTAGCATTTCCTGATTTCTCAGAAATGGGGATAAGGGCTTATTCGGCAAACTGAATTTGGGAAAAGGTGTTTACATGCGCAAACGCAAAGCCGGGATACTTAATATCCTGAACATATTCAGGATACTTAGGTGCATGTAAATGTAGTCACTGTCAATCATAGGTGACGTCCTTTTCATCTAATTTACGGCTGCTTTGGAGTGGCACACAGATGCACCAGCTTTCACCGTGTGTGTGTGTGTGTGTGTGTGTGTGTGTGTGTGTGTGTGTGTGTGTGCATGCGTGCGCAAGTGCAGGAGCCTCCAAGGGTGTGCAGCGCACTGCTGCAGGTTCCAAAACAGATTCATGTTCGTTTTTTCTACACCAAAACAGGCCTGAATTTGCGGTAGGGCCTACTTAAGTAATTAAAAGTAATGCAAACAAAAGAGACTGACTGAGACATCAGTATGGCAGAAATATTTTTTCATGTTCCAAATTTAGACTATTGCAGGCCGCCATAGTCTCGACAAGACCGACTAGTGGCCTAGTGGTAGCGTGTCCACCTCTCGATCTGGAGATCGTGAGTTCTATTCACGGTCGGGTCATACCAAAGACCATCATAAAAATGGTACCAACCGCCATCTGGCAAGGCACGCTGCAATACAGATGCGCATGGGGAGTTAAACTCTCGTGGTTACCAGAGGACTAGCCCCCCACTGTAACCCCAGCTATGTAATAGGCGAGAGGCCGAGGGCTATGGAAACGGAGATCGGCGCCGCCCGATGCGCCACATACAGGTTGGGCCTGGTTAGTACTTGAGTGGGAGACTGCCTAGGAATACCAGGTACTGTAAGGCGTGGGAAGGACTTTGACTTTTTTTGATAGTCTTGACAATGTATGGGAAACACTGATGTCCTCGGGAATTATGTTAATTGAAGCCAACTAAGTGGTCTCTCTGCTTTTTTTAAGATGGCATGAAAAACAGCGGCAGAGAAGTCAAAATCATACAGGGAGAGAATAAAATCAGACGCAGTGAAGTATGCGGAATTCCTAAAGAAAGACAGAGAAAGATATTTAAAGAAAAAAGAGAAAGGTATAGTGAAGTCTGTCAAAGAAATGCCAAAAAGGACCCAAAGAAAAATGAGAAGAAATTGGTGAATTACACAGCAAAACAGACGCAGTAGACTTAAAGGAGTCTCTAAAATGGTCGCGACAGCAGAAAGTTTCCTGGCAGGGGCAACACCACCACAATCCCCTGAAAACATTATGGTTATTCCCATGCCACATCAGCTGGAGCCGACACCAGAGACAACACAGAGGAAAAGAGGCAAGAAAAGAAAAAAATCAAGAGCAAACGTGTACTGAGACCTTACCGAAACTAGAGAAAAACTTGACAAAGCCATAAGACAATGATGATGTTTTGATATTGATATTGTTATGATATCCATGATTGTAATGATATTCATTATGTTATGATATTGTTACTATACGCACATAATTGTTATGATTTGTAATAACTACTGTCTAACTAAGTGTCTTATGCTCTGATCTTTAATGTCTGAACATTTGGCCCATGGCAACATTTTTATAATGATGTTCTAATTATATTGTTGTGATATTCAGGATGATTGTTATGATATTGTTATGGTACTCACTGTGATTGTTAAGATTTTCAATATTGCTGTCTAACTCATTCATCTCATTATCTGTAGCCGCTTTATCCTGTTCTACAGGGTTGCAGGCGAGCTGGATCCTATCCCAGCTGACTACGGGCGAAAGGCGGGGTTCACCCTGGACAAGTCGCCAGGTCATCACAGGGCTGACACATAGACACAGACAACCATTCACACTCACATTCACACCTACGCTCAATTTAGAGTCACCAGTTAACCTAACCTGCATGTCTTTGGACTGTGGGGGAAACCGGAGCACCCGGAGGAAACCCACGTGGACACAGGGAGAACATGCAAACTCCACACAGAAAGGCCCTCGCTGGCCCCGGGGCTCGAACCCAGGACCTTCTTGCTGTGAGGTGACAGCGCTAACCACTACACCACCGTGCCGCCCCTGTTTAACTAGTCTAACTAATTCATCTTGGTGTTAAATCTTGGTATTGTTTTTAGAACAAATTACAAAGACGTGAAATGCAAATATGCCCTGTCCCGTTAGACAGCAAGTTTTACAGTGTTTTTTTTTTCCAAAATGATCTGTGAGACTGATTTTTGATTGTGATTCCACTGTTCTCTTGTCTCTCTCTCTCTCTCTCAGTGGAAAACCGATTATATCTGTAATGTCATTTCCACCACTTCCTGTCTTTTCCACCACCCCATGTCGTTTCCACAACCACACACGTTTTTAGGTAAAACACATTTTGAAAACAGAGTTAAGGCAATGATTGTTATTGTGTTGATAGGTGTGATGTTGAAGGTAGGGTATAATTATGTATATGAGTTGAAAAATATCTGATTTGAAAGTGTATACTATGAAATTAAAGGTTTCAGTAACATAATATTAAGCGTTTTTCAGAATTAACATTGTAAAATCATTACACTTACATTTCTGAGAAATAAATGAATGTTAGATTTGGACAGATGTCAGTGTGATCTTTGATAAAACATGTTTATAAAATCTTTGAACATTTTTGCTTTAAAACACATTGTTTGTTAGGTGATGGAAATGACGATTTCTTTGCCATGTCTAGAAAAAAGGTTGAAAATTCTATATTATTCATGAAAAATCATTGGAGCCAACTTCATGGCAGGTATCTAGGCAGTATGGGAAAACAAAGTATACCAATAATATTTTAATTAAAAAACATTACATTCTCTGAAAATGTCCAGGTCAAAATGTACCATAGTTGGAGAATCGCCCCATACATCTCACTACAACTTTTATGGAACTGGGGCTGTAAATATTTGAATACATATGTAAAAAGAAGACTATAAATAAAAATCATGAATTTAGATAAATAAATAAGTAAATCTGATGTAAATGTTTCTAGTGCTTGTTAAAGTAGTTTATCTACCTTAAATATGTTCTACAATTAATTTCCTTGAATGAATGAATATTAAATATATTGTCATACATAGTTAAATGTGACAAAGATTTTTACCTTTCAGCACATAACAGATCATTACTGAAGGTTTTTTTCTTTTTCAGGCTCTTTATGTGCAGTGAAATAGGTTAATGGTGGTGGAGAAGCTGCTTGAGATGGCAGGACATGGGGTGTGTCCTAATTTGCATATTTATGTCTTCTTTCATAAAAGTGGTAAAGACAGGAGCGTCAGACGCATTTTTAATGTGGGGGGGGGGGACACACTGGTGGGGGGTGTGGGGGGTCCTCCCCCAGAACATTTTTAATTAATTAGATGCCATTTCCTGCATTCTGGTGTATTTTAACAGGTTGTTAAAAACCTAATTTTACCTACAAAAGTCACTTACGGTAATTCAATGACTATTTTAGAGACTCAACAATAAGTCCTCATTCAACGAGTCCATATATTCATCAGCCTGTTTTTAAACCCACTGCTCTGCCCAAGATAATGAGATGAATGTGACACAGTTTATCACCAACAATGACTTTATGGGTGCATTTTACTTTTTATTTTGTGTTTCCTTTTTTATTTAGTTTTAGATGTAACACAACATGCCACTGTGCCAAGCAATAGTGACACTCAGCTGTCTGTTTAAAAATGAGAATATTCATAATTTCACACAATGAACAGGCATGACATGGCATCAGAGGCGATTCTAGAGTCTGTTGTGGCCCCAAGCAAAAATTTCCAGGGGGCCCGTCTGACCAGTGTTCATCACCAATATGTTATAAATAATCTGACACCAACGAAAAATGTATGAAACCAAAGTTTTTCAAATTCTAAATGTGAAAATACAATGGTAAAGAACAATAAAAACAATGAAAAACAAAATAAATAAGCCCTCGGGCCCTGACTTTCAGGGGGCCCCTAGGCCAGGGGGCCCCAAGCAGTTGCCTGCCTTGCCTGTTCACAGGCTGCGGGTCTGCATGGCATCATGCAAACTTCATAACACAAAATCACACTGTGTCAAGCAATGGTGACACACAAAATAATGAACAGGTGCAATTTTGTTCACCACCAACAGTGACTTTAGTGGGTGCATTTTACTTTTTTCCGATTTAGTGATACTCATAACAAAAATGGCATGGCATCATGCAGTCTTCATAACGAAATCACACTGTGTCAAGCAACGGCACATAAAAGAGAACTTCACACAATGAACAAGTGCAGTTTTGTCAACCTACATGCAATGGTGGTGCTACAGTAACATTTACAGATTTGAGTTACATGTCGGTCCTGAGATCGAGATGCTGAACCTCTTCTGCCCCTCGGACCTGCCTGATCCATCCTGGTGCCCTGTGTCTGGCTGGAGTCTCATCGCATCGCTCCTGTGGAGGACGGCCCCATGTGGACAGTTGAAAGTCACACCTGGAAGACGCTCTGGACTCTTACAGTAATGCTTTTATGGCTGAGGACTACAGTTGTCTTGCTAACTTTAGGACTGCAGTTGTCATGAACAGTTTTGCACTCAAGTTTCCATCAATGAAGAGTTTATAACATCAACGAAACTGACTTCATGTTAAAACTGTTAATGTTATAGTCAGGCTGTCTGTTGTTGCCCAAATGAGGATGGGTTCCCTTTTGAGTCTGGTTCCTCTCGAGGTTTCTTCCTCATGTCGTCTGAGGGAGTTTTTCCTTGCCACCGTCGCCACAGGCTTCATCATTGGGGATAGATTAGGGATAAAATTAGCTCATGTTTTAAGTTGTTCAAATTCTGTAAAGCTGCTTTGCAACAATGTTCATTGTTAAAAGCGCGATACAAATAAACTTGACTTGACAGATTAGTATAACAAATAGATTTATAGCTATAACTCTTTCTTACATTGGTGCCACCACAATTTCTGCCACTTCATAACTTGTATCCCCCTTTCCTTCACAATCCACCTGGAATAACATCCATCTCTCTCCACCGCTTCAACAATCGAGCTGCTGGGTAATGCCAATTTCATATCGCACATTCATCTAACATTCAGAATGAGAGCGTGATCTATCCGGGGGAAATCAGTCTTGTGGAATGCGGGACATTTGCCTTTGTTTTCAAGGTGAGTTTGACGAGGCTTATCTTTGGATTTTGAATGTTAAATTAATGTCCAACATGAAACTGACTTTAACCAGAATTTACCAGAGTTCAGCTTCCTCCTCTTCTTCTATGTATCTTTGGCAGCCAGCTTCCAAAAAGTTGCGCTATTGCCCCCTACTGGACTAACAACGTTTCCGGTTTCCCCATTTCTTCTAATAACTTCTATGAAAACCAATCACATAAATTTTAAATAACAGAATCATGTTTGTTTTATACCTTTGATTATTTAAACCATATTAATATGTATTAATTAATTACATTTCATACATTTTAGAATTGATTAAATTATGTAGATTATAATTAATTTAGATGCATACATTTGAAACATACACATTTTTAAAGAAAATCAAATAGATGTAAATGCATAAAAACTAACTCTGCCAGGAATCATTTCTGTGAGTATAGCAACAACAAAAACTGTAGGGGGAGGGGGGGGGGGGGGCTGTTGTTTGTTTGCTCTCTGGGGGGGCTGTTGTTTATTTGCTCTCTGGGGGGGCTGTTGTTTATTTGCTCTCTGGGGGGCTGTTGTTTATTTGCTCTCTGGGGGGGCTGTTGTTTATTTGCTCTCTGAGGGGGGCTGTTGTTTATTTGCTCTCTGGGGGGGGCTGTTGTTTATTTGCTCTCTGAGGGGGGCTGTTGTTTATTTGCTCTCTGGGGGGGGCTGTTGTTTATTTGCTCTCTGAGGGGGGCTGTTGTTTATTTGCTCTCTGGGGGGCTGTTGTTTATTTGCTCTCTGAGGGGGGGCTGTTGTTTATTTGCTCTCTGGGGGGGCTGTTGTTTATTTGCTCTATGGGGGGGCTGTTGTTTATTTGCTCTCTGAGGGGGGCTGTTGTTTATTTGCTCTCTGGGGGGGCTGTTGTTTATTTGCTCTCTGAGGGGGGCTGTTGTTTATTTGCTCTCTGAGGGGGGGGCTGTTGTTTATTTGCTCTCTGAGGGGGGCTGTTGTTTATTTGCTCTCTGGGGGGCTGTTGTTTATTTGCTCTCTGAGGGGGGGCTGTTGTTTATTTGCTCTCTGGGGGGGCTGTTTGTTGTTTATTTTCTCTCTGAGGGGGGTCTGACTCTCCCACACTTTGAAAAGCCCTGGGTTAGGAGGAGGAGGAGTGGATCCAAGAAACGTGTCAGAATGAGGCAGAATCAGTAAACTTTAGAAGAACAATAGTGTGAAATGTGAAGGGGACATTCAGTGGTGGCGACGCCCATGCGTAAAGATGCAGAAATGGTTGCTGGTTATTTGAGTAGTGACTCGGACATTATAAAGAGATCTGATTCCCAGCTGAGTGAGCCGACCCAGAGTGATTGTGTCAGGAGGAAGGACATGATTCAGCATCACTCCTGGAGTTTACAGTGAAATGAAAGTGAAGCCCAGCTCACCCCTCCAGCTCATTAATATTAAACCCAGCTCACCCCTCCGGCTCATTAATATTTAACCCAGCTCACCCCTCCGGGTCATTAATATTAAACCCAGCTCACCCCTCCGGCTCATTAATATTAAACCCAGCCCACCCCTCCGGATCATTAATATTAAATCCAGCCCACCCCTCCGGCTCATTAATATTAAACCCAGCCCACCCCTCCGGCTCATTAATATTAAACCCAGCTCACCCCTCCGGCTCATTAATATTAAACCCAGCTCACCCCTCCGGCTCATTAATATTAAACCCAGCTCACCCCTCCGGCTCATTAATATTAAACCCAGCCCACCCCTCCGGCTCATTAATATTAAACCCAGCTCACCCCTCCGACTCATTAATATTAAACCCAGCCCACCCCTCCGGCTCATTAATATTAAACCCAGCCCACCCCTCCGGCTCATTAATATTAAACCCAGCCCACCCCTCCGGCTCATTAATATTAAACCCAGCCCACCCCTCCGGCTCATTAATATTAAACCCAGCCCACCCCTCCGGCTCATTAATATTAAACCCAGCCCACCCCTCCGGCTCATTAATATTAAACCCAGCCCACCCCTCCGGCTCATTAATATTAAACCCAGCCCACCCCTCCGGCTCATTAATATTAAACCCAGCCCACCCCTCCGGCTCATTAATATTAAACCCAGCCCACCCCTCCGGCTCATTAATATTAAACCCAGCTCACCCCTCCGGCTCATTAATATTAAACCCAGCTCACCCCTCCGGCTCATTAATATTAAACCCAGCTCACCCCTCCGGCTCATTAATATTAAACCCAGCCCACCCCTCCGGCTCATTAATATTAAACCCAGCCCACCCCTCCGACTCATTAATATTAAACCCAGCCCACCCCTCCGGCTCATTAATATTAAACCCAGCCCACCCCTCCGGCTCATTAATATTAAACCCAGCCCACCCCTCCGGCTCATTAATATTAAACCCAGCCCACCCCTCCGGCTCATTAATATTAAACCCAGCCCACCCCTCCGGCTCATTAATATTAAACCCAGCCCACCCCTCCGGCTCATTAATATTAAACCCAGCCCACCCCTCCGGCTCATTAATATTAAACCCAGCCCACCCCTCCGGCTCATTAATATTAAACCCAGCCCACCCCTCCGGCTCATTAATATTAAACCCAGCCCACCCCTCCGGCTCATTAATATTAAACCCAGCTCACCCCTCCGGCTCATTAATATTAAACCCAGCCCACCCCTCCGGCTCATTAATATTAAACCCAGCCCACCCCTCCGGCTCATTAATATTAAACCCAGCCCACCCCTCCGGCTCATTAATAGTAAACCCAGCTCACCCCTCCGGCTCATTAATATTAAACCCAGCTCACCCCTCCGGCTCATTAATATTAAACCCAGCTCACCCTTCCGGCTCATTAATATTAAACCCAGCTCACCCCTCCGGCTCATTAATATTAAACCCAGCCACCCCTCCGGCTCATTAATATTAAACCCAGCTCACCCCTCCGGCTCATTAATATTAAACCCAGCCACCCCTCCGGCTCATTAATATTAAACCCAGCTCACCCCTCCGGCTCATTAATATTAAACCCAGCCACCCCTCCGGCTCATTAATATTAAACCCAGCCCACCCCTCCGGCTCATTAATATTAAACCCAGCCACCCCTCCGGCTCATTAATATTAAACCCGTGTGATTCAGCTGTCCGCTTCCATGCTGCTGCATGAGGAGTCGGTTCAGTTGAAATGACTCGGAGTCGTGAGGAGGATTCAGCAGCGGAACTGGCTTCTGTTTCGTTTCTGTGTGATGGCGGCTCTGCACTGGGGAAAGCGAAACTCTGCGGGGTTTAAAAGCCGGTGGAGCTGAGAGAGAGAGAGAGACAGAGAGAGACACAGAGAGAGAGAGACAGAGAGAGAGATGAGCTCCACTCCACCCACTCGCACCGGCAGCGCGCGCAGGACTCGGTGAGTGCAGTGACTCTGATCCGCTCCGCAGCCTTTATTACCGGCGCCGGTTCATCAGCTGCAGGTCCGACACTTTATTCCTGACGGAGCTCAGACAGAACAGTAATAATAACACTGAGAGAGGCGGTGATTTTACTGATCTGTTTAATATCGGAGTTTAATTTGCTGTATTATCTGTTTGCGCTGCGGCTCAGAGAGGATGAGCATGTGGAGCATAATGACAATAAAGTTGACTTGACTTAAAGCGCGCTGAGTTACTCCTCTATCCCCGCCCGAGTCAGAACTCACCTCTAGATAGATAGATAGATAGATAGATAGATAGATGTGAATGAATACACTAATTAATAACTAACAAACTACCGACCAATAACGAACTAAATAACTAAAAGAAAGAATGAATGAATGAATGAATGAATAGTAAAAAATCCAGGCGGTGTTGTGGTTATCACTGTCGCTTCACAGCGAAAAGGTTGTGGGTTCGAGCCCAGCGGCAGGCAGGGGCCTTTCTGTGTGGAGTCTGCGTGTTCTGTCTGTGTGGATTTCCTCCGGGTGTTCAAAGTCATGTGGTTGGGTAAACATTGGGCTGAAGTTTATATTGTTTATTTCAGTTATTCTATTTTTTATTTATTGCATTGCCTGTTTGCACTGTGGGTCAGAGAGGACTGAAAGGGCGGGTTATGTCATATCCTCCTTGAATATAGAGATCTTTAGCGCCCCCTAGTTCAAAAAGAGTACTGCATTCAGCACCTCTCCCTTAATAATAATAATAATAATAATAATAATAATAATGTATTTTATATATTATATTTATACAGCTTCGCCCATAGTCAGCTGGGATACACTGTGAAACCCAATAAGGTCACTGAGCTCAAAAATTTTATTGAAACCGATTACGTAAAAATTTTTGAGGTAAGTAACTTAAATTTTTTAAGGTAAGATTTCTTAAAAATTAAACTATAGTTACACTTAATTGTAATTTTTAAGAAATCTTACCTTAAAAAATTTAAGTTACTTACCTCAAAAATTTTTACGTAATCGTTTTCAATAAAATTTTTGAGCTCAGTGACCTTATCGGGTTTCACAGTGTAGGCTCCAGCTCGCCTGCGACCCTGTAGAACAGGATAAAGCGGCTAGAGATGATGAGATGAGATGAGATATTTATATAGCACCTTTCAGGCATTTAAGTTGTCATTTTGTTCTTTTGTTTTATTGTCTTTTTGTTTGTTCTCTTTTAATGAAATTAAGTGTTAAAACTGCAGGCAATCAGCAGAGGCATCGAAAGAATCCTGAAACATGAGTAATACACACTGATCAGGTTTAAACAGAATCAACACACGCAGTGGAACACACACACACACACACACACACACACACACACACAGACACACACACACACACACACACACGCATGCACACACACACACACACACACACACACACACACACACACACACACATGCAAATAAATGCAACAGATGCAGAAAGGAATCACACAAGAACAAAACAAACAACATAAAAGATGCCATGAAGCACAAGCTGCAGTTCCAGAGCAGGACAGTCAGGGACTCACTCTAATTACAGCCCTTAATGCGATACCATCACACCACAAACGAATAAATAAATAGATAAATAATAAAATAAATAAACAAATAACTCAATAAAACCTAGACTGCAGGAGAGGAGATGGGCAGCTGTGACCTGAAGGTGAGAGAAGCAGCTTTGGGTCCAAAGGGTTATTGGTTCAATTCATGGCCCAGCAGGAAAAGCCATGGCTGAAGTGCCCTTGAGCGAGGCACCTGACCCCCACCTGCTCCCCAGTGCTCTGTGTGTGTGTGTGTGTGTGTGTGTGTGTGTGTGTGTGTGTGTGTGTGTGTGTGTGTGTGTGTATTCACTGTATGTCACTCTGAATGAGCGTCTGCTAGTTTGATGGCTAACACACCAAATGTGACTTTGTATCTCCAAAGGTTATTCATTTAAACCTTTTTATGACCAAACATCTAAAAATCACAGAGTTAGAAAACAATCATTGACACACCACTCAATCACTGATTATTTTCCTGAAACAGCACGACGCGCAGTGATGATTTATTAATGATGCGTTATGTTTTGTGTTCACAGGAGAACATAAAGCTGCAGCGATGACTTTACCACCAACAATCAAGAAGAAAAAAAAGTGAGTGATGTGAGATGTATGGATGAACAGGTCTGGCTAAAACACACGGACTGCACGGCGGATCTCATTCAGTACTGATGTGGAGTCAGCTGACACTCAGCCACACCCTATTTCACTGTAACGGGGTCTGCGTGTGTTGTTAAAGATGCAGTTTGTAATATTTGAGACTGCTCCTAGATCTGTTATCATCAGATAATTTCAAAGATTATGCTTATATGGTTATATTTTATCAGCCCACAAATAGACTCCGCCTTCAGCCAGATTAAAAGCTGCTCAGCTCCACCCCTTTCACTGAAAATACTGTGTAACCAAAGACAAATCTCCTGTTATGTGTAATGATGATTCCAGAGGTACTGAAATCTAAAATCTACCATTTTCCACCAAACATCTGGCATCACACACTGCACAAACACACTCAAACCTTCTGATAATTACTCCTGGGAAAGAAGGCCCACAACGACACCTACAAGCTGTTTACACCCCTTAAACAAATCTGTTGGCGAGGACTGGGAGAGCTCCACGAGTTCAGGTCCAGACTAATGATAAGAAACACTTCTGAACTTGTCCCCTGTGCAGTGAACAGGGTGTGGTTTTGCACACAGATTTTCATCACAGGGTCAAACATTTCCTTTGTTTCCTGTAGAATTAAATACAGATATTTAATCTGTTCAGGTAAAACACTTTCATTCAGTACTCGACCTCTATAGTGACCTTTATCACATCTGGCACACTCTCCATTCTCAGAAACTGCCGTTATTACCGTGTTATTGAATAATATAATTTGTACAATATTGTATGCATGTCAGGATACAAGATATTTTTATTTAGTATGTTTCTGGGTGTGCTTCACTACTGCCCCCTACTGGTGTAGAATAGTTTAGTGTTTTGTTACCACTTTGTCGGAAGAGGTTATGTTTTCACCTCCCAACAAACAATGTCTGTTTGTTTGTTAGTTTCCAATATAACTCAAAAAATAGTGAACAGATTTTGATGATATTTGGAGGAAAGGTGAGCCATGGGCCAGTGAACAATTGATTAGATTTGTATTCCAAATCCGGTTATATATGTGGATCCAGGATTTGTTTGTTTGTTCTCAATGTAATTCAAAAATTAGTGAACAGATTTGGATGAAATTTGGTGCACAGCTTTAGAATTAACCTCAGATGAAGTGATGTGATTTTGATGTTGATCCGGATACAGATTAGTAAACATCTGGATATTCTAATATGTGGCTTGGCGGAGGTACGCAGTCTATCAAATACCCTTTTAGTTTTGTTTTGTTTTCTAATTCCTCAGTCATGCCTGGGAAATACCATAGACCCTTAACTGTAACATGAACAGACAGACAGACAGACAGACAGTCACCCCCAGTTCAGATTTTTACAAACAAATGTTCAAAAAATAAAATTGGCACGTTATTTAAATGTGTACAGTATTAACAGTAATAGTATTTTTAATCCCCTCCTAGAACTGCCACCTTATTGTGGTGGAGGGGTTTGTGTGCTTGAATGATCCTAGGAGCTATGTTGTCGGGGGCATTACGCCCCTGTTAGGTTTTCCCAAGGCAGACAGGTCCTAGGTGACAGGCCAGACCAAGAGCAGTTCACCAAAACCCTTATGGAGAAAAAATCGAGGACCGTGACGTCGCCCGGTATGTCGCAGCCGGGGCCCCACCCTGGAGCCAGGCCCGGGGTTGGGGTTCGTATGCGAGCACTTGGTGGCCGGGCCTTTGCCCATGGGGCCCGGCCAGGCTCAGCCCGAAGCGGTGACGTGGGCCCGACCTCCTGTGGGTTCACCACCCACAGAGGTAGCCGTAGGGGGCCGGTGCAGTGTGGATTGGGTGGCAGTTGAAGGCAGGGGCCTCGACGACCTGATCCCCGGACACAGCGGCTAGCTGTTGGGACATAGAATGTCACTTCGCTGGGGGGGAAAGAGCCTGAGCTTGTGCGGGAGGTTGAGAGGTACCGGCTAGAGATAGTCGGGCTCACCTCCACGCACAGCTTGGGCTCTGGAACCCAGCTGCTCGAGAGGGGCTGGACTCTTCACTTCTCTGGGGTCGCCTGTGGTGAGCGGCGGTGGGCTGGTGTGGGCTTGCTTATAGCTCCCCAGCTCAGCCGCCATGTGTTGGAGTTTACCCCAGTGAACGAGAGGGTCGTCTCTCTGCGTCTTTGGATCGGGGAGAGGGCTCTTGCTGTTGTTTGTGCCTACGGACCAAATAGCAGTATAGAGTATCCGGCCTTCTTGGAGTCCCTGGGAGAGGTACTGAGTGGTGCTCAGACTGGGGACTCCATTGTGCTACTGGGGGACTTCAATGCTCACATGGGCGACAACAGTGACACCTGGAGGGGCGTGGTTGGGAGGAACGGCCTCCCCGATCTGAACCCGAGTGGTGTTTTGTTATTGGACTTCTGTGCTAGTCACGGTTTGTCCATAACGAACACCATATTCGAGCATAGGGGTGTCCATAAGTGCACGTGGCACCAGGACACCTTAGGTCGGAGGTCGTTGATAGACTTTGTTGTCGTTTCATCTGATCTCCGGCCCTATATCTTGGACACTCGGGTGAAGAGAGGGGCTGAGCTGTCAACTGATCACCACCTGGTGGTGAGTTGGATCCGCTGGCAGAGGAGGAAGCTGGACAGACCTGGCAGGCCCAAACGTATGGTGAGGGTCTGCTGGGAACGTCTGGCCGAGCACTCTGTTGGGGAGGTCTTTAACTCCCACCTCCGGGAGAGCTTTTCCCAGCTTCTGAGGGAGGAGGGGGGCATTGAGTCTGAGTGGACCATGCTCTCTACCTCCATTGTGGATGCAGCTGTTCAGAGCTGTGGCCGCAAGGTCTCTGGTGCCTGTCGTGGCGGCAATCCCCGAACCCGGTGGTGGACACCAGAAGTAAGGGATGCCGTCAAGCTGAAGAAGGAGTCCTATCGGGCCATGTTGACCTCCGGGACTCCTGAGGCAGCTGACGGGTATCAGCAGGCCAGGCGTGCTGCAGCTCGGGCAGTTGTGGAGGCAAAAACTCGGAACTGGGAGGAGTTCGGGGAGGCCATGGAGAAGGACTATCGGTTGGCCTTGAAGAAATTCTGGCAAACCATCCGGCGCCTCAGGAGGGGGAAGCAGTACTCTGCCAACACTGTTTACAGTGCGGGTGGGGAGCTGTTGACCTCGACTGGGTACATTGTCGGGCGGTGGAAGGAATACTTTGAGGATCTCCTCAATCCCACCGTCATGTCTTCCACTGAGGAGACTGAGGCTGATGACTCAGAGGTGGACTCGTCCATTACCCAAGCCGAAGTCACTGAGGTGGTTTGCAAGCTCCTTGGTGGCAAGGCACCGGGGGTGGATGAGATCCGCCCTGAGTATCTCAAGTCTCTGGATGTTGTGGGGCTGTCTTGGTTGGCACGCCTCTGCAACATCGCATGGCGGTCGGGGACAGTGCCTCTGGAGTTGCAGACTGGGGTGGTGGTCCCTCTTTTTAAGAAAGGGGACCAGAGAGTGTGCTCCAATTATAGGGGAATCACACTTCTCAGCCTCCCAGGAAAGGTTTACTCCAGGGTACTGGAGAGGAGAATTTGACCAATAGTCGAACCTCGGATCCAGGAGGAACAATGCGGTTTTCGTCCTGGTCGTGGAACACTGGACCAGCTCTATACCCTTCACAGGGTGCTCGAGGGTTCATGGGAGTTTGCCCAACCAGTCCACATGTGCTTTGTGGATCTGGAGAAGGCACTCGACCGTGTCCCCCGTGGTATTCTGTGGGGGGTGCTTTGGGAGTATGGGGTTCGGGGCTCTTTGCTAAGGGCTGTCCGGTCCCTGTACGAACAGAGCAGGAGTCTGGTTCGCATTGCCGGCAGTAAGTCAGACCTGTTAACCGGTGCACGTTGGACTCCGGCAGGGCTGCCCTTTGTCACCGGTTCTGTTAATAATTTTTTATGGTCAGAATTTCTAGGCGCAGCCAGGGGCCTGAAGGAATCCTGTTTGGGAATCACAGGATTTCATCTCTGCTTTTTGCGGATGATGTTGTCCTGTTGGTTTCTTCAAACCAGGACCTTCAGCATGCACTGGGGTGGTTTGCAGTCAAGTGTGAAGCGGCTGGGATGAGAATCAGCACCTCCAAGTCCGAGGCCATGGTTCTCGACCGGAAAAGGGTGGCTTGCCCTCTTCAGGTTGGTGGAGAAGTCCTGCCTCAAGTGGAGGAGTTTAAGTATCTCGGGATCTTGTTCACGAGTGAGGGAAGGATGGAGCGTGAGATCGACAGGCGGATTGGTGCAGCCTCCACAGTGATGCGGTCGCTTTACCGGTCCGTCATGGTGAAGAAGGAGCTGAGCCAAAAGGTGAAGCTCTCAATTTACCGGTCGATCTACGTTCCGACTCTCACCTATGGTCATGAGCTTTGGGTAATGACCGAACGAACAAGATTGCGGATACAAGCGGCCGAAATGAGTTTTCTTCGCAGGGTGGCTGGGCGCTCCCTTAAAGATAGGGTGAGAAGCACAGTCACTCGGGAGGAGCTCGGAGTAGAGCCGCTGCTCCTCCACATCGATAGGAATCAGCTGAGGTGGCTCGGGCATCTTTTTCATATGCCTCCTGGATGCCTCCCTGGGGAGGTGTTCCAGGCATGTCCCCCTGGGAGGAGGCCCCGGGGAAGACCCAGGACACGCTGGAGGGACTATGTCTCTCGGCTGGCCTGGGAACGCCTCGGTGTTCTTGCCGAAGAGCTGGCCGAGGTGTCTGGGGAAAGGGAAGTTTGGGCTTCCATGCTTAGACTGCTGCCTCCGCGACCCGGTCCGGATAAGTGGAAGAAGATGAGACGAGTATTTTTAATAAGATGCTGACATTATTTATAGTTATAATAATCTAATAACGATGGGTTCTGGTTTCCAGCACTGTAACAGAATTAGAAAAGTCGCTTTGCTTTGCAGAACCCACTCTGAGAACCCTGGATCTAAGACACGAGTGCACTTGTGAAGGCAGCATCAATTCAGCATATTCAAGGGATTTAAAAAGAAAATACGAATGTCAACATTCCTTTTTAACGGTTTATAATGATTTAATGTAAACTTTTCTTCATAACACTCTGTATTTCTTTACAGCCGCTACGTAAATCTCTTTATGATGCTCCATAAGCACCCTTTGTCCCCTTTCTGTTTCTTTATAACCCCCTTTATAATCCTTTATCATGACTTCATCATTATTACTTTACTGTTCCTCCATAATTTTCCAAAAACATTCACCATTACCTCATAATCCCTCATATTTCATAATAATGACTTTATAATCCTTACTTTGTAAATCTTCATAATTAGTTCACAACCCTCTATATTTCTTGATACCTCTTTCATAATCACTTCACAAACTTTGCATAACCATTCTTAATCATTCATAATCTCTTTCGAATGCATCATCTCTGTCATAGCAGAGTTATTTCAGAATTCCTTTATAAAAACTCCAGAAATCTGATAACCTATCTACACGGGTGTATGAGCTTTAAACTACGGTTTTTGTTGGCTATCTTCATGTTGACTCGTGTGTGTTTGGAGATATTACTTTAAAAAGGAAACTAACTGAAATATTCTTTTCTGTAGAAATGCATTTGGAGCGACAGCGCCACCATTTATCGACTACTTGAAGGAGATTCTCAGACGCTACCCTGATGGAGGACAGATACTGAAGGTCAGAGTGAACTTTATCATTATACACAGTTACAAACTGATCACATACAGTATACACATGAAAATATGGTAAAAAAGCTGACTGTTTATTCATAATAACAATATAAAATTGTTCGGACTGGGACTGTTTTGGCCTCTAGAGGCCACTGTTATTTCCTTTTCGTGTCATGTTTGTTTTGGCCTCTAGAGGCCGCCACTGTTCCTGTGTTTTGTGTTAATTGCCTGTTTAGTCCTGATTATCTTCACCTGTGTTCAATTTAGTTTGTGTATTTATACCCCTGAGTTCAGTCCTCTTGTCACGGAGTCTTTGTGCTGTTATGTTTATCTCCAGTTTCCTCTGTACCGTGTTCTTTGTTTTGCACTTTGCTTTTCTTTTGGACCTAGTAGTTACTGTGTTTTTGGATCTTCTGAGCTTTGGTATTTTTGCCTTTTCTTTTCTGGTTTTTTGGCTTTTGTTTTGTACTTTTGGATTTTTTATTTTTTCCCTTATATCTTCTGAGTGTTTTTGGATTATTACTTTTTGGATTTTTTGTGTATATATTGTAAATAAACCTTTTGATACTTTTTTCTACTTCTGCCTCACGCCTCTGCATTTGCATCATCCCCCTGGTGGCCTAGTGGGGGTTTGCTGGATTATCACACCAACGAACCAGGTTCGAATCCCAGCAAAACCCTAACAAAAATGTCCCTTATAATCCGCTATATTCACTCATACACATCACCGCTTTCTCACCTAAACATGTTCCGTAATGACTTTATAATCCTGCATTTATATTTCTTAACAATTCCTTTAGATTTACTTTGTCTCTCTTATAATAGTTCATAGTGATTTAACAAACTTTATAATTCTGCCATTCTTCTTCAGATCCCTTCTGTGTCTTAATAATGCCTTCACAACCCCTTCATAACGACATCATAACCTGTAATTTATATTCCTCCTGACTCCTCAGTGTTCCCTTTATCCTTCACACTCACTCCACATTCAGTTCAGAGCTCATTTATCGTCCTTCATAAGGATTAAAAAGGATTTAAATTAAAATTCCTTGCTATTTTTTATATTCTTCTGCAAGACCTACAGAATTATTTTTTTAAATACTTTATAATTCACAGTTCTTCATAAACCCTTCTATTTCTTTATAAACCCTCCGGAATCCCTTCACTTCAAAAAGAGTTCATAAGCTTTTAATTTCATTCCACACCTGCACATTCCCCTCATAATCATTTCATTATTGTGTTATTATTTACATTATTCATTCATAATCACATTATAGTCCTGAATATTTTAATAACTTAATAAGGACCTCCTTTATCATTTTCTAAAATTCAGAATCTTCTTTAAATTAATATTTTATATCCATCCATCCATCCATCTATTTTCTACCGCTTATCCGGATCCGGGTCGCGGGGGTAGCAGCTTAAGCAGAGCAGCCCAGACTTCCCTCTCCCCGCCCACCTCCACCAGCTCTTCCGGGGGAATACCGAGGCGTTCCCAGGCCAGCCGAGAGATGTAATCTCTCCAGCGTGTCCTGGCTCTGCCCCGGGGTCTCCTCCCGGTGGGGCATGCCCAGAGAGCCTCCCTTGGGAGGCGTCCAGGGGGCATCCTAACAAGGTGCCCGAACCACCTCAACTGACTCCTCTCGATGTGGAGGAGCAGCGGTTCTACTCCGAGTCTCTCCCGAATGGCCGAGCTTCTCACCCTGTCTCTAAGGGAGAGCCCAGCCACCCTGCGGAGAAAACTCATTTCTACTGCTTGTATCCGTGATCTCATTCTTTCAGTCACTACCCACAGCTCGTGACCACAGGTGAGAGTGGGAACATAGATGGACCAGTAAATTGAGAGCTTTATAACTGAGAGTAACACACATTTGGGACATGGAATGCCGCCTCTCTGATGGGAAACTAATATTTTATGTTACCTCATAATTCGAAAAATCCTCAGAGATCAGTAAAATGCTCTCTCTCTCTCTGTCTCTGTCTCTCTCTCTCTCTCTCTCTCTCTCTCTCTCTAATTCCTTTCTCATTTTTATGAAGACTTTATAACCCCTTGATAATTCTTCATAATGACTTCATAACCCTTCTTTTGTAATTCCTCCCTTCATCAGGATACTTTATAATCCTTTATAATCCTTCATAAACTTTTATAACTCCCCTGTAATTCCTTCATAACCCCAACACAACTCTTTGTAATGACTCGGCAGTTATTGACTTCACAGCCCCTCGTAGTTTCTTTACGATCCTTTATAACAATTTCATTAACCTTACTTTACATTTTCTTAAGTTTCTAATCCTGTATTTTACAGTACCTAATAATTAGTTGATAATTCCTCATAGTGCAGTTATAGCGACCTCATAATTATGCTTCATAATTACTCCAAGAGGATTCATATTATTTTATTTATCCATCCTTCATGATGTCATAGTTCTTTATAATCCTCTGTGTTTTCACCATCATTCACTTGATGACCCACAGGATGGAGTGTTTATGAAGAATCCTTCATCTTTCCTTCCTTTATATCTCATACTCCTTCAGAACTGTCTGTAACTCCTTTCAGAACAGAACCAGATGTTCTGTTTATCAGTAAACGAATCTCACTCTCGGTGTCGTTTCACAGGAGTTGATCCAGAACGCAGACGATGCCGGAGCTTCAAAAGCTGTCTTCATCCACGATGAGAGGAGATACGGCACAGACAGCGTGTGGAGCCCAGCGCTTGGGAAATATCAAGGTATTTCTGTTCACATTTCTACTGAACGTTCAGGCAAGGAACAAAACTAAACCCGATGCAGCGAGTCATGGTGAGTGTTCTTATCACCTTCTCCAGCACGTGCACTGATCAGCGTAATTCCACCAGCAGCAGAACAAAACTGACCGCGACTGAACTATCAGAAACCATGAGGAGGATAAGCGGCGACATTTTCTCTGGTGTTAATAAATCATTATAACTCTGTTTGCAATTCTCTAGGTTGGTAAGGATTCCCTGTAAACTAAAGAATGTTGATTTTATAAACTCAACTAAAATAATGCCTCATAAAGCTTTAATAATTCATTGATAACATATAGTGTTGTGTATAACGAGTTGTGTTGCTGTTTCTGAAACACATTCATCATACAGCACAACCTGAATAATCTGTCAAGCGACTGGAATATATACACACAGTACTGTGCAAAAGTCTAGGCCCCTTATTTTTTCATGCAAATTTTGTTATAGATTTCTATTTTATGATTTCTACATTATCGGGTCAGTACAAAAACATTTTAGAGTCCAAACGTTCGTTTTCCAGCACAAAATTAGACGTTTGAAAAAAAAAAGTTTGTATCTGAGCAGTATATTCCATAAGAGACACTTTTCAGATGAAAAAAGAAAGCATAATGAAGGCTGCTGGGTTTTGGTGTAAAATGAAGAAGTGAGTGTGACAGTCAAAGTGTCCAGAAGAACTGGGGCTGGTTCTGTAAGATGCTCAGGAAAACCTACAGATCATTTCCACATAAAACTGACCTCACTGGACCTCAGACGGAGATTTTTTTTTTTAAATCAAAGGGTCGTCTCACACCAAATACTGACTCTGTTTCATTTCTTACGGCTCACTGATTACTGTTTATAGTATTTTTTAATGTAGAACCATTTCATTATTTTTAAACCATTTTTGGTCGACAGCATTTCTTTAAATGTGACTAAGACTTTTGTACAGAACTGTACATTATATCACACACACGAGTGTTTCAGTGTGAAATACGCCACTGGTATTTTTCATCCGAGCTCCATCCGGGACACGGAGAACCAAAACCGGGACGTAAATATCTAAGTCACTCGTGAGGAAATCGATGAAACATTTTGATAAATTTGGGGACTTTTTGTTTGTGACTGTGTCGATATAATAAAAAGAAAATCACGCATTGGCTTGAAGATATGAAGTTTATCTTCTCGTGTCGAAAATATTTTCACTTGTTCACGTCACTCAATCATGATATACACATTCACTACTCGAAGATAAACTTCATATCCTCACATCACTGTGTAATATCCTCTCTCTATATATATTCAAAGAAATATTTCCTTATCTTTTTATAAATATTCATCATCTCTTTATAAATAGTTTTTATGCTTTGTGATCATGTTTACAGTACATTGCATTCCCATTAGCACATAATCATTAGTCCATATTAATCATCATGTTAATCAGAGAGACACCAGGCGCACCAGTCCAGGTCCCTCAGGCAACTCGCTTCTCAATCACATTCAGAACATCACAAGCCAATCAGCATCAGGAGGCGTGTTCAGCACGACGTCGTGTTGTTAAGGGTGGCGAGATGTGGTGAGTTCGGATCCAATAGCAGAACACAAACCAGAAAATCCAATGAATAAAAAATGATTTAATTAAAGTCCAAAAAGAGTCGATGAACAAAAATAATCCAGACAACAACGAGGTAGACAAAGACAAAGTGCTAATATGAAAACACATGAAAAATAGTTCTGACAAAAACTGGAGACAAAAACGTAGTGCAAAAAACATGAAAAACTGACAAAACGTGAGAGCGAAAAAACTGTGGCGAAGACCAGGAAGCAAAAAATGGCACCGAGCCGCCGTGAGAAACAGACAAGGCGTTCTGGCAGAGTCCCCGTCTGAGAACGGCCTGTTTATAGAGGATGTGAAGTCACGTGACCCGGCCGTGTTTACTCCGCCATATTGGACGGCTTCAGGATTGTTTACCTTGCGCGAGTGTAATGGATCCAGGCAGTAATCCCCAAGAAAATTCGGAAAATACCCCATCTACATCGCGCGATTACTTGTCTAAGTTTGTTCAGCATCTTGAAGGTGACGTGAGGCAGCGTTACGTGGAAAAGTGTTCCAGGTTGGGGATTGCAGATCCGTACAACTTGCCGCAATCCTTGTTCAGGGAAATTCGGAGCTGCGGTGCCGGCGATTTGCCCGATCTGGCCTACCACGACATTTACAATTTTCTCGTTAATCGTGAATCGTGTTACACTGGCAAAGTCCTCAAAGCTTACAAGAGCCTGGAAGCTTATAAATATTTTGTTGCGGGATGGGTATCCCAACTATACCTCTGGAAGGTTCCGAAGAAGAATGTCTACTTGATAACCTCACGGGTAAGTGGCATTAAGACGTTTATCATAAAGAGACTATGCAGGATGTTTTATCGTAAGAATGTTCGAAATCTAAACTCAGTTCCAGATAATGACAGGGTTGTAAATATGTATGTTTTTGTCTGAAAAAAAAATCACAAATCACCGCTATCTTTATCTGTGCAGAATTATTATTCAATATCAGATATAAATGTATAGGGGTCACAGATATGTCCAGCTTCTATATTCAAACAAATTAAAAATATATTTTCTTGCACCTCTATGTGCCTAAAATAACATGCATATTCTTTTTCAGTACTTTACACAATCTGATAGGAAGAACTTTATAAACAAGTGATGCATTTGTATACATATTAAGAACATTAATATTACACGTCCATGTGAAAACCAGTTATATTTTTTGATCACAGCTTGGTGATAGGTGGTGCAGTATACTACAATTATACAGCAAGTTCTCACTAATATTTTGAAAAGACCCCAATGGTCCAATAAAGTGTGCAGTGACTAAAAACAGCGTCTCTCCTCGTCTGCGGGGAATCTATAAAATGACACGCCCTCCTTTTGGCCCTGTCTATTGGTACAACCAAATGCTGAACAAGATATAACCATTCTCGAAAGATCTACTCCCACACACTTGATAATTAGAACGGGTTCGTCTAAGTTCTATGCGCAGCCATGCCGTCCAAGATGGCAGATAAACAAAAGCACGCTCTCTATACACAGCAGAGCAGAACAGGAAGTGAATGCCGGCAAGATGGAAGTCCCATCCCGGATCCGGATTGCGCTGAACTGGGAGATAGTGAATCTCCGGAGAGTGGAAGTCCGGGGCGGGTCATGACACACGTTCTTTCACAAATTCCAACTAAACTGATTCAAAGCTCTCGTATTTCTTTTTTCAATATTAAAGTTCTCAGGAAGTTAAAAAAAAGGTGGCAGCTGAGTTTTTTAACCTTTTCACCCAATCCATGAGCTGTGATCCTGCTGTGAGACTGCTCGTCTTCAAGCGTGTGATTTTATAGCCAGTCCATAACCGTAAACACACACCATGAGCTCATGAACGCTGTCAGCGAGTTTATCTTCTTCCAATAATTATTTAATAATTAGTTTTTAAATTCAGGATAACTGTGCTTATAGTGAGTAATTCCTTCATAAATTATAATTGTGTTGTAACACCACTGTCACTGCACAGCCCCGATAATTAATAATCACAACACTTCTAAAGGAATTCACTGGAATATTATAAAACATGATAAATATCATTATAAATATATTGAGTGTCATCATGGCATCATTATTCCTCATTATAGATAACAGTGATTTATATAGAGCTGTGTGTGTGTGTGTGTGCAATGTTTTATTCGCATTACTGATTAGATTTATTGCAAAACCATTAGTTAAATGACAGCGTGTACATCAGGACTCAGATCTCTTGCGTTTGGTGAAAGGTTTACAGAGAAAGGTCGACACGGCGCTGGAGTTTTAGGTTTCACAGTTTAGGTGTGAATTTCTCAAGAATTTGAAAAGAAAAGAAAACTGAAAAGAAACGTGAGCACTATGATTGAGGGTATGTGGGCTTTGAAAAAAAAATACATGGTCTTTCACATAGTTTTGACTTGAGGTTGTGAAGATAAAGGTTTATTTTTCTCATCTCATTATCTGTAGCCGCTTTATCCTGTTCTACAGGGTCGCAGGCGAGCTGGATCCTATCCCAGCTGACTACGGGTGAAAGGCGGGGTTCACCCTGGACAAGTCGCCAGGTCATCACAGGGCTGACACATAGACACAGACAACCATTCACACTCACATTCACACCTACGCTCAATTTAGAGTCACCAGTTAACCTAACCTGCATGTCTTTGGACTGTGGGGGAAACCGGAGCACCCGGAGGAAACCCACGTGGACACGGGGAGAACATGCAAACTCCACACAGAAAGGCCCTCGCCGGCCACGGGGCTCGAACCCAGGACCTTCTTGCTGTGAGGCGACAGCGTTAACCACTACACCACCGTGCCGCCCGGTGCAAAATATTAAAACCAAAAAAAAAAACCCTAACCCTTACCTAGCAAATTAAGAGCTAAGAAAGGTGATAAGTAAATAAATATAATATATACAAAATGAACATAAATACACTTAACAGAAACAATATGGTAATCAAGCAATACGTACAGATTGTGGATTGAATGTAAAAACAATGTATTGGACATCATATCTCAGACTGTGGAGACATCAGAGTTCAGTAAGTTTATTGCAGTTGGAAGGAAACTGTTTTTAAGTCTGTTGGTACGTGTGCGTATAGATCTGAAGCAC
Organism: Neoarius graeffei; assembly: GCF_027579695.1. Lineage (NCBI taxonomy): Eukaryota > Metazoa > Chordata > Actinopteri > Siluriformes > Ariidae > Neoarius > Neoarius graeffei. Next base: position 93,202,823 of record NC_083577.1, read on the forward strand.
CTGCCTGATGGGAGGAGCTTAAACAAGTGACGTGTGGGGTGAGTGACGTCCTTTATAATGTTTTTGGCCATCTTGACACAGCGAGTGTTGTGTAGCAGATCCAGAGATGGCAGCTCAGTGCCACCGATGTCCTGTGCTGTCTTCACAACACACTGTAGGACTTTTCTGGCAGCTTTGGTGCAGCTGCTGTACCGGGCGGTCATACAGTTCGTTAATATGCTTTCTATGGTGCACCTGTAGAAACTGACCAACAGCTTCTGGGGGAGATTGACTCTCCTTAATCTCCTCAGAAAGTAGAGTCGTTGTTGTGCTTTGCCTACTACCACTGAGGTCGTATCAGTCCAGGAGAGGACCTCCGTGATGGTCACGCTCAGAGACTTGAAGCTGGAGACTCTCCACAGCCTCTGCTCTGATGGTTACTGGGCTGTGTGCTGTCTGTTTGGAGGTCCTGAAGTCCACAATGATTTTCTTTGGTCTTCTTGGTGTTCAAGACCAGGTTGTTGGTGCTGCACCACGCTGCCAGGTTCTGAGCCTCCTCTCTGTACGCAGCTTCATCATTATTAGATATAAGCCCAGTGACCATTGTATCATCCGCAAACTTAACAATAATGTTCAATTTGTGGGTGGGTTGACAGTCGTGGGTGAAAAGTGCATAGAGGAGGGGGCTCAGCACACAGCCTTACGGCACGCCGGCGCTGAGGGTGAGGATGGAAGATGTATGTCTGCCAAGCCTGACAGACTGGGGGCGATTAGTCAGAAGGTCCAGTAACCATTTGCAAGTATGGAGTTAGTCCTAGTGCAAACAGTTTGTTGATCAGCTGGCTCGGCACGATGGGGTTGAACGCCGAGCTGTAGTCAACAAACAGCATCCTAACGTAGGTGTTGGGCTTCTCCAGGTGCGAAAGGGCTACATGAAGAGCCACACAGATGGCGTCCTCAGTCGATCTGTTTGCCCGGTAGGCAAGCTGGTGTTGGTTGAGATCAACTGGGACAGAGTCTTTGATGTGGGTGATTATCGGCCGCTCAAAACTCTTAGCAATGACGGGTAAGAGCGACTGGACAATAATCATTGAGGCAGGTTATTGCGTGTTTTTTGGGGATGGGGATGAGCCTGAGGTGGATAATTGTTTTAGTGTAAACACACAGGTGATCATTTATTTTTTTTAATCATATTCAAAAATGATTTATTTCAAATTTCAAAATCTTCATGTAAATGTAATAACTTTGCGGCGCAGACTTGTGTCACTGATCTACGCCGAGTCACATAAAATGCTTTGTTTTGAAATCGATAAAATAAATCCCAACCCCACGTTCCCTTTGAATAGTTTTAGACCAAACTTCGGAGCGTCTTTAGTGCTTTTAGGAACAGCATTTTCTCTCATCATCTGTAATTCTTCCTCACTTACAGTGACGAAGCTATCAGCCACCATTTTGCCGAGTCGCTCGAGGTGATTATCGAGAAATAGTCCGAATCTCTCGATCACTCAGAGCGCGATGTTCTATAATCACCTGCGTATTTATACTAAAAGGGGTTCTACAGGGACACAAAAATATATATAGGAATTCCAAATATGACAAAATATTTATGAATTTTTTTTGTTTAACATCATTAAGAGTGAAAAAGAGAGTGGGGTGTGAGGAATTTAAAGAAGCCCATGACTCCCAGTTAAACTGGTCTTACACTGGTCTCCACTTCTGAGTTCACCTGAGTTCAGAAGATAAACGTGTTGCTGATGTGCTTTCGAAACAATTTGCCGGACTGTCCTGTACTGATCTGCCTGACATCACTTCATCTCAGAACTGCAGCCATGTGATAGTGAACTGTTGTTTACATCTACCCTTCTTTACTTTGTGCGAAGCAGAGCCACTCACACTCGTTCATATCCCAGTGTCTCCATCTTCAGGCAGTGGTTTGTTTAAACCGCACGTGGTGTGCGTGTCTGGTTGAATTGCAGGGGTGCGCGGGGGTTGTTTAGCACGTGGCGCGTGTGTCCGGTTGAATTGCAGGGGTGCGCGGGGGGTTGTTTTGCCTACTAATACTACTAAACTAAGACTAACAAAGAACAAGTTTGTTGGTATTGGTTATGCACCTTGTAGTTTATTTTAGCATGTTGCTGCAGAGGGCAGTCCTACAAGAAGAACATATTACAGAGAGCAACCAAACCAAACCAAACATCCTGCAATACTTCACACCCTGAACTCCTACAAAAAGTCCTACAAAACAAGGACTTCTAGCTCTGCTGTATGTCAAAAGTGACCCTGACAAATGCCTGCCCTATTTACAAAGACCACACCCTGCACTTGTGCATTCGATTTTTCTTGGCTTTGAGAAAGAGTTCGAGTGCCCTTTCATAATTTATATCTTCTGGTTGTGGCCCGTTAATGGAACTCCTCAAGCAGGCGGCCAGGTGCTCTCCTTGCAGTCTGTTCCGAAGGTCTGTTTTGACCTAAAATGGCAAACAACTTGTTCCTACAATGAGTCTGTGATTGTCGAGCTCACTCTGAAATATTTAATTAAGTGAAAGTGAGATTGAACTTCGGTGGGATTTGAGCATAAAAACAATGGGTAAATGTAAATTGAAATTCACATCACTGGTTTGCCTGCAGATGTCCTTACCCTGTTCATTGTGGAAAAGTCTCTTTCACAATTCACGCTCGACACCGGCACAACAAGGGCAATCGCTGCTGAGTGGCTGAGTAATGGGTTTATCTGCCCCCATTCATCGCACTCACTTGCTAGGAGTGTTCTACCAATTTAACATCCTGACAAAGACGGCAAGCAGTTGATGTTAGGCCGACCTCAGTCACTACCTCTTCATCCTGAGGTGAATTTCGATCCCTCTTTTTGAAATAATTCAAAATGCTCATGATCTGAATTAACAAAACAAATTTAGCATCAGTTTAATAAGGATTGGAGATTTTCTGTTCCAGCTGTAGCGTCTACAATAAGGCTGACATCGTCGCCTGACATTCACCGCGTTGCATTAAGGCCTGCGTTAGTGGAGAAACACTCATCAGTAAATTTGAAAACGATCACATTCGAGTCAAGAAGTTAATTTAATTAAGTAGGTAACTAACATTACATTCCCTTAATTATGTGGCCTAATAGCTTCACCTTTAGAAGGTAGCCTATTAGAAAAGGCTAAAAATAATTTAACATCTTCCGTCTCACCAGTAACAAATCGCGTTAAGGCTACCAGCACTAATTCTCAAAAGTGGCCTCGAAGTTCGCTCTCTGTTAGAATAGACTACTTTTCCCTTTTAACATGTGCATGCAGACTGTAGCGGTCAGAGCAGGTGGGTGGAGCACAGAAGTACGGCAGGACAGAACTGAGTTCCAAAAACTATTTATTGTTTCACTTTTCAGTCAAACACACTCTCAGTCACCCAGACACACACACACACACACAAGTCGTCTGGTGCGGGAGAGAGCTCACTTCCTCTGCTCTCTCTCTCCTTATATAGGGCGTGGTTGCTGGGAAGACACACAAACACAGGTTAATTGCTCTCAGGTGAAGTGATTCTGCCACTTACCTTCCCTGACTCCGCCCTCCTGTCACAGACCGGCGTTTGACCACGCCCCTGCTGCCACACAGACCTAGATTAGTTTATCACTGCTGTCACTTCACGTCTCCATCACTTGGATAGACTGTGCACATACAGTGCCAAGCGGGAAGCACTTCGCTGGTGAATTTGGAAACGACCTGATCCTGGTAGGATGATGAAGTTAATTTGATGAATTAGATAACGACGTAGGGCGAACTAATATTGCCTCAAAATAGCCTACTGTTGCCTTACAGAAAAGGTAAGTTTGCCAGTACGAAATGGACAAAGTAATTTTACTGAAACAGAACACTTAACATCGTCCATCAATGCGCTCTCCCTGCGCCTATAAAGCACAATAGCGTAGCCTAAATGTCACCTTCTCAATCGTGTCAAAGGCTACATAAAGTTGTGTAAACTTACCTTAACATGTAGATGCAGACAGGATGGAGCTTATCAGAGTTGTCTCCTCACGCTGTCTCAGATAGGCAACGCACGCAATGTCAGGCCGGCTGCGTCAGTGTCGCCGTGCGTGCGTGTGTGCGTGCGGGCGGGCGCGGACTGAGACTATGGCGGCCCAAATTAGGCTATAGCGGGCCGCCATAGTCTCGTCAGTGTGTGGGAAACACTGGACAGTGTGCGATGATGTTAAATGTCTGAGTGTCTGAGCTGATGCCCGGGTCACAGACACATTGAGGATAACATTCTAGCAGATTCTGAGGGACATGAACTTCTCCCAGTCATTGGAAAAGTATGGCTCTATTTTCGGCTGGGTTTAAAAGATTACGTTCCCAGATCATACAGGGGTGTTGGTGGTGTAAAGTTCATGTGGAACACCACCTGCTATTGCGAGGTTTAATTCTGGTCATCTGGAGAAAATGCGAGCTGTGACGATCCTCAGCGGCCGTGTTTGTTTTTATCATTAGGAATGCTGCAGGACCCCGTATCATAATCTGAAAGGGTGTGTACTACACGCTACAAGTCCAGAACAAACAATCTACAGACAAAACTCTCTGGAACCTTTCATGATGTCACACGTTTACAACAACAGTTAGGATTTTACCCTGGACCAGGTATAAAGCTTACCTGCTCACAGACATCCTTTATACCTTTATAACTGGGCAGGTGAAGCTGGGAAAAAGACCAGACATTGATGTTTTTTCCCCTTTTTTTCCATCTTCAGCTGTGCGGTTTTGGTGAGTCTGTGCCCAGTGTAGATTCAGATTCCTGTTCTTGGGTGATGTTATTGAAACCCGATGCGATATTCTGTTGCCCATCTCCCTCAAGGACCATTCTCCAGTCTGTTCTCTCTCATCATCCAGCCTCCGCTTCGAACTGCTGGATTCCTCTTAATAAAGATCACACCGAGTGCGCACATTTGGTCCTGTCTCATTTTGAACAGACACTGAGGTGAAACTAATTAATGCAGTTTGACGGAAGAGAAATAGTAATGACTGGATTCTGAACATCTTGTTGAAAGACCATCATTTCAAAAAGCACAGTTTGACTTAATTTCAGTAAATGCTACTAAAAACACGTTGCATTTAGTCAGGGAACCAGTTCTGGGTTCATTTCCCCAAAACATAACTGCTAACTACATTAGCAACGTACATTGTTGGAACCATGCAGATGCAATGCAAGTGTTTTCCAAAACCATCACTGAAACTGTCGAGGTAAGTACAGCGGTAACTTACACAGTGTGAACCACCATTCAGCGACACAGGTGTGCTGCCCAAGCCCGTAACTCGACCGAATATTCACAAACACTGTTGTTAAGTTGTGTAGTTTGAACGTCAGCTCTCTCTCAAGCTGCAGTAAGAAGCTCAGTTCCTGGTGATGATGTCATTAAGGTGGAAGTTGCAGCTTAAATAGTGTAGAGCATCGACAGACAGCAGGTGTTTTCTCACAGATTTCCCACCTGCTCAAAATACTGCATTTCCTAAAGTATTCACCTGGAGGTAAAAGAACAAAACAGACTAAAGCTTTTAATACTCCCATGATGTGTATATTTGTGTATTTCTAGGAGTATGAAGAAGATCAAGTGTCCTCAAGTTCGTCTTCATTACAAAGAAAAGAGACCACAGACCCCACAGAGATCTTTAACACACTTTAATGAATCAGTTCTTAATCATTGAGAGCGTTCATTGGGGAAAAATCTGAACAGAACACCTCACCAGGTCACAAACCCACTGAGTAATCCCTCAGAGTCACCGTGGGGGCGTGTCATACGGTACACACCCCTCTGTCTCACTGAGCCACCAATGCACTTCGTTCAACACACTCGAGGTCTGATTACAGACAGAGAATATTTCACTCAGTGCTTTGTAATTGCTAAGAGTTCTTCTATTTTTTTTTTTTTGGACAAGAAGCATATTATTATTATTATTATTATTATTATTATTATTATGTTATTGCTAGTATTTTTATTATTATTGTTGCTTCCTGCTGTGACGGTCAGACTCGTTGTTCGTGGTACGGTATGAACAAGGTGTGACTGTTTTGGCAAACCATCGTTCTTCAGTTCATACCATGTTCGTTCACTGCTAATTTGTGTCCCTGTATGGGAAACCCACCCTTGATTGAGTTTAATGCCCCTTGTTCTGGTAGGACCGGCTCTCTATGCATTCAATGATGCAGACTTCACTGAGGAAGACTGGGAAGGGATTCAGCGAGCAGGGCGGAGCATCAAGCATGACGATCCCACCAAAGTGGGGAGATTCGGGATCGGCTTCAATTCTGTTTACCATGTTACAGGTGAAGAACTGACTTTTTGCAATGTTTGTAAATCAAGAACCGGTCATCAAATTCCCCAGTGTTGAATTAACACTTTCAGAGTTAATCTGTGTCCAATTGGACATATATAAATACAGTAAGGTGTTAAATCAACACTCTGGGTATGAATTCGACACTGGGGATTTTGCTGTGCAATCATCAATAACAATGCAGTGTTTTTTTTTAAGGAAATAACATAACTAAATAGCAAAGGATATGATCATGTTGTGTTTATCACTAAATTGTAAAATCAAGTTTTGTCATGTTTTCCTGTTTGACATGCTTTTCAGCTTAATTCCTCAAACAAGCCCAAAACATAACTACTGGAATTTAAGACTCGGAGAGTTTTACTGAATAAACCTGCAAATCCTAAATCTGTCAGATTTCTTCAAATGCTTATTAAAGCTGTGCTGTCTTTCAGATTTTTCAAGTGTAGGTCATAAAAATAATTTTCCCCGACACTCAGTTATTTTTGTTTAGTGACCAAAAGCTACTGAATTCAAATCACAGACTTCACAGAATTTTATTAGGTTTTTTTTTAATTTAGCTTTATTTTTTTTTAATAGAATAATTAATGAATGTACCTCCACATAGCCTAAACTTCTCCGCTATTTTTTCCTGCTTCACCATGACCCAATTCAAGATACTACATCATGCATCACGTGGTGGGCTTTCCCCGTTCACGCAAGGCATTGTGGGATACAAATTTGAAACAGGAGAGAAAAATGGAGGGCGTGAGTGTGCGAATGAAACGTGAAAGAGCGACTACAGTAACAGAAAGCGAGAAGAAAAGACGTTATGTTCTATATGAAGGAAAGGAAACGCAGGACCAAACTAATAAATATGGGCGCTCAGCGAGCACCTCGGTGTGATCAGCTGTTCGTTTAGCGACAGAATGATGGAACTGTCAGTGCACGCTCAAAGGGAAACCTGTAGATGGCAGTAATGCAACACTGTAGATGCCAGCTGCTGTAAAACCCAAAAGAAGAAGAAGAAGGTAAACCTGCGCATGCGCACACGGACTTCCTCTGTCTGCTTGACTGCGCCAAGCGAGCGATTTCATGCACATTATTTGCTTTAATCCCCTCAAATTAAATAACTTCCCAGCCACAGAATGGCCTGATATTTTGTGAGATATTACAGAAATAAACAGATATCACAATCACCACATTTCAGACGGAACTAAATTTCACCGGTTTTATGAACTCGAAATATATAAAATTTAAAAAAGTGCAGGTGCAGAGCAGCATGAATGAACTGTAAACTTATTTGTGCTTGTTATTATTTAAAGTGCAAATTGTTGTTTGAAAGAAGCTGTCTCTGAATATGGAGGTGTGTGTTTTGGCCGACCCATAACACCTGCCAGAGGGTAACAGTTCAAAGAGGTGGTGGCTGGGGTGGGTGGAGTCCTTGATGATGTAATTAAATTGAATTACTCAAAGGGTTTAATATTAAAATTGAACTGAATATTAATAAGTCTATAACAGTGTAATATTCCCACACTATACGCTCTTATCAAATAAATCATGGAAGACAAAGAAATTGTTCGATCCACTTACAGTCTGTGAAATTACAGTGCATTAATTAAAAACTTTAAGCGAGATGAACCATCATGAACAGCAAAAAAATGTTTTGTTCATGCAGACCACGCCGTCAACTTAAAAGTGACTTGTGGAAATGTAAAAAGTGGGCTGGAGTTCTGTCTTTAGGTCGGCGCTCCGCCCGCTGGAGACTCTGGAGGAGGAGTGTTTGAATAGTGGAGTGGAAACAGGAGGGTGGTGGCAGCAGAAACTTTGAAACAGGAGAGATGAGAATTTATACAACGTTATCTAGGAAGAAGGTGGAGCTTCAGGCATGATGACTCTCCAAAGAACTAAAATTGTAAAACTTGATATGGTCAATAAACCGGGAAATGCTCACTGGTTCCTTTTTCCATCTACAGATTTGCCATGTGTATTCAGCTCCAAACACCTCGCAGCGTTTGACCCTCAAAAGCTGATGTTCGATGATGAACGCGAGGGCTATCGCTGGTCCCTGGATGATGAAGCGGACAGAAAGCACCTTTTGGAATTCACAGATCAATTCCAACCATTTCAGGATATTGTTAATCTAGTCTGTGATGATTCTTGCACTTGGGAAAAGATCATTAATGAGTGCTATTTCAAAGGAACACTCTTTCGGTTTCCTCTGCGTGACGAACCTTCAGAGATTTCTGATAATTTATACAACTCCAAGAAGGCTACTCAACTTTTTGACAGCTTCATTCCAGATGCAGACATTAGTGTTCTGTTTCTGAGATCAGTCTCATCCATTTCTTTGTTGCATATTGACCCAAATGGCAGCATCACCAGGAGGATGAAGGTTTCTGCCTCATCTCCATCCAGCCCTCTCCAGGAAAATGAAGATTTCAGAAGAAACTGTTTGCATGGCAAGACCAGCTTTAAAACAGTGTCCTGCAGTTCACCATGTCAGGACAAAACAACCACCAAGTGGCTCGTGGCAGCCTGCCGCTTAATGGAAGGACGCGTACCTGAGATTGACACACTGGCTGGCAAACTGAGTTTTTACCCTCAGGTTGATGTCGCATTTCAATGTGATGAAGACAAAGCATGTGGCAGTGGAAGACTGAGCTGCTTTCTGCCCCTTCCAAACAATGAAACCAGCAGGACAGGACTCCCTGTTCATATTAATGCATGCTTTGGCCTGACAGACAACCGAAGGTACATCAAGTGGCAGGAAGAGGATCAGAAGAATGATGAATCAGCAGAGTGGAATGAGCTGCTAATGAAGGAGGTTCTTCCTCATGTTTATCTCAAGATAATCCAAGATGGGATCCAACTATCAAGAAAGTCAGAGCTGCCTGTAAGTGCTGTGTACAGTCTTTGGCCAAATTTGAGAGAGACAGAACACAGGCCACGATGGCATGCAGTCGCAGTAGACCTTTTTCAACGATTATTCCAAAACCAAGAAATCTTTTCTCTCGCTAGAAATAAGAAGAAATGGGTGACTTCTTCAGATGCTGTTTTCCCAACAAACGATACCGACACTGATATAATGTCTGCTGTTGTCCAGTTACTGATTGAGCAAGGAGAAAACCTTGTTACTGTTCCTGAACATGTTCTCCTCAGCATAAAGGAAACCTTCCCAAACCTGGACACTCTGAAATGGGTGACGCCAAGTTTTGTTCGATCTGTGCTCCACAGAAGTGAGATTGAATCAATCAGTAAGGATGAGAAACTGTCCATCTTGGAGTATGTGCTCAGTGATGGGAGATATGAAGAACTAAACGGTCTACAGCTTCTGCCACTTAGTGATGGAAGTTTCAGGTCCTTTACAAACAGGGATGAGGACACTGCTTTGATTGACAATGGGACGTTTTCACGGTAAGCTCTGTTACATGACTCTTGTTTATGCAATCTTCATGTGTTGAGTATTGTCAGTGTAACATGTATACTCTTCTTGGTCCAGAGTGTTGCTGCCTTTTTGCAAAGACAGATTTTTACCTGAAGATTTGAACAGCAACACAGTCCATCATCTGAGACGCATGGCTATGACAAGTATGGAAATTATCTTTTTTGTATTATTGTATAAACTGGTTTATGGGGATCCTGATCATTTCACAAAACCTCATTGTAATTGGCCATAATGGCGATTCAGCGTGCCCTCCCAGCAAAACACTGTTTCCTTAATAAGCCTAATTTCATAGCACAGTTATTAAAATTTTATTGTTATTTTAAGCTCATTCTACCACGAGTTGGCCTCGTGGTTAGCATGTCCGCCTCTTGACCAGGAGATTGCGAGTTCTACTCACAGTCAGGTCATACCAAAGACCATCATGAAAATGGTACCTACTGCTTTCTGGCAAGGCACGCTGCAATAGGCAAGGCAAGTTTATTTCTATAGCGCGTTTCACACACAGTGGCAGTTCAATGTGCTTTACAGAGGTAAAGGCAAAACAATAAAAAATAAAATTACATAAAATAAAGGGGGAAGAAGAGAGAAAAATAAAATAATATGAGAATTAAGCAATAGTAGAAATAAAGTAATAAAATGAAGTAAAAGTTCAGTAAAAAACAGCAGAATAAAATAGAATAAAAGTTAAGTAAAGTTTAAAACATGCAGAGACTGTAAAAGTTAAGTAAAGTTTAAAACATGTAAAGATGATGGTATTTATCAGTTAGCAGAAAGCATCTGAGAACAGCTTGGTCTTTAGTCTAGATCTGAAGCTGCCAACAGCAGGAGCATTTTTGATGTCCTCTGGCAGTTGGTTCCATAGCTGTACTGCATAGTAGCTAAAAGCTGCTTCACAGATTCAATACAGATGCAAGTGGGGAGTCAAACTCTTGCGGTTACCGGAGGACCAGCCCCCCACTGTAACCCTAGCTGTATCGGTGAGAGGCTGAGGGCTATGGAAACGGATTTCAGTGCTGCACCCATGTGCCTCAAAAAAGCTGGTTAGTACTGGGATAGGAAACTGCCTGGGAAGACCAGATCCTGGCATGGAAGGGACTTTGACTTGAAGATTATTCTCATAGTAGTGTTCATTTATCACTATGACTGCTGGAATAGCATCATTAGCACTGTTGTAGTCGAGCCACTAAACCTTGAGTCCCCAGTGTTCAAGTCATTAAAGAATATTTTGAGTCGAGTCCGAGAACAAGACTCCAATGGCACCATGTGACGGTGTCTGTTGCTGCCTTTATGTGAACGCACCTCTGCTACTGTGTCGGACTAACGTTCCTGCTCCACTGCCCCATTTTAATTAACAGGCTACAGATAAAAAGCTTGTTCATCACTCAGCAAGCCCCGCCCACTATCAGCAGGGCAAATAACATGAGAGAGGGTTAACACTAGCTAGTTCATCGCTCAGCAAGCCCCGCCCACTATCAACAGAGCAATGAACATCGCGTGTCACTTCTTTCTTTAGGTGGAGTCTTACCAAATGACGATTGAAGTTCGAGGTCGTCCCCGTCGTCTCCTCGATAGTTCTTCTGCATATGGAACACACAGCAGTGCATTTTTTCCCACTGCATGAGAAGTCTGTAGAAGCAAAGCGGACAATCCTAGGGGCGTCTCTCCAGGCATTTTAGCGCCATTAACCTTAGTTTGTTCTTGAACATGACGTATGAACAGGTGAATGTACATTTTCTTGCACAAAATTAGTATAAAATTAATGTAGATATAAATATCTTACACCAAATTATTATGGCATGTTACAAAAAATAAAGAAAAAAATCAGAGTCCTCGTCTCCAATTTACGAGTCCAAATGCAGTTAATGCACGAGTCCGAGTCCAAGTCCGAGTCATCAGTGCTCAAGTCCAAGTCAAGTCACAAGTCCTTAAAATTAGGGCACAAGTTGGGCTCGAGTCAGAGTCCTGGACTCGAGTAGTACAAGCCTGACACTTACCATAAACACAATACCAAATGGGACTATTGGGGAAGCCATGGCCTAATGGTTAGAGAAGCAGCTTTGGGACTAAAAGGTCATTGGTCTGATTCCCTGGACCAGCAGGACTGGTTGAAGTGCCCTTGAGCAAGGCACCTAACCCCTAAGTATCTGGCAAGAGTGGTGGTGTACCTTGTGTCTGATTAGCCAAAAAAAAGCTGACGATGTGATCATCAGCTTGTGTGGTGCCTGACTGAAACAAGAAAAAAAAATGGGAATGTTACTAGACTAATGCAGAAACTGTATCTTTGTTTAGCTTGTACTGTTCAATTATTTTTTGTATGAAAAATATAGTAGTTTTGTTGCTTAAAATGAACTGAGAGCCTTAAGCAGTAGCAAATACTATTTATTTATTATTATGTAAAAATGCAAATACAATGATATTGACAGTTTTATATCTGCTCTGCTTAATTATAGATTCAAAACTGTATCAACTGATTAATTTGGATGCAAACAATGTTGCTGCATTTGCCAAGAACTATTTACCCCGAGAGTGGAAAGAGACAAAAGGTCATGTGAAGTGGAATTCTGTTAAAGAAGATCATCCACCAAAAACATGGCTGAAAGATTTCTGGAAGTTTCTGAACACTCACTGGACAGAGCTAAGGGATTTTATTGGCATGCCTTTAATACCTCTGGAACCACTTCACCAAGCAGGCAGTACTTTCATGTTAGCAAGATTGGAGGGGAAATCCACTCTGATTTTCCAGAGCAGCAGAGAGTCCACCTTGTCAGATCAAATTCAGAAAGTGATAAAGGCAGTTGGAGGTACTGTCATTAAGAAAGATGAGTGTCTGAAGCATCACGACATGGAAAGTTATGTCCTAATGCCATCCCCGAGGAATGTCCTGCAAATTCTTCTGAACTTGGACATAGACAAGGTTGTCAGTGGCATTGCTGCTTCTTCAGTCCATGAAAAGGAAGAGTTTAAAGCCTATGTTTCTTCTTTGGATTGTCTCTCTGATGTGGAGCGAGACTTGCTGTCAGCTCTGCCCATTTTCAGATTGATGTCTGGAAAATATGTTGCCACTGAGTCAAAACAAGCAGTTATTTTAAAGTCCAACCCAGATGTTCCAAATGATTTACCTGTGCCTGACACCATAGTCCAGTGTGCAAATGAAACTGACTGCAGACTTTTGACTCTCCTAAAGGTTGAGCTGCTGGATGCTGCTCAGTTAGCCATGCACTTGGTAGACTGCATTGATGCCATGCTTTTCACCAAAGAGAATGAACAAAAAATAATGTCTTGGATACTGAATCATGGGCATCTCCTATTCTCCCAAAGTGAAGAATTACTCAGGAAAAGCAAGAATCTCAGTTTCATTCTAACAGAGCGAGGTGAACGCAAAAGACCATCGAGCGTTTTTGATCCCACAAAAAAAACCTTCCTTGATCTTTTTGAGGATGATTTCTTCCCACCACATGTTTATAGGTCAGCAAAGGTGCTCGAAAGCTTGAAACAACTTGGTCTACAGACAAAAGAAGAAGAATTATCCCCAGCAAATGTACTTCATGTTGCCTCACAAATTCAAAAGCTCTACATCCACTCACGAAACAGAGCTTTTAAAAAAGCTGAAGGTCTTGTAAGGGTGTTGAATAGAAATGATTTGCTCTCAAAATTCTCTGAGGAGGATAGACAAGAGCTTCTTTGGTTGCAGTGGGTTCCTTGTGAAAGTCCAAATTCAATTAAAAGTAAAAACAGCCAGAAGAAGTGTCTCTACAAGCCGACTGAAATAACAGCTTCAAAATATTCTACAATTGTGGGACATGTCATGCCAATTGCTTCAGACCTAAATGAGAGTATCTGTGAAAAACTTGACCTGTATAATTCTCCTCCAGTTGAAAAGGTCTTGGAGAATCTGTGTGTACTGAGATCATTAGCTTCAACCATGGTCTGCCCAGATTCCGATTATGAGTTCAAAAACCAGCTGCACAGCATATACAAATTCATGCAAGAAAATATTGAGCATTTCAGACAGGAGATGAACACTGAATGCATTCCTTGGCTCTGGAGGCAGACTGAGTTTGTGTCACCTCGGGAAGTAGTGCTCACCTATCCAGCTGAACTGGATCTTAGCCTTTACATCAAGAAAGTGCCAGATGAATTTTTAAAATATGATGACCTGCTAAGAGAGTGCGGTGTAAGGGAAACACTTGCTGATGATGAAATAGAAGCCATACTCACTGACATTAAAGAAAACATTGATGACAGGACGCCACCTTATGGAGAACCCTTTGAACTTAAAGTGTCAACAGCCATCCTTGACTGGATGCGAAAAAATGAAAAGTCTTTAAAGGACAGTACGCCTGTACCAGTCATGGCACAAAACCAAAACTTCACGTTACAGTCTTTGAAAAATACTGTTTTTTGTGATATCAGTGCTGACGGGTTGGATGACCTAAAGCAAGATAAGGAGGAGTTCTATGTCATCCATGAGGAGGTGCTACCTGTCACTGCAAGGTGGCTAAAAATTCCCTTTCTAAGTACCCGTATTTTGAAACCACAGTCAATTGGAGACAAGGAAACATATGAGGGAATTGAGCAGTGTGGTCAAATGGAGCCAATCACTCAGAGAATCAAAAACATACTCAAAGAGTATGATGATGAAAGTGACATTTTTAAAGAACTCATACAGAATGCTGAAGATGCTGGTGCGAGTACCTGTGGATTTATGCTGGACTTCAGAACACACCCTTCTGAGGGGCTTATCGATGATGGTATGGCTCTATGCAATGGTCCTTGTCTTTGGGCTTTCAACAATGAGCTCTTCTCAGAGGAAGATTGGAAAAACATTGTTAGAGTTGGCGCTGCATCAAAAGAAAACAAATTTGAGAAAATTGGGAAGTTTGGACTAGGCTTCAATGCTGTTTACCACTTGACAGATATTCCGTCTATTTTGAGTGGAAAAAATCTTCTAATTCTTGACCCAAATGTAACGCACTTGGAAAAGCACATACGAAGTAAAGCAGCTCCTGGAATTAAACTTGACTTGTTCCACGAGAGACTGTTTAGGAGGTTTCCTGGACAGTTCAAATCTTATCAGGGGATTTTTGATTGTGATCTGTCAAACAGAGAACAGAAACATTACAATGGTACTCTAATTAAACTGCCATTTCGCACAGCAGAGGAGGCCCACAAGTCAGAAATTAGCACCAAGGTGTATGACAAAGAGCGCATTCATGCCTTTCAGCAATACTTCACAGATGATTCTCAAACTCCTCTGTTATTTCTTAAGCACATAAAGTCACTGTCTCTTCAAATCTTTGAACAGGAACCAATTGAGACAGTCCTGAAAATCTCCAAAGAGGAAATATGTTCAATTAAAATTTCAAATGAAAGGCATCTGCAGGACATCAGGGAAGCTCTGAAAAACCTTGACACAAACTGCCATGAGATTGTTGATTGTTTTGCTGCAAACATTGTGGAAATTGTTTGTAAGTGTGCCAAGAGAACTTGCACCAAATATTGGCTCCTTTATTCATGTTTTGGGACAAAAGATTCACTGAGAATGTTTCAGAGAGAACTGAATCAATGCAAATTTTCCTTGCCAATTGGAGGCGTTGCTGTCCCTCTCCAAAAAGAATCGGAGAAAACGTGGTCCCCGGGTGAAAGGTGTGCAGAAGGCCAGGCTTTTTGTTTTCTTCCTCTTCCAATTGATACAGGCCTCCCAGTTCATATTAATGGATCTTTCGCAGTCACATCAAACAGGAAGGCTCTATGGGAAACTGGTCCAAAACTGGAGTGGAACAAAGCATTACTCCAAGATGCAGTTGCTACAGCCTACATCACCACACTGCTTGAGTTGAAGAAAATATCTCAAAGTGGGAGTCTTCAAAACTATGAATACTACACATTTTGGCCTGATATTGAAAAAGTAAACAAAGGATTTCAACCTTTGGTTTGCGCTTTTTACTCAGCCATTGTACAGAGCTCAGATGTCAGATCCCTGGAGCTTTTGAGTAATGGAAATACCTGGTGCTCCTTTGAAAATGCGAGATTTCTTGATCCAAGTATCCAAGAAAATGAGGCAGTGGGAAAACTTTCCATGGAGGTGTTCTTGAAATATTCAGAACCAAGCTATTATGCTGTCCCTTTGCCAGCCTGGGCAAGAAATAACTTAATTCAGTGTGGATTCGGTGACATGGTAAAAGAGAGAACCTTTGGCTGGCCTGACTTTTATCAAGTAGTTCTCAAGAACATGAACAAAATGGATGCGTATTGCAGGAATGTTCTAATATTGAATGCCATAGACTTGAATGATAATGTGGTTGACAGCTTGCTGAGAAGTCATGCATGCATTCCAACACAGAAAGTAAGAAAACTTCAAGTCCCCAACAAACTGGTGAACCCTCATGGGAAAGTAGCATGTTTGTATGAGCCAAAGGAGGGACGCTTTCTTGATGGTACCAAAAATGACTACTTCACTCCAGAAAGGATTCATCGACTGTCAAGTTTGGGAATGTTGACTGATGTACTCACATTAGAGGAAGTCATAGAGAGAGCAAAAACAATCTCCAACGTTTGGACAAAAGACAAAAATAAGGCATACAGATGTCTTCAGTGTCTCTTTGACTCAATGAAAAAGTCCTTACATGTTGATTCTTTGCACTGGGAAACCCTAAAACAGATATCATTTCTTCCTGCTCTGGGTATCAATCAGCACAATGAAGTGATGACCATACTTAAAAAGCCAGCTGAAATCTATGATGACCAATACTACCACTTGGTAAACATGACAGAATTCACTGTCGATCGGGTAAAACTAGACCTAATGTCAGGTGACCCAGTTCTCACAAAACTGGGGGTGATGAAGAACCCACCAATTGAGACAGTACTCAAACAACTCAAATTAGCACACCATCGTGTCAAATCATTTGAAAATTCTGTAATCCTTGACATTGCCAAAAGCTGTTATGACTATCTCAACAGACATTTGTTGGACGATGGTGAGCCCACTGCTATTATTGAGCATGCACAATCAATCCCATTTGTTTTGATTGAAGACCACTTTGTAAATGTGCAATCAGTGGCCATGAGTGGTGAATTTGAGGAAAAGCCATACCTCTATTTTCTTCCCAAAATCCTTTCCAAGTATGAGAAGCTCTGGAACTGTGTTGGCATTAAAGGACAGTTTACAGCAAAGCAATTTGTTTCTGTCCTTGAAGAAATCAGTACTTTATCAAGACCACTCTCAAAGACCGATCTTGATGTCTGTCTTGACATACTTATAAAAGGGCTGTATTGGGCTGTAGCTGGAACTGTTGAAGACTGTCTAATGCCTGATGAAAGAGGTGTGTTGGTGAAATCAAGCAAGCTGAAATTTAATGACACTCCTTGGATGCCAGTGGAAGCTGGGGTAACTCTCTGCCATAAACTAATACCTCGAGAAGTTGCACGCAAATTTGGTGTAGTAACAACAAGACACCATACAATATGTAAGCATCTAGTTAGTGAGTTTTCACCCTTTTCTAAGGAATTTGGACAACATGAGAAACTCACCGTTCGGATTAAAAATATAATTGAAGCATATCCAGCCAAGAAAGATATCCTGAAGGAACTCATTCAGAATGCTGATGATGCAGAGGCAACAGAAATCCATTTCATATGGGACAAACGAAAGCATGGAACCATGAAAACATTTGGTGAAAAATGGGAGTTGCTTCAAGGCCCAGCACTTTGTGTGTACAACAACAAGAAATTCTCAGATGAAGACCTGAAAGGTATTCAGCAATTAGGAGAAGGAGGAAAACATGGCACTTTGGGTAGAACTGGGAAATATGGTCTTGGCTTTAATTCTGTTTACCACTTGACTGACTGCCCATCGATATTAACTGGTGATGAATATCTCTGCATATCTGATCCAAACCTGAAATATGTGGAAACTGGAACAAAGATGTCACCTGGCTGCATGTTTTCAATCGATGAACAGTTCAAAAAGTCTTTTGAGGATGTTTACCATACATTTCTTCCTGAAAAATTTCCTCTAAATTCTGGAACAATGTTCAGACTTCCACTCAGGACAGAAGAAATGGCAGCCAAATCAGAAATATCTATAAATGCAGTTAGAGATTCTGAAATGAACAACCTTTTCGAGGCTTTAAAAACAGATCCAGAAGAACTGATTCTCTTTTTGAAGTACATCACAAAAATACACTTCCATGAAATCAACAAGGATGGAAATGAAGTCAGAAATTTCCTAATTGAGAAAAAAGTCACTGAGAGTACAATGGAGCAAAAGGAAGATTTTTATAACCATGTTCGCAATTCCATCAAATCTGGGATGGAAACTCCACACAAAGCTATCTATAAAGTTGAGATTGCAGCGGGGAAAAAACAAAGCCTTTGGTTTATTGCAGAGCAATATGGATCCGTTCTGCAAAACCAAGAAGAAGAAGAAGGTAAATCCCATGTGAAAGTACCTCAGGCAGGCCTGGCAGCTTGTGTAGGCACAAAACCTCAAGAAAATGAATTTCATGGAAGAGCTTTTTGTTCTCTGCCATTGCCAGGAGAAACCGGTCTTCCTGTCCATGTGAATGGAAACTTTGAAGTGGATCATTCCAGAAGGGATTTGTGGAAAGAAGATGGTGAGAGTTTAAAGACCAAATGGAATCAGTTACTGCAACTGAAGACCATTGCACCTCTGTATGCTGACCTCCTAACACATATCTGCACAAGCTGTAAAAAGGGTCAACCAAAAATGTTAGGACATCTCACATCACACCTGAACTTTTGCTTGAGGTACTTTCCAGTTGCATCAAAAAGTGTTGCCCAAGTTTGGCATGATATGATCAATGAAGTGTACCGGTCAATCAATCAACGAAACCTTCCTGTGATACCAACTCTTAAAGGTGTTCCTGATAACTCATTACATGGCTCTCATCCAAAGTACACATTTAACTGGTTAAGTGTTTCAAAGCCAGATTCAACAGATTCACCTCATTTTACAAGTGACAGCCACTATAGAATTCTTCAAAATTTAGAGCACGCTGGAATGAACTTGGTACCATCTTCACCGACAATCAAAAACATTATGGAGAGTTTTAAGACTGCAGGTGTGGAAGTGGCTAAAGTCAGTCCTTTATCAGTGATCAGATATTTGAAGAAGAAAAGAATGAATGATGTCTCACAAACTCATGATGATTTACCATTACCCATCAACCAGACTTTGCTCAAAGATTCAAAAAGCTGTTCAAATCTCTTGAAATTTTGCCTGAGTAATGATAAAGCATATAGCTCTCTTGCCCCAAATGTTGATCAAAAAAAGTCTAGCTCAGTTGACCTTAATGGGCTACCCCTCCTACTCACCCAAGATCAGATGTTAAGGAAGTTCAGCTCTGCTTCTCCAAAGCTAATCTCAGAATTTGCAGACATTTTTCAGGAACACAAATCAGAATTTGCAGATTATCATGTTTGTCACAACCCGATTCTGCAAAAAGGAAAATATATTGAGAAATTAACCATCCCAGTGGCAGCAAAGTTCATAAAGCCAGTTCTTCAACAACAGCTTCAGCACTCACTGCTTAATGAACGGAATGGACTTTATACAGCAGGAAAAAAAACAAAAGAATGGCTGAAGAAACTGTGGAGGTTTTTTGATGTTGAAGTGAAAGATTTCCAAGATAAAGAAGAAAATCAGGTCTTTGGTGAAATAAAGAAGCACTTCTCTGGCAGTCCCATCTTGCCTGTCATTTATCCAGGTCAAAATGAAACATGTTTTCTCCAGAAAATTGAAAATCTACATGGTATTGTTCATGATCCCACTGAGGGCATTTCTCCCATTCTCACTAAACTCGGAACTATGACATTAGACCGCATTTTCTTCCTAGACCTTGGTGAATTTTTGTACAAATATGTACGACCAGAGCTGTTAAATATCAAGGACTGCAGTGCCGTTCTGAAGCAGTTGGACACAATTCCGCATTTACAGTTTGAGATGCTTTTGGACGATGAAAGTGATGAGCTTCAACGCTTCCTACAATCTGGCATCAGCGAAGCTAAAAACACAAGCGAGTGTCAGAGAATGTTCAAGTCTTTACCGTTGTTTCAGACAATATGTGGAAAGCGGCAAAGGATCGATTTTCACAGGAATGTCTTCATCCTGAACTCTGAATTCCATGAAGAATTTCCAGGCCTGTACATGTTTGATGACAGCAACTGCATTTTTCTCAAATACAACCATTTAAATGAAACACTATCCAAATGTCTGGACATTCAAATTTTGAATGACTTGGAATACTGTGTAAGATTTGTGATTCCTTCTGTACACAAGCTGAAACAGACTCAGCTTCTTGATTTAATGAGGTTGCTGGTGGAGCTGAGACAAAGGTATGATTATCAAAAATATGGGAACAGCATTGCCTCAGGCTTGAGAGATGTCAGATTAATTCAGGACATCAACGGCTGTCTTCAGGTGGCCTCATACTTCTTCGATGACACTGTAAAGCTTTACAGAGTTATGCTTCCAAAGGAGAAGTTTGTTCCAGAGACTTTTCTGGAAAAATTTAAAAACACTATGCAAGCAAAATATCTTCTACATGACCTGGGACTAAAGCATGAAGTATCTGAAGAGGAGGTGATTGAATTTGCTCGTCAGATTGAATCAGATGCTAGAAGTAACACTAAACTGCAGGTTCTTAAAGACAGATCTGAAATATTGCTTCAGAGAGCGCTTTGTTTGGGTGCTAAGACAAAATCAAAATTAATGCAAAGAATTGCAACCATAAAATTTATCCTGGCTGTGCAGATCGAGCCAGAGCTTTGTAATTATCACAAAGCATGTGCCCAAGAAAGGGATCTGGTTGCCATCAAAGGATCACTGCTTGAAAAGCAGCCTGAACATCAGACTCTCATATGGACTGTCATGCCAATACTGCCCTCAAGGAACTTCACTCAAGGACAGTTAGAGACCCTAAGGAAGGCTGGAGCACTGGATGAGCCACCCTCAGAGCAGGTCATGCAGAACCTAAAAAATATCTGTCGATCTCAGTGCAGAACAGACCAACTGGTCAAGACGAGAGCTGCAGTGTTCAAGGTCTCATACGCTTACCTACAGTCTGTGGATTTTAATCAGTCTTTGTTGGCTGACGACCCTCTTGTTCTTGTTGAAAATGACACAGATCTTGTGAAAGCTCATCAAGTCGTCCTGACACTACCTAATGCTAATGAGTTTAGACCATACCTATACACCATACAAGCAAAACATGCAATGTATGAAGAATTCTTCAGGAAGATTGGTGTTGAAGAAAAACCTACTGTCACACAATTCTGTACTGTGCTTGAGGAAATCTGTACAGAGTGCTATGATAAGACAGCACTTCAACCAAACCAGCTGATAACTGTTCAACGTGTTGTGCACCAGCTTTTCTGTCTGATAAAAGAGGAGGGAAAAGTAACTCACTTTCAGAAGAACACACTATATCTTCCATCAACAGATGGAAAACTCTATGAGTCCAGCACATTGTTTTTCAACGACACCTGCTTTCAGGCCAACAGACTGGAGGATTCACTGAAGACAAAACTGAAGCTACTTGTGAAACTAAACCAGTGTCACTTTCAAGAAGACCCCTATGAACATCAAAAGCTGTTGCAGTTGCTTCCTGAACAAATCCGTCCCAAACTGCTCTCTCGAGTCATTTCTGTGAACCTGGTTGGTGCACACGTGGAACACTGTGATTACGGAAAGTCATGTGAATTCAGTGGCTGGTTTCAAAAACGTCTCTCCTCTCATGAGTTCCATCATGGTCTGATGTGTTTGATCAGAGAACAAAGCAAGGGCACCATTTCCCAGACTGAAGCTGCGCACATGTGCAAAAGCACATTTGGTAAAATTCAGATTGTCTGTTGCAAAGCTTTACACACTGAGCTCTTGTTAAATCACCAGCCACTAGAAGGTACTGAGACTGAAACTCAGGTTTATGTGGAAAAGCAGCAAGATGAGTGTGTGTTCTATTTGAAGCACAACGATAACATGGCACACAAAGTGGTGAATGAGGTCAATATGTATCTTACCAAAGAAATAAATGCACTTCTGGAAAACATTTTGAATTCGGTAAGCCTACCAGTACTTGGACATCTTTTATTATGTGAAAACATGGAGGATGTTGAAAGGGCCTTGGAACAACATGGAGTCCGTAACACTGCAAGTGCTGAAGAGGGACTTGGTTTCCGTCCAAGCCCTGGAACTCCAATACCAGAAGAATGGCATGATTCCCTTGATATGGACCCTCTCAACAGTTTTGAAAAAGGAGAGTATGTTGGGTTTTGTAAAGATGAATTGGAAAGTGAGTATGTTTTTGCGATTGTTGTGGAGTGTCTGGATGAGCATTCAGGACAGACCAGGCAGAATCCTTCAAGATATAGAATACAGATTGGACATGAAAAGATCATTGAAGTTAGCTCCCTTGATCTTTATCAGTTTAAGAGAGAAAAAAGATTAGGTCCAGCTGGAAATGTCAACTGCACAGATGTAGACATTTTGTCTCCACTCTCTCCGTCTGAACCTTCACGGTCTGTACCTTCACGGTCTGAGCCTTCACAGTCTGTACCGTCCCCAAAGAGGCCCTTACCACAGACTTTGGAGGAGGTTAAAACAGAGATTGACCAGAGCTTGGAACAGATATGGAAGATGTCAGATGAGGACAAATCAAAGGCCATTAGACGCCTGTACTTAAGGTGGCATCCAGACAAGAACCCGGACAACACAGAGCTCGCCAATGAGGCGTTTAAATATTTGAAGAACAGAATTGAAGAGCTGCAGCGAGGAAAGACCAAACACAACACATCAACACAACCAAACACATCACACTGGGCTGACTTCAGAGACTTCTATGACAGATGGAACTACGAGGCTGGGAATCACAAACGGGGGCGGGAGCGATTCTATCGTAACAATTTCAGAGGGAAGTATAATTTTTGGTCACACTTCCGAGAAACACCAAGACCAAACAAAGAAGAAGCTAAACGCTGGTACAGACAAGCACAGTGTGACCTTCTTGCTGCTCAGAGTGACATTGGATACAAGGTGAGCCCAGAGTGGTGTCTGTTTAAAGTGCATCAGGCAGTGGAAAAGGCTCTAATAGCCACAGAGTTCAGAAGGAATGGACAGCATCCTGGGACTGCATCTACCATCACAGGCCTTGCCCAGAAGATATCACAGTATGCCACCTACCTTAATGATTTGCCCTATGTTGTGAATCAGCTGAGGGCACTTGGTGTTGATGCTAAGAGAACTCAATACCCAAACCACCACCCGTCACCCCGCATTCCAAATGAACAGTTCAAAACCGAAGATGCAGAAGAGGCAGTGAACATTGCAACAAAGCTGCTCAGGAAACTGGACAATTACATTACGGAGTGATTTAAAAAAAATACATATGTATGTTTGTGGAAACTTGAGAAGTTTTATTGTACTTTCCCTCTTATTTTTATTCAACTAATGTAGACACGTTTAAAAAAAAACAGATGATTAATACTGCCACTATTTACAGAACTATTTACTATTTTAATCAGATTCTTCTGTACTGTTTCTTTTGTACTTTATCTATTGTCAATTTTATGGAACACACACACACACACACACACACACACACACACACACACACACTATTTCTTTATATTGCTGTTGACTTTGAATGAATTAGATGCATTTAGGTTCTTGTACTATGCTAATTTTTGTTATTACTATTCCGCATACAACCATTAAAGCATTTATTTTGAGAGAATATGAGAGTATCTTGTTTTCTCTGTGTGTGTGTGTGTGTGTGTGTGTGTGTGTGTGTGTGTGTGTAAGACTAGACTAAAAATGAACTGCTTTAGTAATTACACCGCCCTGCACATTTTAAAAAAAGTTTTGCTGTTTCATTTAACACTAGCTCTATAACCAAATTTGATAGTGCTGTTTAAAAAAAAATACTTTCCAAAAATTTCCTGGACCTCAAGTTTTTAAGATGAAGGTATAATCAGGGTTCAGGTTAACCCTAACCCTACCCTTATACTGTACGCACAAGGCTTGGCTAAACTACGACAGGTTAAGACTTTCTCACAGAGCTTTCTTTATTGTGACTGTCACCTCGCTCACTAAAAATGCCTTTAAATCGGCCACATAGAGAACACATTTTGTCACTAAATGTGACGTGCTGGAAACAAACTGACGTTTTTCCTGAAATCAGCTCCAAAAATCAGTACCAGCCTGCGTGGTAGAGGCTGCGGTGCCTCCTGCCGGAAGACTCTGCAACGCATAGTGAACACGGCCAGCAAGATCATCGGTGCCCCTCAGCCCTCCCTTACAGACATCTATCACTCCCGTCTCACCTGCAGAGCCATCAGCATCGCTGGTGACACCTCCCACCCTTTACACTCACTCTTCAGCCTCCTGCCCTCAGGGAAAAGGTACCAGAGCCTCCGGGCCTGCTGCACAACACTGCTGAACAGCTCCATCCACCAGGCTGTCAGGATGCTGAACTCTGTCCACTACCTGCCCCCTACCCCTGGACTGTAACACATTCATTCACACAAGAGAACTACCTCATCTGTTTGCACATCACACCACAAACATTAGCATTACTGCTGTATCTGCTGCTATTGCTCATTTACACTACTGTCATATACATTAAATCAATCAATCAATCGGCGGCACGGTGGTGTAGTGGTTAGCGTTGTCGCCTCACAGCAAGAAGGTCCGGGTTCGAGCCCCGGGGCCGGCGAGGGCCTTTCTGTGCGGAGTTTGCATGTTCTCCCCGTGTCCGCGTGGGTTTCCTCCGGGTGCTCCGGTTTCCCCCACAGTCCAAAGACATGCAGGTTAGGTTAACTGGTGACTCTAAATTGAGCGTAGGTGTGAATGTGAGTGTGAATGGTTGTCTGTGTCTATGTGTCAGCCCTGTGATGACCTGGCGACTTGTCCAGGGTGAACCCCGCCTTTCACCCGTAGTCAGCTGGGATAGGCTCCAGCTCGCCTGCGACCCTGTAGAACAGGATAAAGCGGCTACAGATAATGAGATGAAATGAGAATCAATCAATCAATCAATCAATCAACCCACCTCATAAACTGCTCTTCTAGCACCTTCTCCATTATTGTACTGTATTGCACTACTGCTATTTTGTACACTGTTTGATTTTAGAGTGTATTTTTATCCATATTATCTCATCTCATCTCATTATCTGTAGCCGCTTTATCCTGTTCTACAGGGTCGCAGGCGAGCTGGATCCTATCCCAGCTGACTACGGGCGAAAGGCGGGGTTCACCCTGGACAAGTCGCCAGGTCATCACAGGGCTTCCATATTATCTATATTTATATATATTTTTTCTTATTTTTTTTTAATCTATATTATATATTATTATTATTTGTGTGTGTGCGCGTGTGTAACCTTTATCTGTTTTTTACAAGTAAAATGGGAGAGAAACGGCATTTTGATTCTCCTATATGTCCTGGATATGTAGTGAATTGACAATAAAGAATCTTTGAAAAAAAAAAATAGTGTAAAACACCCTTCACCTTTTAGTCAGCAAAACTGATGCAGGGCAGTGTAATGAAACTACATCGACTGTAGGTCCTTTGAGTACCATGCACTCAACACAACAACAACAACAACAATAATAATAATAATAATAATAATAATAATAATAATAATAATAATTAAAAAGGGCCCAACATGCAAATTATGATATACTAAAATGCAGACAGTGATATTGTGAGAAAATAATAACAGTGCAAACTCCTCCATTATGAAGACTTTGTTCTGGTGGAAAACTTACACATTTACCTGACTGTTATAAAGTGGTGATGCCTGAGACTCCTTCCAGCAGACAAACTGAACTCAAACTGATAAAAGGGGGAGTAACACAAAAAAGAAACTCAGTACACAACTCACAACACAAAGACACATAATACAAACACGACCTTAACACATTACATCAAACAGAATAACGAATATAAAAAAAAAAAAAAACATGATGAAGTTCTCATATGAAAATTAGCACTTGCTGATTGAAGCACTGTTACATTACAAAATACTCTAATACTCACACCCTGGACAGAACCTTCCTCCACACTGCTGTCCGGGTATGGAATAGCCTTCCAGAACATGGAGTTGGACCCATAGACACTGGCCTCCAGGCCTTTAAATGCAGGGTCCACAGGCATCTTCTGACCACTCCTCCCACTACCAGATGAGCTACAGTGAACCAGATGATTGGCCAAGTGGAATTGTATTCTATCTTGCTATTGTTCACTATTGTACACATTGTTGTATTTGTTGTAGGTCTATTTAATTCAAAATCGGAAACTGTTGAACCAAGCCAGTGAGCGTAATGACAGTTCAGGACCTTTGATATTTGTTTCAAAGCAGCAAAATATTTAGAAATGAAACGTCGGAAGAAAATCGCATATATTAACCACTGAAATGTATCGCAATATATAATTTTTTTTCCTCATAAAGTCTTTCCTTGTAAATGTTATCATTGTTGTTAGTGCAGTACTTCACCAAGACGACAGCATTTTAAACAAAAGTTGAAACAGAAGTTCAATAAAGAGAGACGGAGTTCCTCAGGAGTGCAGCAGTCCTGTAGCTCTTAGCAGGTGTATACAGTATCACTCATAATCACGTGCATGCCTTCAGTAGCTCATAAGAAATACAAGGAAGTTCAAGCTCGGTTGTTGTTAAATATGACTAAAAGAGGAGTTATTCAGTCTCGCTGATATTTAAGATTCAAGGATTTATTTTAACATGCACAGTAAAGCAGACACAAAAGCATGTGAAAATGTGATAAATAGATTTTAATCACATTTGTTTAAAATTTAAAAGACATTTGAAGACGGTTAAAAGACATTTCTGCATAAATATAGTGCAAGTGCCTATAGATTGTTGACAGCAGTTCTTACACTACTGCCTGTTTACATTGGAAGACGATGTGTTGCAGTGTAAACAGGCAGTGGTGTAAGAACAGAGGTAGAATATTACTGTTACTCACATTACTGACAGTATAACAGTAGTACAATAGAAAGGTTGTAATAAAACATGCAGTTATGATATCTTGCAATATATAGACAGGCTTGGATGTTTACAGATTTCTTAAAATTGCTATAAGGTCAGGAGAAGTCATGGCCTAATGGTTAGCAAAGCAGCTTTGTGATGAAAAGGTTGTTGGTTTGATTCCCTGGACCAGCAGGAATGGCTGAAGTGTCCTTAAGCGAGACACAGAACCCCCACTTGCTCCCCAGACTGCTCTGGGTATGTTGCATGTCTGTCACTCTGGATAAGAGCATCTGCTAAATGCCTGTCATGTAATGAATGAGAATTTCATGGAAGTTGATGTTGTCCAAGGGTTTTGGTGAATTGAGGTTCAATTGTTCCAAATGAATTAAATCAAACAGGATTCTGAACGTTGTAATCTGGGCTGGCAGAGATGCAAGTAAAGGTTTGTGGAAGTTAGACGCATCACAGCAAAGATATGCCACCTTTTGCTACTGTATGGGATGGCAGGAGAAGGCTGATAAGAGAATGTGTTAATGTTTCACAGCAGATTAACTGGATTACAGCTCGCAGTTATTGCAAGCATCACTTTTGGGATTTGGCGAGCATCACTACTGAAGAGGAAAATCACAGATCTGTGAAGGTTTCAGGGCAAAACTTGTTTCAGGTTTGGATTTGCCTGAACAGAACTGAACCACATGCAAAAACCTGTCAGAGATCTGGTGGAGAAGAACCTTATAAGTAAGTGGAACTCTGGCGAGCCTGATGAGTACAGAAGAGAATTGCACTACCGTCAGTCTAAACGTTTGGTTTGATGCTGTCTGTCAGGTAAATTTTCTTTCCATTTATTAGTATATGGACGGATCTGTGTTTCTTCAAAGGCAAATAGTTCTGGGTGACTGGAATGCCACCAGGGAGCCTCGTATTCTGCCTTCATTCCCAGTCCAGCCCTATCACTGTGGTAAGAACAACTTCATGACATACTAGTACATGTATGTCTCGGAGAACAGAGACTGGAATAGGAAGCTGTGGCAGCGGGGGCGTGGTCAAGCGCCGGTCTGTGACAGGAGGGCGGAGTCAGGGAAGGTAAGTGGCAGAATCACTACACCTGAGAGCAATTAACCTGTGTTTGTGTGTCTTCCCAGTGACCGCGCCCTATTTAAGGAGGGAGAGTGAGAGCAGAGGGGATGATCCCCGAACAAGACGCCTGTCGTGTGTGTCTGTCTGCTTAGAATAAATATTGTTCACTGAAAAGTGTGGCAATAAAAGCCCTATTTCCAAAACCTGATCTCTGTCCTGCCGTCCTCTGTGCTCCACCCACCCATACGAACTGCCACAGAAGCTTAATTTCCTCTGATATTACTGAAGATGAGTAATAAACATTCAGAACATTAACAAGGGTTTTACAACAGTTAGTTCCACTCCACTGATTTGACTGGACATATGACGTTCCAAGTGAATAGAATAGAATATCTTTATTGTCATTGTAAATAAATACAACAAAATTAAATGCAATCCTTGGTGCAAAAAAAGTGCATCTAAAAACCTATGAAAATAATACAACAAGATAAACTAATAAATATATATAAATAAATACAACCCCGATTCCAAAAAAGTGGGGACAAAGTAAAAATTGTAAATAAAAATGGAATGCAATAATTTACAAATCTCAAAAACTGATATTGTATTCACAATAGAACATAGACAACATATCAAATGTCGAATGTGAGACATTTTGAAATTTCATGCCAAATATTGGCTCATTTGAAATTTCATGACAGCAACACATCTCAAAAAAGTTGGGACAGGGGCAATAAGAGGCTGGAAAAGTTAAAGGTACAAAAAAGGAACAGCTGGAGGACCAAATTGCAACTCATTAGGTCAATTGGCAATAGGTCATTAACATGACTGGGTATAAAAAGAGCATCTTGGAGTGGCAGCGGCTCTCAGAAGTAAAGATGGGAAGAGGATCACCAATCCCCCTAATTCTGCGCCGACAAATAGTGGAGCAATATCAGAAAGGAGTTCGACAGTGTACAATTGCAAAGAGTTTGAACATATCATCATCTACAGTGCATAATATCATCAAAAGATTCAGAGAAGCTGGAAGAATCTCTGTGCGTAAGGGTCAAGGCCAGAAAACCATACTGGGTGCCCGTGATCTTCGGGCCCTTAGACGGCACTGCATCACATACAGGCATGCTTCTGTATTGGAAATCACAAAATGGGCTCAGGAATATTTCCAGAGAACATTATCTGTGAACACAATTCACCGTGCCATCCGCCGTTGCCAGCTAAAACTCTATAGTTCAAAGAAGAAGCCGTATCTAAACATGATCCAGAAGCGCAGACGTCTTCTCTGGGCCAAGGCTCATTTAAAATGGACTGTGGCAAAGTGGAAAACTGTTCTGTGGTCAGACGAATCAAAATTTGAAGTTCTTTATGGAAATCAGGGACGCCGTGTCATTCGGACTAAAGAGGAGAAGGACGACCCGAGTTGTTATCAGCGCTCAGTTCAGAAGCCTGCATCTCTGATGGTATGGGGTTGCATTAGTGCGTGTGGCATGGGCAGCTTACACATCTGGAAAGACACCATCAATGCTGAAAGGTATATCCAGGTTCTAGAGCAACATATGCTCCCATCCAGACGACGTCTCTTTCAGGGAAGACCTTGCATTTTCCAACATGACAATGCCAAACCACATACTGCATCAATTACAGCATCATGGCTGCGTAGAAGAAGGGTCCGGGTACTGAACTGGCCAGCCTGCAGTCCAGATCTTTCACCCATAGAAAACATTTGGCGCATCATAAAACGGAAGATACGACAAAAAAGACCTAAGACAGTTGAGCAACTAGAATCCTACATTAGACAAGAATGGGTTAACATTCCTCTCCCTAAACTTGAGCAACTTGTCTCCTCAGTCCCCAGACGTTTACAGACTGTTGTAAAAAGAAAAGGGGATGTCTCACAGTGGGAAACATGGCCTTGTCCCAACTTTTTTGAGATGTGTTGTTGTCATGAAATTTAAAATCACCTAATTTTTCTCTTTAAATGATACATTTTCTCAGTTTAAACATTTGATATGTCATCTATGTTCTGTTCTGAATAAAATATGGAATTTTGAAACTTCCACATCATTGCATTCCGTTTTTATTTACAATTTGTACTTTGTCCCAACTTTTTTGGAATCGGGGTTGTAATTTAAAAAGTTATTTAAAAACAGCAGTCATCACTCGCAAACATTCACATCCTATAGCATGATCCCATATTGTATCATAGTAAAGTAGGGAGTAGGGAGGACAGAGGACGGGAAGGAGCAGTAGCCTAGCCTAACAATAAGCAATACTGGACAATGTGCAATATAAAGTGCAATATCTCTCCTGCTGGCCCCTTTTTTTCTTCCCCCCTTCCTCTCTTCCCCATATCTTATTCTTTTTATATTTGTGTATGTAAATACTTAATTTATCTAGAAGTTTTCTCTATTTTCTATTCTCTGTTTATCCTGTAATGATGCTGCTAGAATCTTAATTTCCCTGAGGGAACCCTCCCAAAGGGATCAATAAAGTTCTAATCTAATCTAATCTAATCTAATCTAATCTAATCTAATCTAATCTAATCTAATCTAATCTAATCATGTATTATTGAATGTACAGGTATGGCACTGGCATAGAAACTGTTCCTAATCCTGTTTGTCCTGGCTGTCCATGACCTGTCACGTCTGCCCGAAGGCAGCAGTTCAAACACAGTATTTCCGGGGTGAGATGGGTCCCTGAGAATGTTTTGTGCTTTTTTTTATACTGCAGGAACTGTACAAATCCTCCAGAGAGGGGAGAGGGCAGCCGATGATCTTCTGGGCCGTAGTGACGACCCTCTGGAGTGCTTTCCTGTCTCCTACTGTGCAACTAGAAAACCACACACAGAAACAGTAAGTCAATATGCTCTCAATGGAGCAGCGGTAGAAGGACACCAGTAGTTTTTGTGAAAGATGGTAGCTCCTGAGCACTCTCAGGAAATACAGTCTTTGCTGTGCCTTCTTGATAACAGTTGTAGTGTTGATGCTCCAGGTCAGGTCATCCTGAATGTGAACCCCCAGAAACTGAAATTCTGAGACCCTCTCCACACAGTTCCCACTAATAAACAGGGGCAGAATGTCTGTTTTCTTCCTTCTAAAGTCTGTGATCAGCTCCTTAGTCTTGGTGGTGTTTAAGACCAGGTTGTTATTTGTACACCAATCTGACAGCTGCTCCACCTCATCTCGGTATGTGGACTCATCACCCCCGGAGATGAGCCCCACCACAGTGGTATCATCAGCAAACTTGATAATGCTGTTACTGGAGTGGGCAGGGATGCAGCTATGGGTGTAGAGGGTGTAGAGTAGGGGGCTCAGCACACAGCCCTGAGAGGAGCCAGTGCTGATGCTAAGGGCAGAGGAAATGTAGGAGCCTACTCTCACTCTCTGGGAGCGATCAGTAAGGAAGTCCTTAATCCAATGACAGATGGTGTAAGTTTGGTCACCAGTCTGTTCGGGAGGAGGGTGTTAAAGGCAGAGCTGAAGTCCACAAAGATCAGCCATACATAGCTCCCCTGCTGCTCCAAATGGGACAAAGCAAGGTGCAGAGCCATGGCTACTGTGTCCTCTGTGGCCCTATTAGCTCTGTAGGTAAACTGGTGAGGGTCAAACCTGGGTAAGAGGTGTGAAATAATTTGAGTTCGGACCAGTTTCTCGAAACACTTCATAATGATAGGTGTAAGTGCTACTGGCCGGTAATCGTTAAAGCTGCTAATGGTATTCTTCTTTGGGAGGGGGACAATTATGGAGGACTTTAAGCAGGGTGGGACAGCAGCCTGAGACAGAGACAGGTTGAAGATCTTGGTAAAGACCCCAGCCAACTGATCTGTGCAGACCTGCAGCACTCATCCTGAGACACCGTCAGGTCCTGCAACTTTCCTCAGGTTTACCGAGTTCAGCATGCGCCTCACCTCATGCTCCTCCACTATGAGAGTGTGGCTGTTGTGGACCTGTGAGTGTAGTATGGCTGCCTCTTGTGTCTCCACCTCAAAGTGGGCAAAGAAGTGGTTCGGCTCCTCTGCCAATGAGGAGTCACCATCAGCTATGAGGTTGCTGGGTCTGTAGTTGGTGATATGCTGGACTCCCTGCTACACCTGCCTGGAGTTGTTGCTCTGAATGCAGTCCTCTATCCTCCTCCTATAAGCAGCTTTGGCTTCTCTGATGCCTCTCTTCAGATTGGCTCTGGTAGCACTATATAATGCTCCGTCACCAGACCTGAAAGGCAATGTTCCTCTCCCTGAGAAGGCTCTGCACTTTTTTGTCATCCAGGGCTTTTTGTTGGGATAATCCCGGATACACTTATCCACAGTGACAGTGTCTGTGCAGAACTTGATGTATCCCAGGACAGCTGTTGTGTACTGTTCTAAGTCCTGATGCTCGAAAACATCCCAGTTTGTTGACTCAAAGCAGTCCTGCAGCTGTTGAGAGGCACCTTTGGGCCAGGTTTAAACAGTTCTGGATACGGTCCGAGCACTTTTCATGAGGGGATATATGCTGGGATCAAGAACAGGGACATGTTCTTGTAAACTGGACTGGTCTGCCAACACTGATGCACTTTATAAGAAAGGGCAGAGTAGGCTTTTTTTCCTTAGGAAGCTGGGGTCTTTTAATGTCTGCAGCAAGCTCCTGCTTATGTTCTACCAGTCTGTCATGGCCAGTGTCCTTTTCTATGCTGTGGTATGTTGGGGAGGTAGTATTAGGAGAAGGGATGCTGGACGACTGGACAGGCTGGTGAGAAAAGCTGGCTCTGTGGTGGGTATGGAGCTCGAGACTCTGTCAGCAGTTGCTGACAAAAAGACGCTGAGCAGACTGCTTGCTATTATGGACAATGCAAGCCACCCCCTGCACACCATCTTCTCCAAACAGAGGAGTATGGTGAGCAGCAGGCTCCTTTCCCTATCTTACAAAACAGACAGGTTGCTGAGATCATTTGTACCTAGGGCCATTCAGCTTTTTAATGGTACACTGAGAGGAAGGACTGTTTTTGATTTTAGTGCTTAAATTTGTTTTGTTGCTATACTGTATCTCTACAGTGGTTGAGTATGTTGCACAATTTTATTTTTAACTTGTGGCTTTTAAACATGCTTTTTTTTTACATGCAAAATTAATTTTTTTATTGTTTTCTTTTTATATTCTGTGGTGCAGGAATTGTTTGCTTGTTTTTATATCCTTGGGATATGGATGTGTGTGTTAATTTTATTTTGTTTGTGTGCCTTTGTGTGTGTTATGTGTATATGCTACTTGGACACCTCGATTTCCCTCAGGATTATTAAAGAAAGAAAGAAAGAAAGAAAGAAAGAAAGAAAGAAAGAAAGAAAGTCAGTCAGTCAGTCAGTCAGTCTGTCTGTCTGTCTGTCGTCTGACTGGCCCAGGTGTGGTAGTGGCTTTGTCCTGAAGCCCCTCTCGATGTTAGAATAGACCTTGTCCAGTGTATTTGCTCCCCTCATCGCACACTTGATGTGCTGATGGAATTTAGGGAGCACTGTCTTTAAATCAGCATGATTAAAGTCCCCTGCCATGATGTGAACAGCCTCAGGATACATACTCTGTTGACTGCTAATGATCTCATGTCAACATCCAAGGGCCGAGCTAGCATTAGCATCTGGTGGAATATACACAGCAGTTACCGTGACAACAGTAAACTCCCGAGGAAGATATATGGGCCTGTATTTAACAGTCACATATTCCAGGTTCGGAGAGCAGTGACTACTAACAGTCTTAGTATTGGTAGACCAGCTGTTGTTATAATAATAATAATAATAATAATAATAATGCATCTGTTTTGTATAGCGCTTTTCATGGTACTCAAAAGACGCTTTACAGGAGGTTCAAACATACACCCATACACCCATACACACACACACACAGATACAGACAACAGATAACAATAATAGACGAAAGAAAAAATAAAAATATAATAAAAAATAAATAAATAAAAATAAAAAGTCCACCAAGTAGGGGTCAGGATGTAATTCCCGTGGTGTAGCAGCCACAGTCCCACCAAAAGGCGCACGAAAACAGGTCCCACATCTCCAGCACCGCCACCAGCAACATCGCTCGAACACCACGCCATGAATCCACAATGCGAGCAGAGAAGCTCCGCCACGCAGAGCGCTGGTGTGTCCCAAACCTCCTGCACAGCCGCCGCGACACCACCGAGCAACATCGCTCGGAACATCATGCCAAGCGTTAAAGCACAGAGCGCTGGACAACCACAATGTAAAATGAGCAACGAGCTCACTGCAGTCCACAGCTGGGAGTGCAGGCATCGCTCACGGCAAACCAAGGCCTGGAGGGAACCAACGCCCAAAACTGGGTCCAGAGCTACACCACAACCGGCGGACAAAACACTCAAACAAACATCAAACCACACAAACACACAGAAAAAAAAAGAAAAAGAAATAAAATAAAACAAAAAAAGCTCCAGTGAGAAGCGGCAGCCAGACGTGCACGACATACTCTCAACCGGAAACCCTATTTGTTCACATAAATCCATAACCCCCCTCCTCTGCTCTTATAGGAGTCCCTGGTCCTGTCGTGCCAATGTAATGTACGGCCTGCTAGCTCGACAGCTGTATCTGGAATGGATGAGTGAAGCCAGGTCTCTGTGATGAGCAGGATACAGCTATTTTTCACAATGTTGTTCATTGCAACCAGTAGTTCCAGTTCATCCATCTTATTAGCGAGAGATCTGGCACTGGTGAGAAAAACACTAGGGAGCTGTGGTTTATGTGGTTGCCTTTGTAACCTCACCAGCATGCTGGCTCTGCAGCCTCGCTTTTGCCTCCTTTCCGTGGGGATGGTAATGCGCCGGGGGGGCCTAGTGATATCCAGCGGGATGTCGTGGGAGCAGAGAAACTCAGCTGTAACAGTCTGCTCACTGTGTCCTCCCTATTGCTACATTATCTGTGACTATGTTTCATTATGTTACTGTGTTTTAGCCTTTTAATGTTTATGTTATGGTGAAGCACTTTGTGACTGTTTTGTCTGGGAAAAGTGCTACATAAATACATTTTACTTACTTACTTATTTCAATAAGATCATGCCGGCTATAAATTTTATTTGCGCTACAGAATGTTGTCGAGACGAGTAACAGCTCACACACTAACAAACAAACAAACCAAAAAAAGCACCGAAAAGGAGAGCACTGAGCCGCTGCGTCTATGCACGCCGCCATCTGAGCAACATGTTCTGTGAAGTGCTGATATTTTGTACAACAGTAGCTATAAATAATTTATCAGTAGTTCATGAATAAGTTTGTGTTAAACCATTGTGTATTTAGGAGTAAATGTTTGGTGGTTGGTTTTCAGTCGCTTATTCCTATTGCTTATTCCTATAAGCAACTGAAAACCAACCACCAAACATTTACTCCTAAATACACAGTGGTTTAACACAAACTTATTCATGAATGAGTAGAAAATAAGTAGCATTTAAAAATGAAAAGGAAAAAGAAACTTATTAAGGCTTGTTTAGTTTTTGTAAAAAGAATGCATACAAATACAAGACAACTTAAAAGCTGAGGTCGCATCATTCTAGAGTGACATACGGTACCGTTATGTTGCATTTGACAGATTTGAATGGGAAATCTGATGTGCAAAGCTCATTTTAATCTTTAGACAACATACAGCCGAAACTTGTCACAATGCTGTTTATCGTTGATGTTGCTGTACTACATACAGTCATTAAAACATGGCTGTCGGAGGACTTCCGGTTAGCTTATGGAGTGATTAGACGTGCTTGTGACCACCCTCCCAGAAAAGTTTGTTTTCCCGCTTTAAAAACTCGTTAATTTAATTTTGTGTCGAACGGCCTCTGGATGAGTGGGAAGAGACACACAAGGGGCCAAAAGAAAGAAGAAAGAATGCCTACATATCAAGATAAAAGCAGTTTGGTGGCGAAAACTAGCAACCCTGAGGCACAGCAGATGAGCAGCGGCGTGGATGAAGCCATGAAAACTGGAGGAAACATAAACTCGACTGACTTAATGGTGGCAATTAAGGAACTTAAATCTCATCTGAATGGGGGTAATGATTCCCTGACACAGAAAATCAACCTCTTGGGCCAACTTTACAAAAGAGATGCAAAGCCTGTCCAGCTGAGTAGGTGAAGCGGAGACCCGGGTGGGGCGTGTGGAGGACTGGGCAGTGGAGGTAAATGAGGTGCTTTCAACCTGTGTCAAACAGCAAAAGATCATCTAAGCTAAATTAACGGACCTGGAGTCCCGATCCAGACATATTAATATCCACATATTCGGCGTGCCAGAGGGCGAGGAGGAAAGCTCCGTATTATCATTCATCACAACTCTCCTCAAATGTGAGATACCGCTGCCGCAGGATTTAGATTTGAAAATTCAGCGAGCGCACCGTTCCCTGGCGCAGAAACCCCAACCCGAAGACCCACCCAGGCCGATAATTGTCAACTTCCAGGAGTTCACTACCAAGGAACTGGTGTTAAGGGAGGCCTGGAAAAGGGGCAAAATACTACATGGCAACAGGGCGATTTATTTCGATCATGACTACGCGGCTGAGATCATCAAAAAACGTAAGGAGTACAACACAGTCAAGAAAGCACGAAAGGGGAAAGGAATCCATTTTCAAACACCTTACACCAGCATGAGGATCTACTGGGACACCGGGGTCTGAACTAATAGCAGCGCAGAGGCGGCATGGCGAGAGCTATAGAGACGGGGATATGAAGCGGAGCCACCGCAGGTGAGGGAGCGAGAGCCCGCCCTGGACACATGCTTGGCTGATCTGCTTGGATGGGAGCGGAGAGCAGACCGTCAGAGGGACGCCGCATCTGCCGCACAGAAAGCGAGGAAGAAACTGCAGGAGTTCCAGAGAGATAACACAGAGGAAAACACCTAAGGCTTCTCTGCTACGCTCTGACAAATAAGTTTGTGGTAACTTACAATGTTTGAACATTTCATTTGAATGACCCTTCGGCCACATTGTTTAATCATCTTATATATGGGAAGAGTGGTTTCAATTAGGACATATGTTGGACTCATAGGATGGTGATAGTTCTTTTGCCAGACTTAATAACCATCTCTAATATTGGGCCCTCTTTTGATGGGAGGCTTTACCCTCGACCTTCCAACAGGGTCACTCAGGGGGAGATAGATCTCCTCCTCACCTGGAGGCCTATGTTTTCTTATATTCTCTTTTGCAGCATAGTTACTGTTGTTACTGTCTTTTTTCTTCTCTTGGGGGAGACCAATATTTCATGTGATACATATGGCAGGGTCACATCATTAAAGATCGTATCTTTGAATGTAAATGGCCTAAGAAATCCAATTAAGAGAAGCAAAGTATTTGCAAAGCTAAAAACAGATAAATCACAGGTTGTACAGTAATGCTCCAGGAAATACACATGTCGAATGAAGAACACAATAAGTTGAAAAGGTTTGGATACTTGAATTATTTTTACTGATTTGATTTGATTTGATTTGATTTGATTTGATTTGATTTGATTTGATTTGATTTATTTTTTGGATTCACAGACATAAAAAAAAAATCCAAAGGATGACATGTTAAAGTGACAACACTTATTCCCAACATGGTCCTTGATGTTAGCACATACAAAAAACCATAACGCAAGCTTGAC
Source organism: Neoarius graeffei (assembly GCF_027579695.1). Taxonomy (NCBI): domain Eukaryota; kingdom Metazoa; phylum Chordata; class Actinopteri; order Siluriformes; family Ariidae; genus Neoarius; species Neoarius graeffei. The sequence goes on from NC_083577.1 coordinate 93,240,232, forward strand.
AGACAGATCAGACAAATAAAACACATCGTAAAAACAAATAAATATCACAACTCTGCTAAGTACAATCTCAACTATTTTATCATGGATCAGTTACTCTGTTCCATAGAAAGGTTTTTACCTGACTTCTAAAAGCCCTTCTAATGTTTAAAACTTTAATGGAAAGATAGTTATTTTTTTTCTTTTTTATCAGACATCTAGTTTTTAGGTTTGTTTACCTGACATGTTTCGACGTACGACTGTCGTCTTCCTCAGAGTGTCACCGGATGTTATTGGTGACGCACCTTTTATCAGCTGATGTTTCCGAAGGCGTGGCCTTCCTGTCTGGTTTGACAGGTCGGTCACGCCTTCTACTGTCAGTTCGTCCCCTGCAAGATGTCACTCCAGGTGTGGGAGAGCATGTCTGCTCCCTCATCCCGGTTGATGGTCCTCGGGCTTCGCTTACGGATCTCCATGGCCTCCCTGATCCAGCGCTGATGTTTATCTTCTGTGCGGATGACTCTGGCATTCCCCCAGTCCATAATATGATTTTCCCTTTTGCAATGATCTGTTACAGCTGACTTATAATTTTCCTGTTGTGCCTTTTCTTTTATTGTTCGGGTTTGTCTTGTAGCTGTCTCCTTTTCGCACTCTTTCTTATGTTCATTTTTCCTTGTGTTGAAACTCCTTCCTGTCTCCCCGATGTAAGTTTTATTGCATAATTGGCATGGAATCTCATATATGGTGTTGCATCTGTTGTCCGGATGTATTCTGTCTTTGGGATGAACCAGGATCTGACGGAGTGTTGTGTATGGTTTGACAGGTGTGTTAATGTTGTGTTTCCTCATTGCTCTTTGAATGCGTTCCGTTATTCCTCTGATGTACGGTAATGTCACTACTCCCCTGTGTTCTTGTTTGTTGGTTTGTTTTTTCTCTTTCTTCTGTGTTTTGTTGTTCTTAACCTGTTCCACCCCTTTGGATATTGCCCATTGTGGATATTGACATGCCTTCAGTGCGTGTTGTATATGTTGTTCTTGCTGTTCTTTGTCCTGTGGATCTGTGATTATTGCTGTGCGTTCATGTAATGTTCTGACTACTGATATTTTGTGCATTATGGGGTGTTCGGAAGTCCAGTTTAAATATTGGTCGGTGTGTGTGGGTTTTCTGTGTACTTTTATTTTGATGTCCCCATCTTCTGTGTGATGTATTTTTAAGTCCAAAAATGCTATTGACTGCTCCGTTTCCTCTTCATGTGTGAATTTTATGTTGCCGGTATTGTCTATGGTGTTGAGGTGGTCGGTGAGTTGTTGAGTGTGTCCCCTCTTTACTTTTTCTAGTATGTCATCCACGTAACGTTTCCAGAGTGTTGGTCTGTATTCCGCTGGTATTGTAGTGAGTGCTTTCTGCTCCAGGTCTTCCATGACCGCCCACTTGATCGCCAGGCACTCCTTCTCAATCGTGCTGTAGCGCCCCTCACGCACTGACAGCTTACGAATACAGTACTGGGCGATCCTCCCCCTCCCTCTCCTGGGACAGAACAGCCCCCAGCCCTCTGTCCGACGCATCTGTCTGTAACATAAAGCGGAGAGAAAAGTCAGGGGAGTGTAAAAGTGGCCCCCTACACAGTGCAGCCTTTACCTTAGAAAAAGCCCGCTGGCATTGCTCCGTGCACTGGACCAGATCTGGTGCCTCCTTTTTAGTCAGATCAGTCAGCGGGCTGGTGACGTCCAAATAATTAGGTATAAACCTACGATAGTAGCCAGCCAGCCCCAGGAACTGTCTCACCCCCTTTTTGGTCTTGGGCCTCGGGCAGGCCGCAATTGCTGCTGTCTTCTTAATTTGGGGACGCACCTGCCCGTTGCCCAAGTGGAAGCCCAGATACCGTACTTCCACCCGCCCAATCGCACACTTCTTCAGGTTGGCTGTGAGACCCGCTCGCCTCAGCGACCTAAGGACGGCCCTCAGATGTTCGAGGTGCCTTGGCCAGTCATTACTATAGATAATAATGTCGTCGAGGTAGGCGGACGCATAGGTGGCGTGGGGGCGGAGGACCCTATCCATCAGCCGCTGAAACGTAGCGGGTGCCCCAAACAGCCCAAAAGGAAGTGTGACAAATTGGTGTAAGCCGAACGGTGTGGAAAAGGCCGTTTTTTTCTCGGGATAATGGAGTCAAGGGGATCTGCCAATAACCCTTTGTTAAATCCAGTGTCGAGTAAAAACGAGGCGTGCCTAGCCGATCGAGCAATTCATCAATACGAGGCATTAGGTATGCATCGAATTTAGACACCGTGTTGACTTTTCTATAGTCGACACAGAACCGAACCGACCCATCGGCCTTGTGCTCTGAGTGAAGTTTGGCGTCCTGGCACTGGGAACATAGTTGAGAGAAGTCACACAATCTTCTGGAGTGGAGGAGACAAGAGAATAACAGGCATTGGTTCTGCCATCTCCAACAAGCTTGCTGCTCAAGATATCAGCCCAACACCAGTCAGTGACAGAATCATGTCATTACACATACACCTGAGGAGAGGTGACTATCTAATTGTCATTAGTGTAGACACACTAACCATGCTAAGACCACACGAAGAAAAGGAACAGTTCTACAAAAAGCTTGGTAGCTGCATATCTGCAGCTGAGAAAGACAACCTCATCATTCTGGGTGATTTTAATGCACGTGTAGGTAAGGACTGAACATCATGGCTAAATGTTGTTGGGAAACATGGTGTCGGAAAGATGAATTCCAGTGGTCTCATGCTTTTAGAGTTCTGCACCAGATTTCAGCTCAGTATCATGGGTACAATGTTCCAGCTTAAAGACAGCTTAAAGAACACATGGCAGCATCTGCATTCAAAGCATTGGCACCAGCTTGATCATGTACTATCTAACTAGGCTGCAAAACCATTTGTTACAGTGACAAAGGTCACAAATGTGCAGTACTTTATAAGGTGACTCTCTATACAATACTTTTACAATGTGCAATACCACACTCCAAAATGTGAAATGCAACACATGCACCTCAGGACTGTGCACCTTACACACAACACATACACCTCGAGTCTGTGCACCTTAGCTTACCTTGCAATAATTCAAATGTGTAATATTTTATCTTATAATGTGACTCTCTCGTGCAATAATTTACAATGTGACTGTCTCTGTGCAATACTTTATATGTGCAATACCTCACTCCATAATGTGTAACACAACACATACACCTCAGACTGTGCACCTTACACCCCCCCTTTTTTCCTTCCCCTTCCCCCCGTTCCTCTCTCTCTCTCTCTCTACACGCTGTTTGCACTGTTATTGGAGATGCTTTAATCTCATTGTACATGTGTATAGTGACAATAAAGGCATTCTATTCTATTCTATTCTATTCTATTCTATTCTAATCATCAGGAAGCTATACACAGATGTACACGCAAGACTCATCATTGACGGTGATCTCACCCAGTCCTTTGGATACAACAGTGGGGTCAAGCAGGGGTGCAAATTAGCACCAACACTCTTTGAAATCTACGCTACAATCTTACTCTGGCTCGCTTTCAAGAAAATCAAGCACACTTGTAGTGTCCAGATCAGACTCTGTTACGATGGGGATATTTTTGATGTACATAGACTTAAAGCCAAATTTAAAGTCCTCACAGAGTTTATCAGAGAAGCTCAGAATGCTGATGGCATCGTAATATTCAGTGACACACCAGAGGGCCTGCAGTCGCTTTTGACGTCCTACAATGACATAGAGAGCATGCACGTGACGTCACGAGGTCACGTGATATTCGTTATCTGCCATTTTGGATGGCAAGGCCGCACATAGAACGTAGACGAACCCGTTCTAATTATCAAGTGTGTGGGAGTAGATCTTTCGAGAATGGTTATATCTTGTTCAGCATTTGGTGTAATCTTCTAATTCAATACTCCTAGTACATCTGTTAAGTTGATTTTCGGATTGAATGATAGCTGCATGCTTAGAAACTAGACGGTCTGTAACGTTTAAAATGGCTATGCCTAGCCCTACTACCCTGGCCTAGTCTATGACAATGTTTTATCTTTTTGGCTCATATATGCCTTTGAAAGGCCAATCCATAGTAGGGATGCGAAAACTAAAAAAAAATCTTGACCGACCACCGAGCCTCATTAGCCGGTTAAAGTCGGTTAACCTATGAGTTTAAACAGGGATGCAAACGGCGGATGCCGTTTCACGGCTGAAACGCGCAGATCCGATTTTTTTCTTTAGGGGGGTGTTGGAGTGTCTGAATAATTTCATCAGAGTAAATTCTGTATTAAAATTACTAAATAAGCAAATGCCTTACAGTCCATGAAAAATAGGAAGTATGAGAAGAAAGCTGCCCACGTTTTCACGGAAGCTGCGCAGATTTACTGTTTTTCAGACAAAAACATACATATTTACAACCCTGTCATTATCTGGAACTGAGTTTAGATTTTGAACATTCTTAAGATAAAACGTCCTGCATAGTCTCTTTATGATAAACGTCTTAATGCCACTTACCCGTGAGGTTATCAAGTAGACATTCTTCTTCGGAACCTTCCAGAGGTATAGTTGGGATACCCATCCCGCAACAAAATATTTATAAGCTTCCAGGCTCTTGTAAGCTTTGAGGGCTTTGCCAGTGTAACACGATTCACGATTAACGAGAAAATTGTAAATGTCGTGGTAGGCCAGATCGGGCAAATCGCCGGCACCGCAGCTCTGAATTTCCCTGAACAAGGATTGCGGCAAGTTGTACGGATCTGCAATCCCCAACCTGGAACACTTTTCCACGTAACGCTGCCTCACGTCACCTTCAAGATGCTGAACAAACTTAGACAAGTAATCGCGTGATGTAGATGGGGTATTTTCCGAATTTTCTTGGGGATTACTGCCTGGATCCATTATGCTCGCGCAAGGTAAACTATCCTGATGCCGTCCAATATGCCGGAGTGGGCGGAGTACACACGTGTGGGTCACATGATTGCACATCCTCTATAGCAAAGAGACTGAGTATAACACAAAGAGGATCAAGGAATACGAAAGGAGAAGGGTGAAACGGAGAGAAAAGAGAACTTAATCTGTGGTTTTTACCCATCTGCGGGTTATGGCATGCGATAATAATAATAATAATAATAATAATAATAATAATAATAATAACTGTAGCGTCCAAGCACTCCTCACAAATGCCCCCAGTTCATGCTAAGATACATAGAAGAATAAATTGAACTTAGATTAACATACTTATCAAGTTTTCTGACAACAGCTCAATGCTAGTTGTGGGAGATGTCGACTGAAAACTGATTTTCTGAAGGTGCCCATATTTTGAAGCAATTTAGTGATTATTAAAAATACAGTTATAGATTATCAGATTAATGTAGTGCACTAACTTTCAGCTCAGTTGGACTTTTGGTTCTTGAGAAACCCACTATCACTGCCCATGCTACAGCCTTTGCAGATGTACTCAGAACCTTGTACTGAACATGTATTTCAAGTTTGGTTCAAATCCATATAAGCAATCATAAATTGCAGTTATTTTACTAAACCAACTCTGTCTCCTTAGACTTGATTGACATGTACTGGTCATATTGTTCACAAATGCCAACATCCATCCATCATCCATAACCCCTTATCCTGTGCAGGGTTGTGGGCCAACTGGAGCCTATCCCAGCCAGATCATCACAGGGCTGACACACAGAGACAAACAACCATTCACACCTACGGTCAATTTAGAGCCACCAATTAACCTAACCTGCATGTCTTTGGACTGTGGGGGAAACCAGAAAGAAAGAACAACTTTTATTCATCACACACTTGTGAAATTTCCTCTCTGCATTTAACCCATCTGAAGCGGTGAACACACACATGCACACACACACGTGAGCAATGAGCACACACACACCCAGAGCAGTGGGCAGCCATGCTAACAGCGCCCGGGGAGCAGTTGGGAGTTAGATGCCTCACTCAAGGCCACCTCAGCCCTTGACAGAGCACACAGAGGAAACCCACACAGACACAGGGAGAACATGTAAACTCTACACAGAAAGGCCCTTGGCGGCCACTGGGCTCAAACCCAGGACCTTCTTGCTGCAAGGCGACAGTGCTAACCACAACACCACCGTACCACCACATTAAAAGCAGACACGTGTCTATAGTGGAAATCACTGTATGGGCTCGGGGACACTTCAGAAAACCATCGTCTGTGAAAACAGTTCATTACTGCATCCACAAATGTAAGTAAAACCAGATATAAACAATATCCAGAAACCCCGCCCCCTTCTCTGGGCCTGAGCTCTTTTACGATGGACTGAGGCGAAGTGGAAAACTGTCCCAAGGTCTGACGAATCAAAAGTAGAAATTCTTTTTTGAAATCATGGACACCACATCATCCAGGCTAAAGAGAAGAGGGACCATCGGCTTGTTATCGGTTCACAGCTGAAAAGCATTCAGCATCTGTGATGGTATGAGGGGACTGCAGCTATCATGAACAGTTTTGCACTCAAGTTTCCATCAATGAAGAATTATAACATCAACGAAACTGACTTCATGTTAAAACTGTAAATATTATAGTCATGCTGTCTGTTGTTGCCCAAATGAGGATGGGTTCCCTTTTGAGTCTGGTTCCTCTCGAGGTTTCTTCCTCATGTCGTCTGAGGGAGTTTTTCCTTGCCACCGTCACCACAGGCTTCATCATTGGGGATAGATTAGGGATAAAATTAGCTCATGTTTTAAGTCATTCAAATTCTGTAAAGCTGCTTTGCGACAGTGTTTATTGTTAAAAGCGCTGTACAAATAAACTTAACTTGACTTGACTTGACATTAGTGCACATGACATGGGTAGCTTGGACATCTGGGAAGGCATCATTAATGCTGAATGATAAAAACATGTTTCAGAGCAATATGCTGCCATCCAGACAAAATCTTTTTCAGGGAAGGCCTTCCTTCTTTCAGCACGACAACGCCAAACCGCTTTCTGCACATATTAAAACTGCATGGCTCTGTAGTAAAAGAGTCCAGGTGCTAAACTGGCTTGCTGCAGTCCAGACCTGTCTCCCATTTAAAACATTTGGTGCCTTATGAAATGCAAAATATGACAAAGTAGACCCCGAACTGTTGAGTAACTGAAATTGTATATCAGGCAAGAATGGGACAATATTTATCTTTCAACACTACAGCAATTGCTCTCCTCAGTTCCCAAATGTTTACAGAGTGTTGGTAAAAGTAGAGGTGATGCAACACAGTGGTAAACATGCCCCTGTCCCAACTTTTTTGGAATTGGGGTTGTAAATGTGCAAGTAATGCTAACACACCAAGTACTAGAGAGACATTAACTCAGAGTAGCAAGGGCAGCCTCACTGAGTCAAGCATATTTAGATCTGATTGCTGTGAATGCTCAATTTGTTGATCTTTATCTGAGACCGGTCCATGTTTGTAATTCTTACTGATGCCTTCTCCTAAGACGTATCTTCAGTATCTACTTCAAATTCACTTAATTTCACCTCAGTACTGGACGCTGCAGGGCTACTGGCAGCCTCAGGGCTGAAGTATACTTCTGCAGACACTGCTTTGTACCACACAGATACAGACGTGTATGGGTTTCTCCAAAGTATACTCAATTTTCTGCTGTTGTGGCGTGTCACAGAGCACAAGCTGAACACATGCACACTGCCACTACTGGATCGGCGTATTACTGCACGTTCAGTTTCAATGTGCTGAAGTTTACACGGACACAAAATTTGGGTGCTGCACAGACAGTCCACACAGACTGTGGACATGACGAAATTTGCATCATGCACACAGTGCACAGATCACATCCATGGACGTATACTTCAGCCTTCAGAGTGACAACTTGGACATAATTTCATTCCAGGTTTCATAGCTGCATTCATTCTTTTTAACAAGAGATCAGCCAGTTCAATGTGTCCATGTAAACCCATCCATCTTTTGATAAGCTCTATACCCATTGCTGTGGAAGCGACAGATTTAGATGTGGCAGCCTGCTTTAGAATTTAGGTTCTTGTACAATACAAGATGATATCTTGAGACAATGCTCTTTAAGACGGTATATTTCTTTTTCACAACTGTTTGTTTGCAGTGTCTCTGTTTATCCAGTTGGAGGCAGAGCACGTCTACTGTTCATCTCCTTCAGCATCCTCTTATTGTCACACTCACAGCCCCATGATTTCACACATAACAATACCACAGAACCACAACCCAACCTGATGGTCTTCGAGAACAATTTCCTCTGTCTTCTGCCATGTAAGAAGTTAATGCATAAAGAGAATGAGCAGTAACGAGGAAGTGGTGGTGAATGTTTACATGGTGGATCTACTCTGAGATGAAGATTCATAAACACACAGTCATCATCATCATCTTCAGCCTTTTCCTCGTGATCGAAGGTGAGCCTGGTCATGTTTCATGTGTATAGAGAATATGGTTCAAAGCAAAATGCTTCTTTTAAACCTGATTGTGATGATTATAGTTGTTTCACCGTAGTGATGTGTGCTGTAGCCTGCAGTCGGGTGTAAAAGCTGACCCTTGTAGTCCTTTGCTCGTGCACTGACTCATATACAGTAATAACACAATTCCTCACCTGCATTGCAGTGTAGAGTTTTGCTTCTCAGTTGTACGAATGCATACAGACTTACGTTTCATTTTATTTATGATTTCTTATTCAGGCTGAACAGACAGAGCTTAAAATAACATTTCAAGAATTAAAACAGAAGGGTGTCATTGTGTCTAACATGATTGGACAGCACAAAGAAAGAAGCGTAAGCTAAAGTAATTGATTATATGAATAGTCTTATTGACATCCCCTAGACCCCAGCCGAAACCATGAAATCATGTCTCTTTAGGACTAAGGGCTCAATAACAGCTCCTCTGCCTTCTTCTAAAAGGTATGAACATCATTGAGAGCTCTGTGCAGGAGGGCGAGACGGTCATCTTCCATCTGCCAAACATGGAGTCTGACAGATCAGACATCAGCTCAGTCGAATGGAAACAGATGGACAGAAACAAACTGCTGGCCTACATTAGCCTGGACAATGTTAACAACACAGTAATATTTCAGCAGGGAAGCAGACTTCAGTTCACACAGAATGGGTCAATCGTCATCAGAGATGTCAAACAGGAAGACAGTGGCAACTACACGAGCAAAATCATTTTCAAAGATGGCGAAATTCAAACGTACATCATCTCACTGACGCTGTACTCAGGCAAGTTTTACTGTCTTACCACTTACTTTTATTTCGTCAAAATTCATAAATGGTCTTTAAATGTAGAAAAAAGTGTTGAAAAATGTGGAGACCCCCCCAACCTCCTTCACTAGACTGCTTCAGATCTACCACACAGCTGTTTCTGGAATCAGTGTCATCAAATCTTACAAGGCTTAACTTCACGTTCCTCTTTGGATTCATTGGATTGTAGCTCAGTGGTCCTCAACTGGTTTTTGCTTCAGGACCTCCACTTTCCCACCCAACACCACACAGAATTTGTTGATCATATGGATGTAAAAGATGAAATGCATTTTAATTTAGCATAATAATGCAATTAATGGGCGGCACGGTGGTGTAGTGGTTAGCGCTGTCGCCTCACAGCAAGAAGGTCCTGAGTTCGAGCCCCATGGCCGGCGAGGGCCTTTCTGTGCGGAGTTTGCATGTTCTCCCCGTGTCCGCGTGGGTTTCCTCCGGGTGCTCCGGTTTCCCTCACAGTCCAAAGACATGCAGGTTAGGTTAACTGGTGACTCTAAATTGAGCGTAGGTGTGAATGTGAGTGTGAATGGTTGTCTGTGTCTATGTGTCAGCCCTGTGATGACCTGGCGACTTGTCCAGGGTGAACCCCGCCTTTCACCCGTAGTCAGCTGGGATAGGCTCCAGCTCGCCTGCGACCCTGTAGAACAGGATAAAGCGGCTAGAGATAATGAGATGAGATGAGAATGCAATTAATATAAATATGTATCCATTGCATAGGCCTAATAAAGATGGATAATAATCATTTATTTCAGATAACAGGAAACAGATCAGATTCCATACTGGATTGTTAAGGTTGTACCTGATAAGTAGTGACAGTGGATAATTGGAATAAAAATGGGCCACTGTATCAATGCATGCACATAATCCTGAATAAGTGCAATTTACCCTCCCAGATAAATCAAACATTGACCCAAATACCCACTTGCCTTAATGCATGTTACTTTCTGCTGGTTTCTGTCCGTCTTGTGGATCGAGACTTTTTTATTTTGTGGCAGATTTGCACTGAAGCTCTCTCTGGTCACGTCAACAGCAGCAGCTAAAATAAAATCCTCTGTAACTGTGTGAGTATTTTTGCATTTAGAAATGCAATGAATGGGATTGTTATGATGCATGAAGTGCTTGCTCCTGAACCATGCATGTTTTTTCATCATTTTTAGATGCATCCAGGTTCCGTTGTTTTCTTTTGAAAATCGCTCAGCTGGCTAGTCTTTAGGGATTGAGAGTTTTGTCTCTAAATAGCCTACTTTATGAATTTCGATGGCTTCATGCTTTTCGCAGCCTTTAACTCACCAAACAAAACACATTGTCACCTGCAGAAAACCATGCTTGATATATTTTTTGTTGACTTTGCATAGTTTTTTCCAGCTTTTTATAGAAATAGAGAATTTCACTCTATTTATCGATGTTAGCACCAATTGTTTACAGATGAATTTGCACCAAAATTAACAATATTTGATTGGACACATAATATGCCACATATATAATATGACATGGCTGAACTTTTCATTGGCTATGGGGAGCTTTTGCTCACTGAGGTCCTCTAGTAACAACCTACTGACTGTCCCACACACCAGACTTTCCACCCTTGGGTGGGGGCAGGACCTTCAGCACCACTGCCGCAAACTCTGGAATTCTCTTCCTCCATCTCTCCGTGACTGCTCTGCTTTCTCTACTTTCAAATCTCAGTTGAAGACTTCTCTCTTCCATGAACATTTCTCTTCCTCTCTTCCTGCTTAGTCTTTTTTTTTTCTCCTGTAAAGTGACCTTGGGACAGTGAAAGGTACTATAGATATTATTATTATTATTATTATTATTATTATTATTATTATTATTATTTGAGTGGTTCAAAGATTTGGACCATAATTTAATGACTCAGGAAAAACAGTGGGTCCTGAGGCGAGACCATTTGAGAACGACTGATTTAGGTTTTGCACCGTTTTACTGATTTACTTCTCTTACATTGCAGGAAATTCCGAACAGAGCCCTACTTACAACTCCACATCCACTACACCAGGTAACAGCTTTGATTCAATCCCTGAAATAATACACACTAACGTCAAGATCTGGAGCTCCCACTGAACTCAACTTATCTGAAATATTAAACACTTAAAAGTGAAATAGAGCATAGCGTGAGTTAACATCAACCTATATAACAGACATTTAAAACTAGAGCTGCATGTCATATTCTAAAGGGCAGAATATTTAGTTGTGTAATGTGTTCATTAACAAAACCAGCAGTTTACCAAAAATATGAGCGTATTCATGCACAACCTGGGGCGTAGCTAGGATTTTTCAAAGGGGGGTCACACACTGACTGGCAGCCTGAGTGCATTATGTAACAAAAAATAATTACCATTGCTAGTTTTAGGCAGCTTAGAAACCGGCTCTTCCATTATTGCTGTTTCTTCCACGTTTTCTTGATGTAGTGTTCTAGAAACGGCAATAAAACTTAGCTTCAAAACCACAAAATGCAACTTTGATGGAAAAAAATATATAATAAATTGTTTACCTCTCTTCACGTCGAAAGAAGGAAGAAAGTTTTGCTTGTGCTTATTTTGACATGGCGAATTGTTAACACAAGAGGAAATACTTGTAATTCACAACTAAAAAGAGTGCAGCTACACTGGCAGCTTGACCGTGCTTTCTAGTGCGATCGTGTTGCGCTTGTGCAGAACTGTGTCAGTCCTGCGCGCCTTGGCTCGTGCACCTGAAGGTGCGCCTCGGGCTGCGCATGCGCCTAACGAGCTCCAGCACGCACGCTGTGAACAAAGAACACCTGTCTTTAATCAATGAACTGTGTTTGGGCTATTTAAGGACTGCGCCCATGCAAGGATGATGCGAAATATTATGTTGTGTCTAATGTGCCTTACTGAGCCTTGTTCCCTGTTCTCATTGACCTCCTGTTTTTTCAACTCCTGTTTCTCGTCCCTTGATCTTGTCTAGTTTTGCCTCTGATATTCTGTCTGCGCCTCGATTGACCTCCTGCCTGTTTCCTCAATTACAACTTTGCCTGCTGTTTTGGACTGTTTGCCTGTTGTGTGCGTTTCACGCACTTTGTGCTCATATCGCACTGTGTATTATTTAACAAATCTGAACTTACATCCGCCTCTCTCCCACACTCTCTGACAAACTGGGTTTTCGCGCCCAAACCACAGGAAGTCCATACAAGGATATAGAAACCCTAATGAGGCTGAGATGACAATCTAGTTTCAAAAAAAAAAAATGTTAGAAAAATTACTGTGGGTGCTTTTCTAATATTCTTATGTGGCTACTGAAAAAATGTATGGTCCGACAAAGGGGGGGGTCACGGGCACCCCAGGACCCCCCCCCCAGCTATGCCCCTGACAACACTGCATATTTTTACACTAATACTGTTTCTCTGGAAATTAACATGAACTTACGGTATGTTAATTTCCAGAGAAATTAACTTGGCCCTTACCAAGATGGCGGCGCGTGCGGATGCAGCAGCCCCTCTCTGTCCCAATAATGTGGTGTTTACATGTTTGTCTTCATCGGTGTGCTCAAGTGATGGTATATTTTCATCGCGTTTGTCCGTCTTGAGGCACACATACACCCGTGGGACTCTTTTTGACATTGGCAACACTTTTTTCTGTAAGTTCAACCTGGCACATGCTAAGGAGCTACATGACCTCGGCCTACTCCGGCAGCCCGCTTTGACATCGACCCCCACTACTGCTGCACACCCACAGAGGAAGCGCCATAGGCGGTGCGAGAGGAAGCAGAAGCGGGGAAAGTGCGGGGATATCCGGGCCAGGCTAATGGCTAATCCACACAAGCCGGCTATACCGTCCATCATACTCACCAATGTACGCTCCTTGGATAACAAACTGGACTATATTCACCTTTTGAGAGCAACCCAGCAGGCTGTGAGAGAGTGTTGTGTTTTTGTGTTCACAGAAACATGGCTCAACGACAGCATACCGGACTCCGCCATCCAGCTCGACCGGCTAACATGCTATCGAGCAGACAGAGCCCTCATTAAAGGAACAGTCCACCGTACTTCCATAATGAAATATGCTCTTATCTGAATTGAGACGAGCTGCTCCATGCCTCTCCGAGCTTTGTGCGACCTCCCAGTCAGTCAGACGCAGTCAGACACGCTGTCACTCCTGTTAGCAATGTAGCTAGGCTCAACATGGCCAATGGTATTTTTGGGGGCTGTAGTTAGATGCGACCAAACTCTTCCGCGTTTTTCCTGTTTACATAGGTTTATATGACCAGTGATATGAAACAAGTTCAGTTACACAAATTGAAACGTAGCAATTTTCTATGCTATGGAAAGTCCGCACTATAATGACGGGCGTACTAACACCTTCTGCGCGCTTTGACAGCGCATTGATACGGAGCTCAGTATCAATTCAGATAAGAGCATATTTCATTATGGAAGTACGGTGGACTTTTCCTTTAAAGGAGGTAAGACCCGCGGCGGCAGGGTCTGTATTTACATCAGGGATGCATGGTGTCCACTGTGGTAGTTTGCAGACACTGTTCACCCCTTGTGGAGTTTATGATCATCAAGCGCCGGCCCTTCTATCTACCGAGGGAGTTTTCTGTCATCCTGCTTGTTGCAGTTTACATTCCTCCCAGCTGCAACAACAATGATAGGGACAAGGCACTGAGTGAACAGCGACCAACAGACAGCCCATCCAGAGGGACTTCTCATCGTAGCTGGGGATTTCAACCACGCAAATCTCAAAACAGTGTTTCCTCAGTTACATCAACACATTGACTTTGCAACACGGGGAAACAACACACTGGACCAGGTTTACACTACACTGAGAAGCGCATACAAGGCCTCACCCCTCCCCCATCTCGATGCTTCAGACCACATCACTGTTATGCTAATGCCAGCATACAGGCCGAAGGTCAAAGTCACCAGACCGGTCCAGAAGCAGGTACGGGTGTGGCCAGAGGGTGCTTTCTCAGCACTTCAGGACTGCTTTAACATCACAGACTGGGACATGTTTAAGCAGGCAGCCACTTACAACCACCAGATCAACATCCAGGAGTATTCAGACACTGTTACAGCCTACATTAGTAAATGCACTGATGATGTCACGGACACTAAGACCACCACAGTACGGGCCAACCAGAAACCATGGCTGATGGGGGAAGTCTATCGGTTACTGAAAGCCTGGAACGCTGCTTTCAGAGCAGATGATGAGGCTGGTCTGAGATCAGCAAGAGCCAACTTGTCCTGTGGCATCAGACTAGCAAAGAAGCAGTACAGTAGCAGGATAGCCCATCATTTCACTGACAGCAGAGACACAAGGAGCCTGTGGCAGGGGATACAGACCATCATGGACTATAAACCTCAACCACAGACCTGTGACAAGGATATCACTCTGTTGAACAGTCTAAACAACTTCTTTGGACGGTTTGAAGCCAACAACAGCATGCCTGCACAGAAAACACCACCCCTTCCAGATGACCAGGTGCTGTCCCTGTCTCCAGCCAGTGTGAGCAGATCCCTCTCCAGGATCAACACCTGACAACATTCCAGGTCGTGTACTAAAGGACTGTGCAGAGGAGCTCACAGAAGTGCTCACAGACATCTTCAACACCTCCCTGAGCCAAGCTGTTGTTCCCACCTGCTTCAAGAGCATCACCATCATCCCTGTTCCAAAGAAGGCCTCTCCATCCTGCTTCAATGACTACCGCCCTGTGGCACTGACCTCCATCATTATGAAGTGCTTCAAGCGGTTAGTCATGCAGCACATCAAATCCATCCTCCCTCCATGGACCCATACCAATTTGCATATCAGGCCAATCGGTCCACTGATGATGCAATCTCCACCGCTCTCCACTCAGCTCTCACTCACCTGGACACTAAGGACTCTTACATGTGGATGCTGTTGTTAGACTTTAGTTCAGCATTTAACACAATCATCCCCCAGCAACTGATACAGAAACTGGACTGTCTAGGACTAAACACCTCCCTCTGCAACTGGCTGCTGGACTTCCTGACCAGAAGACCACAGGCAGTCTGGGTCAGCAGCAACACATCCAGCACCATCATACTGAACACAGGGGCCCCCAAGGATGTGTGCTCAGCCCCCTTCTCTTCACCCTGCTGACCCACGACTGCACACCAACACACAACACCAACCTCTTCATCAAGTTTGCGGATGACACGACTGTGGTGGGACTCATTAACAACAATGATGAGTCATACTACAGGGACGAGGTGAGCCAACTGGCTGCATGGTGCAGAGACAACAATCTCTCTCTTAATGTGGAGAAGACGAAGGAGATGGTTGTCGACTTCCAGAGAGCCTCCACCCAGCATCCTCCACTGACCATCAATGGTGCCGCTGTGGAGAGAGTGAGCAGCACCAAGTTCCTGGGTGTGTACCTCACCGAGGATCTCTCCTGGAGCAGCAACACTGCATCGCTGGCCAGGAAAGCTCAGCAGCGCCTCTACTTCCTCTGCAGACTGAAAAGAGCTAAAGCACCAGCCCCTATCATGCAGACCTTCTACCGCAGAACCATTGAGAGCATCCTGACCAGCTGCATCACTGTGTGGTACGGCGGCTGTACTGCATCCTGCCGGAAGACCCTGCAGCGCATAGTGAGAGCAGCTGAGAAGATCATCGGTGTCCCCCTACCCTCCCTTCAGGATATTTACAACACATGCCTGGCCTGCAGTGCACTCAGCATTGCGGGCGACTCCACCCATCCCAAACACCACTTCTTCAGCCTCCTGCCTTCTGGGAGGAGAATGAGAAGCCTCCGGGCGAGAACCAGCAGACTGAGAGACAGCTTCATCCACCAAGCCGTCAGGATGCTGAACTCCCTCCCAGGCCAGTACCCCCTTCCCTTAATACACAAACCAAATGTCACCAGCCACTTTAACGAACTGTAAGGAAATTCAATTGCACTATGTTAAAACTGTCTACAATACTGTCTATATGTTTTTTTTAAGTTAATTGCACTATATAGAAACTGTTTAGAACACTGTTTACACTTTTTACATATCTGCCATATTTATACTTACACTGAAAATTCTGCTCATGCTGCCTTTTTTTAGTTAATTGCACTATATAAAAACTGTTTATAACTGTTTACACTTTATACATCTTTAATCTTTGATAGACTTCACTGCTACACTGTTTATACTGTCATATCTGCCATATTTATACTTACACTGAAAATTCTACTCATACTGCCATATTTATTTATTTATACTGATAATTACTATACCGTCAGACTGCTGTTCCCGTTTACATTGTTCATTCTGTTTATATTGTCATTCGTCACATTTAAATTTATACCGTTAATTCTGTTCACACTGCCACATTTGCACTTTCTGGATTGCCACTGTCTTTTCTTAGATAGCTTTAGCTTGTGTATGTAAATAACCCCCCTTTTTTCTTTTTAAAGTTTATATCTTGTACCTATATTTTATATTTCATGTTTATTATTGTTTGCACCGTGGATAAGAGGAAATGCAATTTCAATTCTCTGTATGTCCTGCACATATGGCATTATTGACAAAGTTGACTTGAACTTGAACTTATTTTAAAATCTATACAAATTAGTGTTCATTTTTCATTACCATCAATTTGGACTTCAAACAGTCTACAGTTGAATTTAATATTATATCTTTATCCTTATTTTCCATCGTCCATCTTCTCCTTCACTAAATATACTAAAACATGTCACTGGAGTGGTTTTTTTATTTACTCAGTTTTATTCTTGCATAAAAGCACACTTATTTTTACACCATCTGATACTGTCTCTCTTGAACATTACACATTCTGCGCTTGTGTCAAGCACACACTCACCAGCCACTTTAATAGGAAATTGTTCTTGATTCTAAGATTCCTGTATTTATAAGTGATATATACAGCTTCCCTGTGACCTTACATGGGTTAGAGGGGAAGCTGCAGCCAATCCCAGCTGACTTCAGGTGAGAGGCAGGGTTCAGTCTGGGCAGGTCACCAATCCATCCCAGGGCTACACAGAGAGCAACAACCATCACACTCACACCTCTGGGGGATTTGGAGGAGCAAATAGGAGTCCAAATCTGCATGTCTTTGGACTGTGGGAGGAAACCAGAGCAGCCAGAGGAAACCCACACAGGCACGAGGAGAGAATGTGCAAACTCCACACAAAAAGACCCCTGTCGGCCACAAGGTTTGAACCCAGAACCTTCATGCTGTAAGGTGACCGTGATAACCACTGCATCACCTTGCCACAATAGGCAAGTCAAGATAAGTGTTCAGAAGGATGATGAGAACTGAGCCTCGAATGTAGCCTCAAAACTTCAGGATGCTGCTACTTTTGGCAACCAACGGGAGGTTGTTAGGACTGGGACTGTTTTGGCCTCTAGAGGCCGCTGTTATTTCTTTCTTGTCATGTTTGTTTTGGCCTCTAGAGGCTGCCACTGTGTCTGTGTTTTATGTTTGTTGTTTTCCATGTGTCTTGTGCCCCGCCTAGTCCTCATTAGTGTCACCTGTGTCCTATTTTAGTTTGTGTATAAATACCCCTCTGTTTGTTCCCTTGTCACGGAGTCTTTTTCCTATGCTATGCTGTTAGTGCTAGTTCCCTCTGTCCCATGTACCTTGCCTGTGTCTTTGTATTCTTGGTTTTTGCTTCTTTCTTTTGGACTTTGTGGATTTTGTTTTGACCTTTTGATCTTCTGAGCATTTGAGTTTTTGCCTCTTCTTTTCTTAGTTGGATTTTGGACTTTGACCCTTTGGATATTTTTGTTTTTTGTACATCTTCTGAGCTTTTGAATTATCCTTTTGTTTTTTCCTTTGGACTGTATATAGTGTAAATAAACTGGTTTTGATACTCTACTTTCGCCTCACGCCTCTGCATTTGAGTCATCCCCCTGGTGGCCTAGTGGGGGTTTGCTGGATTATCACGCCAGCGACCAGGGTTTGAATCCCAGCAAAACCTTAACAGAAAGACTCCGTCATGACCGACTCAGCAGAGGCTGCTTCAACTGTCTACCCGGCCAACCTTCAGGGAATTATGGCAGCTTTGACACGCTTTGGAGCGACCATGGACGAATGCTCATAAGCCAATGTGAGGCCCTTGCTTGCCATGAGGTACTGCTTCAGCAAATTGGGAAAACCCTGACACCTCTGCCTGCATCTCCTGCTCCAGTGCCTCCTGCCACACTGTCTCCTTCACCTTGCAAACCCAGCCTTCCTGCACCACAGAGGTATGATGGCAAGCACGGTGAGTGCTGGGAGTTCCTTACCCAGTGCCAACTCACCTTTGAGCTTCAGCCTACCACCTACACTATGGATCGCTGCAAGATCGCCTTTGTGATAACCTTGTTAGCTGGTAAGGCACGAGCTTGGGCAACAGCTATCTGGCAGAGACGGGGACCCAAGTGCTCTGATTTTGAACTGTTTACTGATGAGATGCTTTGGGTCTTCGACCAGGCGGACATCAGTACCGACGCAGCCAGAAAGCTCATGTCCATCCGGCAAGGAGGAAGCGTCGCAGACTACGCCATATCGTTCTGGACGCTCGCAGCAGTCAGCAGATGGAATGAGGCTGCCCTGGTTTCAGCCTTTCACCTTGGTTTGTCTGACCTCATCAAAGACAGCCTGGCCTCTATTGGATGCCCAAGTGACCTCGAAACTCTGATCTCACATGCTATTCGTCTGGACAACAGGATTAGAGAACGCCGCCAAGTCGTGAGTCTCCCCGGCCTCACTGCCTCTACATGGAGCCCATCTACCTCCTCCAGTGACTGTTCAGAGCCCATGCAAGTTGGCCGTACTCGTCTCTCCATAGCCGAGAGGGAGCGCAGAAGGAGGGACAAGTGCTGCATCTACTGTGGCAAGCCTGGTCACTTCCGAACATCATGTCCCGAGCTCTTGGGAAAAGGACCGCCCCGTCCAGCCGAGGGAGGGTTGTGACGGGGCCTACCCTCTCTCCCGGACTCCCTGGCCAAGGAATCTACATCCCGGTCTCCATCTCCTGGGGTGAGTCCGTCCACTCTTGTCAAGCCTTGTTAGACTCAGGGGCGGCTGGAAACTTTATGGATATCCACTTCGCCCAAAGCATCAATGTCCCGACTGTGCCTCTTGAAGTCCCACTGTCTGTGTCTGCCCTCGATGGCCAAGCGTTAGGTGATGGAAGAGTCACCCAAGTTACTTCTCCAATCTTCCTCTAGTCTCAAGGTCACAAGGAAGAAATATCCCTGCACCTGATTCCTTCACCTGAGTTCCCAGTTATTCTAGGTCTTCCTTGGCTTACCCGCCACAACCCTCATATAGACTGGGTCACTAGCCAGGTTGTGGAATGGGGCCCTGCGTGCCATGCCTCTTGTCTGCTCTCTAGCTCTCCTGTGTCTCCTGCCAAGCCCCCTGATCTCACTGAGCTATCTCAAGTTCCCACAGAGTACTGGGATTTGAAGGAGGTATTCAGCAAGAGCAGGGCCGCCGTTCTTCCTCCGCACCGGGCCTACGACTGTGCCATTGACTTGCTCCCTGGGACTACCCCTCCTTGTGGCAGACTGTTTTCCATCTCTCAGCCAGAACGCAAGGCCATGGAGGAATACCTCAAAGTCGCCCTGGTCACTGGGTTCATTCGACCCTCCACCTCACCTGCTGGTGCTGGCTTCTTCTTTGTCGGCAAGAAGGATGGGGGGCTCCGACCATGTATTGACTACAGGGGCCTGAACAAGATCACTGTGCGCAACCAATATCCCCTTCCGCTGATGTCCACAGCATTCGACCTGCTCCAAGGCGCCACCGTCTTCACCAAGTTGGACCTACGGAATGCATACCACCTCATCCGTATCCGACAGGGAGACAAGTGGAAGACTGCCTTTAACACCCCGTCTGGGCACTACGAATACCAGGTGATGCCATTCAGACTCACCAACGCACCAGCTGTTTTTCAGGCCCTAATCAACGACGTCTTGAGGGACATGATTAACCTGTACATTTTTGTCTACCTTGACGACATCCTTATCTTTTCCAAGACCATGCAGGAGCACTGCCACCATGTCCGCCAGGTTCTCCAGAGGCTGCTACAGAACAATCTGTTCGCCAAGGCCCAGAAATGCGAATTTCATGTTCCCGAGGTCTCCTTTCTGGGTTTTATTGTACGGACAGGCCAACTCCAAATGGACCCAGCCAAGACCCTGGCCATCTGGGACTGGCCCACTCCCAAGTCCGTCAAAGAGGTTCACCGGTTCTTAGGATTTGCTAACTTCTACCGCAAGTTTATCAGGAACTTTAGTTCTGTAGCAGCACCCATGTCAGACCTCACCAAAGGGACAGGTGGATCTTATGTCTGGTCTCCTCAGGCGGAAAAGGCGTTCAAAGACCTCAAGCACCGCTTCTGCATGGCACCCATTCTGGTCCTCCCGGACACCTCCCAACCATTCATCGTGGAGGTGGACGCCTCGGACAGTGGTGTCGGCACGGTGCTCTCTCAACGTTCGGAAGGAAAGCTGCACCCCTGCGCTTACTTCTCCCACCGCCTGAGTCCTGCGGAGTCCCGGTATGATGTGGGGGATTGAGAACTGCTAGCGGTCAAACTGGCCCTTGAGGAGTGGAGGCACTGGCTGGAGGGAGCGCAACATCCATTCCTGGTTTGGACGGACCACAAGAACCTGGAGTACCTCCAGCAAGCCAAGAGACTGAACCCACGACAGGCTAGGTGGGCCCTGTTTTTCAGTCGGTTTGACTTCACCCTCTCGTACCGCCCCGGCTCGAAGAACACCAAACCTGACGCACTGTCCAGGCTGTTCTCTGCCACTAACAGGGAGAGTGAAGTCGGGCCTATTATCCCTGTGTCCCGGATTGTGGCCCCTGTCTGCTGGGGTATTGAGGAGGCCGTCTGACGAGCCCAATGCCAGGACCCCGGTCCTGGGATGGGGCCACCAGGCCTCTTGTACGTCCCACATGAAGCCCGGGCCAAGGTTCTCCAGTGGGGTCACTCTTCCCCTCTCACCGCCCACCCGGGAGCTCGGAGGACCCTGGACTTCCTGAAAAGACGCTTCTGGTGGCCTAACATGGAGAAGGAAGTAAGGTCATTTGTCCTGTCCTGTGAGGTCTGCATCAGAACCAAGAACCCGCGACAGCATCCCCAGGGTCTTCTGCATCCTCTGGCCATTCCCCGGCATCCCTGGTCCCACGTGGCAGGGGACTTCATCACGGGTCTCCCTGAGTCACAAGGTAACACTGTCATATTGGTCATAGTTGACAGATTCTCCAAGCCTGCCGCTTTTTACCACTGTGCAAGCTCTCTTCTGCTCTTGAAACTGCTAAACTATTATTCACTCATGTCTTCCGAGTCTTTGGTCTCCCGCAGGACATCGTCTCAGACCGAGGGCCCCAGTTCTCCTCCCGAGTGTGGCATGGGTTCTGCAAGGTCATCGGAGCCACTGCCAGCCTCTCCTCTGGGTTTCACCCACAGTCCAATGGCCAGACGGAGAGGCTCAACCAGGACCTGGAAACCACCCTGCGAGGCCTGGCTATGGATAACCCGACATCGTGGTGCACCTGGCTGCCATGGGCAGAGTATGCCCACAACACCCTGCAGTCATCGGCCACCAAGCTGTCACCATTCCAGTGCCAATTCGGGTTCCAGCCACCTCTGTTCCCGGACCAGGAGGAGGACGCGGGGGTGCCCTCGGTCAACCAATATGTGAGACGGTGTCGGAAGACCTGGAGCAAGGTCAGGAAGACCCTCATCCAGACCTCCAGAACCAACCAGACTCAGGCCAACCCCCATAGAAGACCTGCCCATGCTTTCCGCCCTGGGCAGCAGGTTTGGCTGTCCACTAAGGACCTTCCGCTGCGGGTGGAGAACCGCAAGCTTGCTCCTCGCTACATTGGCCCCTTCAAGGTGGTGCGCAGGGTGAACTCTGTCGCCTACCGGCTCCAGTTGCCCCAGACTCTGAGGATCAACCCCACATTCCATGTTTCCCTGTTGCGGCCCGTACTGACGTCCACGTATGCCCCTGACCCCTAGGAACCCCCCACCCCCCCACATCTTCCAGGGTCAGACTGTGTTCACCGTGCATTGCCTGCTTGACTCCCGCTGGGTCCACGGCAGGCTTCAATATCTAGTAGATTGGGAGGGCTATGGCCCTGAGGAACGCTGTTGGGTCCCCGCCCGGGACATTCTAGATAAAGGACTATGCCAGGTCTTCCATTTGGCCCATCCAGATCGCCCTGGGAATGACAGGAGATGCTCCTGGGGGGGGGGGGTCCTGTTAGGACTGGGACTGTTTTGGCCTCTAGAGGCCGCTGTTATTTCTTTCTTGTCATGTTTGTTTTGGCCTCTAGAGGCCGCCACTGTGTCTGTGTTTTATGTTTGTTGTTTTCCATGTGTCTTGTGCCCCACCTAGTCCTCATTAGTGTCACCTGTGTCCTATTTTAGTTTGTGTATAAATACCCCTCTGTTTGTTCCCTTGTCACGGAGTCTTTTTCCTATGCTATGCTGTTAGTGCTAGTTCCCTCTGTCCCATGTACCTTGCCTGTGTCTTTGTATTCTTGGTTTTTGCTTCTTTCTTTTGGACTTTGTGGATTTTGTTTTGACCTTTTGATCTTCTGAGCATTTGAGTTTTTGCCTCTTCTTTTCTTAGCTGGATTTTGGACTTTGACCCTTTGGATATTTTTGTTTTTTTGTACATCTTCTGAGCTTTTGGATTATCCTTTTGTTTTTTCCTTTGGACTGTATATAGTGTAAATAAACTGTTTTTGATACTCTACTTTCGCCTCACGCCTCTGCACTTGAGTCATCCCCCTGGTGGCCTAGTGGGGGTTTACTGGATTATCATGCTAGCAACCAGGGTGCAAAACCCTAACAGAGGTGTGGCATAATATCAATGTTCTTTCTGGCAAGAAGAAGAATGCCTCTTCCACAGTTTGAAACAGGGACTTCATAACTGCTCAAGATGAGAAACTTGCTCGGTGGAAGGAACACTTTGAAGAGCTTCTTAATCCCGTTCTCAATTTTCTGTCCCTCCTTCCAATCTTATTGCAGATGAACTCTTTATTGATCTACCCTTATATTCCCCTACTCAGTGTGAAATCAGCAAGGCCCTCTCAAAGCTTAAGAACAACAAAGCTTGCGGCATAGATGAAATTAGCAATGAGGAACTTTGCTTCGGGGGAGAAGCCACAGTAGACCTCCTCCACCCCCTGTTCAGCTGAGTCTGGGATCAAGAACAAGTGCCTTCAGACTGGCTAAAAGGAGTTATCATCAAAGTAGAGAAGAAGGGAGACATAACGTACTGCGAAAACAACAGAGGTATCACCCTCCGTTACGTAGCTTCAAAACTTTTCCAGATGATCATTGTATCGAGATTATCGGACAGCATAGAATCCCTCCTGCATGAAAACCAGTGCGGATTCTGGAGGAACGGATCCTGTATTGACCAACTCTTCTCTCTGTGCGTTATCATCGAGCAAGCTCTCGAGTACAATCTTCCCCGTTTATTAATTTCATTGATTTTAAAGCAGCTTTTGACTCAGTCAATCGCGATTATATCTGGGCCGCTCTCAAACACTACGGCATACCCATCAAATACATCAACATATTCAGAGCATTCTATTCCAACACAGTGAGTGCAGTACGCATTGGAGACAAGCTGACAGAATGGTTCGACGTCAACTCTGGTACAGGCCAAGGTGATATCCAGGCCCCTCCCATCTTCAACATCATCCTCAACTGGGTCTTGGAACAAGCATTATCAGAGAGAAACATCTCAAATGGTTTTCTGCTGCAAAAACATCGCAGTTCACGGCAGCCAGCAGCTTACATTAGCGATCTTGATTATGCTGATGACATCGCCATCCTTGACAGCAGTGTAGCTGGCCTTCAGGAAGCAACATCAAATATTCCCTACTTCGGCAAAGAAGCTGGCTTAAAGATCAATGCCAAGAAGACCAACTGCATGCTGATAGGCAAATTCCATTATCAGTGCCCATTTCAGCAGGATGAAATCCTTGACATAACAGTGGACGATGATCACTTGGAGCAGGTGAATCATTTCAGGTACCTTGGCTCAATCATCTCAAGTGATGGCTCCATAGACAAAGAAATCAACGTCAGGATCGGGAAAGCCTCTGGAGCGTTCAACTCCCTGAACAACATTTGGAGAAACTGGGGAATTACTCTCCGCACAAAGATCAAGATCCTGGAATGTGGTGTCTTTTCACTCCTGCTATATGGATCCCCGACCTGGGCCCTAATAGATAAGCAAGTGCAACGTTTGGAAAGCTTCCAACACTCTTGCCTTCGGTGGGACTTAGATATTCGTTGAGATGATTACATCCCCAATAAAGAGGTCCACGCAAGATCTACCTGCATCAAACTTGGTACCCATGCTCAGTTAAATAGGTTACAATACTTTGGCCACATCGCAAGATTGGAACCATCTCGACTACCAAAGTACCTTCTTAACTGGACTCCTTCACACGGTGCCCGAAGTGTTGGACGACCTCATCAGAGCATTTTACGATCTATTGCTTCTGACATAAAGCATCTACTGGGTGAACATTGGGACATCGGTTCCACTCTGGGAGTCGCCTCCAACAGGATCCAATGGAGGAACCTTCTAACCGAGCACGAGCAGGCAGACTATAGATGACCTTACCAAATACAAGTACCTTGCCACGTCCACTCAGAGACCAAAGAGAGCAAAAAGCAAAGCCTTATAAAGGCATTTAAGGTCAATATTCAGTAAAACACAACAAAATATGCCATTTTGAAGAAACAAACAAACAAACCATGAGACCATCTAAAATTCTATTTGATCCAGAACAGAAAGAAAGTCATACAACTAATCAGCTTCTCCACAGTTATATATTCTGTGCTCATGTATTCATGTATAAATACATATTTTACAGTATGTTAAATATATTACTGTTAAAATAAAATCTCAGTTTAAATCATGCTTAAGGCTTCAAAAAAGACTAGAACCCAACCTGATTATTTCAGAGAAAGAAAGAAAGCACAACTTTATTCATCACTGTGACGACTCTGAGCACTGCTGCCGCTGCTCTTTCTGTGAGCGCTCATAGGCGTGGCTTTGGCGCTTGTTAAGGCCGCACCCGATTTGCTCCCTTTAAAAGGCCAGACTTGGAGAAGATGTCCGCTGTCATTGCTGACGCTGCTCGTGCTGCTTCTCTGCTCGGCTGCTCATGTCTCTGGGCGCACGTCTGCTGTTTTGCTTTGTTTTTCATTATGGCTTTGTTTTGTATTTGATTTCTTTTCATGCATTTAGCTTCACTACACTAACACTGCATGTCTGCAATGTTTAACATTACTGATTAACATGTTTTGCACATACATGTTGTATATAGTTTTCCTTTTCTTAAGTAAATTCTTTCATTATTTGGTAATCTCGTGTCCCGTGTCCTCCTTGGTTTTGTTACGATTCTGAGCCAGATTGTAACAAGCACACACTTGTGAAATTTCCTCTCTGCATTTAACCCATCTGAAGCAGTGAACATACACATACCCAGTGCAGTGGGCAGCCATGCGAACAGCACCCAGAGAGCAGTTGGGAGTTAGGTGCCTCGCTCAAGGGTGCCTCAGCCCAAGGCTGTCCCATATTAACCTAACCGCATGCCTTTGGGGTAAACCGAAGCACCTGGAGGAAACCCACGCAGACACAGGGAGAACATGCAAACTCCACACAGAAAGGCCCTCACCGGCCACTGGGTTTGAACCCAGAACCTTCTTGCTGCGAGGCAACCGTGCTAACCACTACACCACCAAGACACCTTTTACACACAAACACTTCAACACAATGGGGTTTAAAGGTCATTAAGGTAAAAGGAAATGAAATAATGGCCACAGGAAGTGGGCTCAATCATGTCCCTTCAGTGGGTGGAACTGGGTTTACAAGCTCACACTGCGAGCACAGGAAAATACTGCTGTGGTTCAGGAATCAGTAACAGGGTGGAATCAGTAGTGGAGCTCCTGTTACCTCACTGAAGCTGAACATGGTCCCAAAGCGTTCGATTCCTGGAACATCTGCAAAACAACTTCCTGTTCTCACTTACATTATAGCAGCTATAAACACTCATTTCATTACCAGTTTCTCTTTTTCCTCCCTCTTGAAGTTAATAAGACAAAATGATGCATGATGCTTGTCGTTACTGAGAAACTGCAGAATGTGTGAACTCCTCTGTCCTGAAGACGCTGGAAAAATTAAAGTTACAACTTCACCAAAACTCAAAGACGCTGTGGTCTAATGGGGAAAGAGACATAACTCATAATCGAATTCATGAACTTGAACGGTTCTGCCACAAGGAGTGGAGGAGGAATTTCTCCAAATCCAGGTGTGGTAACCTTGTGGAGTGACAGCCAACAACACTGGTTGCTGTATCTTCTGCCAAAGGTCATTTTACCAAATTTAGACTGTGGGGGTGTGTACTTCAGAAGAGAGGAAATTTCAATTCAATCAAATGCTCTCACTTTTAAAAATTTTTTTTAAATGAATTCTTAGTGAATTCAAGTCAGGTCAGTTTATTTGTATAGCGCTTTTAACTTTAGACACTGTCACAAAGCAGCTTCACAGAAAATTAAAGACTTTAAACATGAGCTAATTTTATCCTTCATTTATCCCCAATGATGAAGCCTGAGGTGACAGTAGTGAGGAAAAACTCTTTCAGACGACACGAGGAAGAAACCTTGAGAGGAACCAGACTCTAAATGGAACCCATCCTCATCTGGGTGATAACAGACAGCGTGATTATAAATAACTCACGTCTATAACTGTGTCCTATAGAGTCACAAAGTACAACTGTGGAACCAGGAAATTCATTATAGTTTTAACAGGAAGTCTGTCTTGTTGAAGTTATAAACTGTTCATTGATGGACTCTTGAGTGTAAAACTGTTCATGACAACTGTAGTCCTAAAGTTATCATGGCGATTGTCATCCTAAACCATCGTAGCAAAACTGTAAGAGTCCAGAGCGTCTTCTCAGTGAGAGTTTCAACTGTCCATATGGGGCCGTCCTCCACAGGAGCGATGTGATGAGACTCCAGCCAGAAGTAGGGCATCAGGGTGGATCAGACAGGCCTGAGGAGCAGAAAGCATCACTGGTGTCTCAGGATCAACATGTAATTCAACAGATGCCCCTTTTCCACCAAAGCAGTTCCAGGGCTGGTTCGGGGCCAGTGCTTAGTTTGGAACTGGGTTTTCTGTTTCCACTGACAAAGAACTGGCTCTGGGGCCAGAAAAACTGGTTCCAGGCTAGCACCAACTCTCTGCTGGGCCAGAGGAAAGAACCGCTTACGTCAGCGGGGGGGCGGAGTTGTTAAGACCAACAACAATAACAAGACCGTGAAAGATCGCCATTTTTAAGCGACGAGAAGCAGCAGCTGTACTGTAACGAACTCAATACAAGCCGTTAACAAATCCTATAACTTAATGCATGAAACGCGCTTACAACATATTTCCAATGTGAATATTTTATTGTATGATGGTGCAGAGTGAGAAAGAGTGAGAGAATAGCCTTCAGGGCAGAGTGTTTAGTCCAACCACTGTGTAAGCAGTATAACAAAAACCGTGCACCGCCTGTGCGCTTTCCAAAAACAAAACAATCCTCGCCAGCAAAAAAAAAAAGGAAACAAAAAAGGAGCGATCTCACCTCTTCAGATGTGGGTTTAAGTCTGTCTGTACCTTCCTCAAAAAGGGTGAAGAAGAAAAAAACTAATCCTTAAGCGTGTAGCAGTCAATCTATTTCGGAGCATTGAAGAATACTGAAGGATGTCAGAATGTACGTGATTTAAAGGGTCTAAGGCCATAGGACAGGGAGCGAGGAGGTGTGTGCATGTGTCAGTGACAGGGTGAGTGACAGAGAAGAACTCTATAGACTTCCTAGGCTCACGCTCGCCCTGAATTTCTCTTAAAGTGAGGCTTTCTATGTCTTACTTTACATAGACGTTTTAATACGAAATATAAAGAAGTGTCTTAGACATAGATACTATTTTATGCTACTGATAAATAAAACTTTATGTGGCTGATGCTACAGTACAAATGCTTAGTCATCCATTATTATTATTGTTGTTGCTGCTGCTTCTTCCGTGTTGTTTTTGCTTCGATATTCGCGCCAAGGTTTATGCAAACGTAGCGACGTAACTGACGTATACAGCGACGTAATGACGTATACAACGACATAACTGACGTATACAGTGACGTAATGACGTGGGTTCCCTTAGCACCGCGAGCAATGGAAAAGCAAACTGGTTCTCAGCAGGCTCACAAGTTGAACGAGTTGTGAACCAGCACCAGCACTGGCCCCGAACCAGCCCTGGAACTGATTTGGTGGAAAAGAGGCAAACGAGAGACAGAAAGAGGGAAGAGATGGGGGGGTGAGAGCATTCATGTGGTATACTGTGTTGTTTGCCAAGAAGGTTCTGGATTCAACCCTCATGGCTGATGGGGGTCTTTCTGTGTGGAGTTTGCAGGTTCTCCTTGTGGGTGTCCTCCCACTTCAAAGATATGAAGATTCAATAAAAATGGTTGAGTTTGTTGTATGCCACTCTGGATAAAAGCGTCTGCTGAAGGCCTATAATGTAATGTTTGGATCAGAGAAAACAAAAACCTCAAAAAAGTCCAAGTGATGTTCACAGAACCTGACACAACAAAATGTAAACATTTTTGAAAAGGAGTGTATTTATTTCCACTTTCCACTCTACATCTTATTTGTTCCCCATTTTGGGGAGTCATTTTGTTTTCACCTAAAAAAATGTCATCACCAGAAATGCTTTAGGGACTGACAGGAGTAGTGTCTTTGTCACTTGCAACAGTAAATCTATAATTATTGTGAATTATTTCTCTTTTTCTTAACGTTCAGTTCCTCAGGCTCTTAATATCCTGCAGATTGTGATCCCAGCGCTCGCAGGGTTGCTTCTGCTTGGCAGCGTGATAATACTCATTTTAAAATGCAGAAGGAAGCGAGACACTCCAGGTGAGCATCATAATTCATTTAGTGTCACATCGTCAGCTATTCTTCATTTAACACTCATGTATGAGTTAACCTTTTTATTTTTTTTGCAGATGAACCCATTTACAACAACACAATCCACAAGCATAAAGAAAACCCGAGGCCACATAAAAAAAGGGTCACACATGACCAGAAGCAAATTAAATCATGAAATTAAATCATCTTTCTTTTGACTTCTTTCTGACTTAAATGTTTAGGTCTCCTCAGCCTTGCACTGCAAGACCCGACCTGAAACAGAAGTGTGTGTGTGTGTGTGTTTGTGGTTTTGCAGTTTGCAGGCAGTTATTTTCGGGGTCTGTTCCATTTTGTGCAGTTGCCAGGAAATTGTTTCTTGTGTGTGTGTGTGTGTGTGCTGGGCTCGGCAGTCATGGCTCCTTTAAAGTATTATTGAAGCTCCGCCTTCAGCATTAAACTTCATACTTTAAGACTTTTATTCATTTTCCAAACTTAGTTTTTATACAGCAAATACAAAAACACTTCAGAAAAGCACACACTTGTGGGAAAATTGTCCAGATTGTGTAATAAATGTGAATCATGCGTTTAAAGAACATTTTGAGCTCTGAAGGGTTCTTCAGATGTCACTGTGCAGGAACACTGAAAGGTTAAAGAACTGTACAACAAAGTGTTTTATTCACACCTCGAAACGCCTCCGTATCCAAACACCTTTACGTGAACAAAGAAGTCACTGAAGAAGCTTTTTTAAAAGAATGTAGTATGCTCCCTAACAGAAACTAGAACCCTTTTCTAAAAGAACCCTTCATTATCCAATGAACCCTTAAATAACCCTTGAAGAACACTTTGTTTCTAAGCGTGTATATGCACTATATGGCCAAATGTTTGTGGACACTTGACCATCAACCCTTATGTGGTTCTTCAGTTGTACAGAATGTCTCTATTGGCTGCAGCATTACAGTTCCTCTTCACTGGAACTCAGAATCCAAACCTGCTCCAGCATGATGATGCTCCTGTGCACACAGGGCCGTCGACAGGGGGGGACAACCGGGTATTTTGTCCCGGGCCCAGGCATGGGGGGGGCCCAGAACTGGTCCCTCATGAAGATGCCATTAATCATTCTGTTTCATTTCAAAATGTGTTGATTTGGGGGAGAAAAATGTGCTATATTTGCATTCAATGAATGATTTCTGGTTCTTTTGCCTTTATTGTCTTCGAAAATAGATTCAAGAACCCACCTACCACCCCTAATGCAGAAATGGTTTGGTCTTTGATTAAGGCGCCAAATAACACGGCACTATTCCATCATAACATTTCGACAATAAGCGTGCGAGCCCGTTTGCCAACATGCACAAGTCAGGAGCAAAGAAAAGAAAAGAGAAAAAGAGATGAAGAAGCCAAGAGCCTCAGGGGCTCACTGCATAGATATTTTAGAAAAGATTCAGATGATGCAGCAGGTGGTGAAGGCAGTGGGGCAGCTGAGCCAGGTAAGACACAGATAACTTTTTTCCAGCCCCGTAATGTAACCCCAGCACGTGCGACGCGCCATTCATAATTATAAAGTAGGGGATAGCAGGGTACACTGAGTGAACACTGAAATGCACAGGGCATTGAATTATTTCATAAACATATCGGTTTAATAACACTGTGTTGCATATATCTCAATGAAGCAAAGAATAGCACATTGGCCCGCAATCATATCCAAATGTTTTAGGCACGCTTGCTGAGCTGTGCTGAGCTGGACTCCAGTTAGCTGAAAGCCCGTGGAACGCTGCCTCTTGTTAATTAAACCTTATTTTGTTGGAAATCATCCCATGTAGATACGACGGCATGTGAAATTGCCAGCTAGATAGAGTTTAATGTAACGAATGGGCTATAAATGGGGTGTTTTGAGGTTAGTCTGTTGCAAAACATTAAACTTCGCTTAGACTGGATACTCTTCAAACAATTCCCTTGCTCAAGTGAAAAATGATAGGCCTGTATGAAAAGCGCAATTAATGAAAGTAGCCTAATAAGCCCTAAATGAATAAAACAACCTCTGTTTTATTGTTGTTGCTTACACGTTAAGATTTTGAAATCTTCTCGGTCCAGTTCTATATCCAGGGAACGTTGTAATCCTTTTGGTTTATCTGTAATAAACGTGTCAGCCCCCAGGTCAGATAGGCTAATGTTACGTGGTTGGGAGGGTGTCAATTTTTTTTGTAACATTCTAAATAGAGTACGGAAAGGACGTTTATGAAAAACAAGACAAAAAATACACTGAAAAACTCACTGTACACATCACGAGTGGTGATGCTTCTATGTTCAGATTTTGGGAAAGCCATAACTCTGTTCTCATTGAGGCCCAGTTCCATCCCGTAAACAATCATTTTGGTTTATCAACTACCTGCACTCAAACATGTCACAGGAGAGGCTCAATGGGCTGGCTATGCTCTCTATAGAGCGCGAACTTGCAAAGAAGCTGGACTTCAATGACCTTATTGACGACTTTGCCACAGCAAAAGTCCGGCGCATTGCATTTCGCACCTGAATAGTTGCAGACTAAGGAAATGTTCAAACTGTAAATATGCTGAAATGTTGAAATAAAATGGTTGACTGTTATAATGGGCTTGGAATACCTGTTATTTAAGGGTTGGAGTGAATGGAGACTGTGAAAAGAGGGGTTGGGTGTGGGTGGTTGCTGTGTGGCGATGTGCGTGCGCGCGTATGTGTGTGTGTGTGGGGGGGGGCACTCAGATTATTTGGGGGGGGGGGGGGCCCACTCAGATTATTTTGTCCTGGGCCCAGCCAAAGCTGTCAATGGCCCTGTGTGCACACAGCGAGCTCCATGAGGACATGGCATGTGAAGGTTGGAGTGAAGAACCCGAGTGTCCTGCACAGAGTCCTGACTGAATTCAACCCCACTGAACACCTTTGGGGTGGCACGGTGGTGTAGTGGTTAGCGCTGTCACCTCACAGCAAGAAGGTCCTGGGTTCGAGCCCCGTGGCCGGCGAGGGCCTTTCTGTGCGGAGTTTGCATGTTCTCCCCGTGTCCGCGTGGGTTTCCTCCGGGTGCTCCGGTTTCCCCCACAGTCCAAAGACATGCAGGTTAGGTTAACTGGTGACTCTAAATTGAGCGTAGGTGTGAATGTGAGTGTGAATGGTTGTCTGTGTCTATGTGTCAGCCCTGTGATGACCTGGCGACTTGTCCAGGGTGAACCCCGCCTTTCGCCCGTAGTCAGCTGGGATAGGCTCCAGCTCGCCTGCGACCCTGTAGAAGGATAAAGCGGCTAGAGATAATGAGATGAGATGAGATGAGATGAGATGAACACCTTTGGGATGAACTGGAACACTGACTGTACTGATGCTCCTGTAGCTGAATGAACCCACATCCCCACAGCCACGCCCCAAAATCTAGTGGAGAGCCTTCCCAGAAGAGAAGAGTGATATAACACTCAAGATTATAACAGTGAAGAGGAAACTAAATCTTGAGTGAGATGTTCAACAAGTACACATGGGTGTGATGGTCAGGGGTCCACAAACTTTTGGCCACATATTTTGGAATGCATGTAAACTCCAAATTAATGCTCATTATTATTTTTAATACACAGAAACTTTTTTTTGAAGCTAAGAACCCTTAATTATACAATTACACCTTAAAGAACACATAAAGAATTATTTTGCTACCAAGAAATATGTCCCGTATGTGCCGAAAAACAGTCTAATAAAGACATTTTAGAACCCTTAAGGGCGCTTCAGTTGGTTTTTTTTGAGGAATCCTTAAACGATCTACACAGAATCCTACAACACAGTGACCCCCTGTCAGGAGGGGTTTATGCACTGCAAAAACTAATATAAGGAAAAACATAATAAATTTGAGAACATTTAGACTATAATCAAGTGAAATAATCTGCCAGTGCAGTAAGATAATTACACTTGATAAGACATCTTAGAATAAGTTGGTTGCAATCTAGAACTAGGTTTAATAATCTCAAAATTGGTGTCTTGTTTTCTTCTAATAAGAAATGCTAGATTGTTTCAACTATTTTCAAGATATTTTCACTTGCTAAGATATCATTTTTTGCAGTGTGATGATGATGATGATGATGATGATGATAGTTTATTTCGAACATGTAAACAAACAATGAATAAATAAGCAGATAACAAGAAAAGCAAAACAGCATATGCAAAAAGAACACGTAAAAAGCCACTAAATTAGAAAATAAACCTTAAATAATATAAGTAATAATAATATATCAAAATCAAAACAAAAGAAAACAAGACAAAAATACAAACAAGGACGCACTAAGCAGTTTTGAGTTTACATGTCCGAAAAGGAGTGGGCTGAAGTAAAAACTTATTTAATCCCACCCTTCTACTTTAGTCAATATAAACTGATTATCGAGCTTCCTTATATATATATATATATATATATATATATATATATATATATATATATATATATATTTTTTTTTTTTTTTTTAATGGTTTATTTAATAGGGACCATGCATATTGATGAACATTGTTGTATAAGAATACAGCATGTAAATATGCCAGAATTAGTAAAATAACTACTTTTCATCTGCAGTCCCCAGGCAGGTAACATAAAACAAAGCATAAAAAAGACAGCGAAACATTCATCCAGCACTCACTCACTATAATGATGACATAGTCATTGCCACAAAACAAATACACAAAACAAACAAACAAAAAAACAACAACAACAAACAAACAAATGACAAGCAACAAAGAAGACAAGGACATTAATACTCATTCACCTGTACACTGACATTTAAATGGTGAAATATTTGGCAATTAATAGTGAGTGCATCTCTGGTTTTCTAGGAGCCACTGTGTTTTAAATGAATTTTGAAAGTGTTGTATGTTGGACACTCTCTTATTGGGATGGGCAAAGTATTCCAGAAATTACCTCCTATTATTGACAATACATTTTGCCCAAAAGAGGTGCGTCTAAATGGGATTATACAGTCCCGTTTTACAGAGGCCCGTGTGCTACCTCCACTTTCAAGTCTTCTAAAAAAGCCATGCAGTGGAGGGGGTGCAAGACTGTATAACACTTTGTACAAAAAACAAACATACTTGAAGTTTTTAAAATTCTCAAAACTTAACAGTTTGTGTCTCTCGAGGATGTTGCAGTGATGAAATGACAGAGGCTTTTTATCTAATATTTTTATAGCTTTCTTAAAAAGGGATTCAATACTCTTAAGTGCGGTTATGTTAGTTAGTGACCAATTCGTAAAACAATACTCAATGTGTGAAAAAATCATAGTGTGTAAAAACAGCTTGGCAGCTTTTGTGTCAAGATATGGTCTAACTTTGTTTAAAATTCTGCAGGTTGAATTTGACTTTGCTTACAACCTTTTTTACATGACTTTTAAATGTTAGGGTTGAATCATAAATCACTCCTAAATATTTAAATTTGTTAACAATATCAAGCTCCTGCCCTCTAAGGAAAACATTAGAGTGTGACACCTTCATGTTTTGCTTAGAGAAAACCATGCAGACTGTCTTTTTCGTATTGAGATATAGACATGACTTAGTCAGCCAGTCATCAATATGAGACATTGCAGACATAAGTGTAGTGGCTATCTGTTGATAGTTCTTGGCATGTGTAAAAATTACAGCGTCATCTGCATACAGCTGAACATCAACATATTTACATATGTCTGGTAAGTCATTTATATACAGTGTGAACAGGATTGGACCAAGTATGGATCCTTGAGGAACCCCTACTGGACAGTCACAGGGTGGTGATTTTGAGTCATTAACATGAACACATTGTTTTCAGTCAGACAAGTATGATTTTATCCAGTGTAGAGCTTGCTCAGAGAAATTAAAATGTGATAACTTGGATAAAAGAATGTTATGATTAACAGTGTCAAAAGCTCGTTTTAAGTCTAGGAAGACAGCACCAATATAAGAGCTCCTATTGAGGTAACCTTTGACCTTTTCTAAGAACAAACAGTTGGCCGATTCCGTTGAGTGGTGGGTCCTGAACCCAAATTGCATAGGGTGGAGAGTATTTTTACTTTTATTGAGATGTTGAATCATTAATTTAACCACCCATTTTTCTAATATTTTGATACAACAGGCAAAATACTGATTGGCCGATAATTGGCCATGTCTGATCTATCACCTGATTTAAAAATGGGTGTGACCAGGGCCATTTTCCATGCTGATGGCACCACAGATTGTTTTAAGGACAAATTTATCAAACATGTAATAGGCTGTACAAGGATATCTTTTTGCCTTTTAAAAAAATTTGTATCAAGGCCATAGAAATCCATGGCCTTGGAATTTTTCAAGGCACTAATGGTGTTAGCTACATCTGTTTCAGTT
Source organism: Neoarius graeffei (assembly GCF_027579695.1). Classification (NCBI taxonomy): domain Eukaryota; kingdom Metazoa; phylum Chordata; class Actinopteri; order Siluriformes; family Ariidae; genus Neoarius; species Neoarius graeffei. Next base: position 93,275,709 of record NC_083577.1, read on the forward strand.
ATTTGTTGCAAATGGAAGACTGGTTGTTCATAATTAATGGAGCAATTAATGGAGCAAATGGGGTAATTAGGAGGATTAAAAAGTTGGGTTATTTCAAAAACAGAATTAAGAAAGAAAGTGTTTAACTCTGATGCTATAATGCTTGGATCTGTGACTAGAGCATTGTTTATTTTCAACTCTAATTCTTTATTGCAAAGATTCTGTTTCCTACCAATAAGCTTGTTTAAGGTCTGCCGTATCTTTTTCCTATTTCCTCTTGCCTCTTTAATGGTATTAATGAAGAAGTTGGCTTTAGCTAATCTTAACTTTTTTATAACTTTGTTTCTTAGTGAAGTAAATTTTTGTCTATGTATAATAAGACCAGATTTTAGCGACAGTTTCAGTGATTGGTCTCTTTCCTTCATGAGTTCCCTACATTCTTCAAAGGCACAGTATCCCTAATTTTCTTTTTACTCCTCTTTTTCAAAAATGGTTCCATAGTTTTCTTAATTGTTAAAGTGAACTGATCACAGTCATTCTCCATGTCTCCAGAGAGGACCTTATCCCATTCAACTTCTCTTAGTACTGCCCCAAGATTTTGATGTTGGTTAACTGGAACTGATTCGAAATTACATGTGGGTGCGGTTGAGGAGTAAAAACGATGCTTTTTTAACTTCTTAGCAAAGAAAATTATATTATGGTCTGACAGCCCTGTTATTAGATTAAATGTCTTAGTAATTCTTTCTGGTCTATTTGTGAATAACAAATCTATTTTAGTTTCTGAATGATTAGTTACTCCTGTGGGTTGTTCAATTAACTGTGTAAGATTAAAATAGTCTGTAATGTTTTTAAGCTTTTTTCTTCCACCCTTATCACTCCAATTGACATTAAAATCACCCATCAAAATAACCTCTTTATTAAGATCACAGTGATGTAGGAGCTTTTTTAACTGATCATAAAACTCAGGTTTTGCTGAAGGCTTTCGATACATACAAATGAGTGAGAGAGTCATTTCAGGTGAGAGTGTGATGTTGACCCCAACACATTCAATATCAGTTTGCCATTCAATCTGTTTACATTTAATAGCGCTTTTCACATATAATAACCCCCCCATTGTCTCTGTCGTTCCTAAAATACTACACACACACTCACATACACACACACACACACACACACATACACACATACACTGTGTATTACTTATTACTTCAACTATTCAGATATCAATTCTCTATGACTATATCATATAATTAATTAATTATATATGTATATCCATATGTCTACACACAAGTTTACTACAAATACCACACTCACAATGGAGAACAAAATAAAAACAAAACAAATAGACGAAGACTCAAAAAAGAAAAAAAGAAAATTTACACAATAAACAGCCAGTTATGATTAATCCCCTTCATCCTTATACCTTGTGAAAATCAATTTTTTGTACATCTTTTTAAACCACTTCATGTCTGGACATCCCTTGAGCTCCTCATTTAAACTGTTCCACCGCTTCACCCCACAAACAGAAATACAAAAACTCTTCTTGGTTGTGCGCACCCTATCATTTTTAAATTTAAATAAACCCCTTAAATTATAACTCCCTTCTCTTTCAGTGAACAGTTTTTGAATATGATGTGGTAGTTGATTATTGTTTGCTTTGAATAATATTTGTGCTGTTTGAAAGTCCACCAGATCTGCAAACTTCAGTATTTCTGACTGTGAGAATAATGTATTTGTATGATCCCGATAACCAGCCTTGTGTATAATCCTTATTGCTCTTTTTTGGAGAATGAATAATGAATGTATTGTATTTTTGTAATTATTGCCCCATACCTCTGCACAGTAACTTAAATAAGGTGAAACCAGGGAACAGTAAAGAATCTGGAGTGAATTGTGATCTAGAAACTGTTTGACTTTGTTTAATATTGCAATACTTCTGGATACTTTGGATTGTATGTTTTTTATATGTGGTTTCCAGCTGAGTTCTTCATCAATAGTTGTTCCAGGAAATTTGATTTCCTTAACTCTTTCTATAATAACCCCATCTATTTGAATATTTATTTGCGTGCTTCTTTTGTTGTTACCAAATAATATTACTTTGGATTTGTTCAAGTTTAATGATAATTTGTTACTGTTGAACCATGTTATTAATTTACTCATTTCTGTTGTGATCTCCTGCAATAGTTCCATTAAATTATCACCAGAAAAGAGGATATTTGTATCGTCAGAAAACAAGACAAGCTTCATTACTTTAGATACACTACATATGTTGTTGATATATAGTATAAAAAACTTTGGTCCTAACACTGACCCCTGGGGAACACCACAAGTAATGTCCAAACATGAGGAAGAGCAATCTCCCAGCTTCACAAACTGTCTCCTGTTGCTTAAGTAGTTTTTAACCCAGTTTAAAACTATACCCCTGATGCCATATCGTTCCATTTTTTTATTAATATGTCATGATTTATTGTATCAAATGCTTTCTTTAAATCAAGTCAAGTTTATTTGTATAGCGCTTTTAACAATAAACATTGTCGCAAAGCAGCTTTACAGAATTTGAATGACTTAAAACATGAGCTAATTTTATCCCTAATCTATCCCCAATGATGAAGCCTGTGGCGACGGTGGCAAGGAAAAACTCCCTCAGACCACATGAGGAAGAAACCTTGAGAGGAACCAGACTCAAAAGGGAACCCATCCTCATTTGGGCAACAACAGACTTCATGACTATAACATTAACAGTTTTAACATGAAGACAGTTTTGTTGATGTTATAAACTCTTCATTGATGGAAACTTGAGTGCAAAACTGTTCATGACAACTGCAGTCCTAAAAAGTTAGCAAGTCAACTGTAGTCCTCAGCCATAAAAGCATTACTGAAAGAGTCGAGAGCATCCTCCAGGTGTGACTTTCAACTGTCCTCATGGGGCCGTCCTCCACAGGAGCGATGTGATAAAACTCCAACCAGACAAAGAGCACCAGGATGGACCAAGCAGGTCTGAGGAGCAGAAGAGGTCAGCATCTCAATCTCAGGACCAACATGTAACTCAGAAGGACAGATGGGGGGGGGGGGGAGGAAAACACAGGTTGTTAGGTATGCCCTAAAAATGACACAAGTATTAAATCTGTGTGGTAGGCTCGCAGAGATGAGAGTCTTGACATCAGGCATAATACATAACAATGGCATGTTAATATGGTTAAAAAATATCATGACCTGCTCTGGCTGGATGCTTGATTGGGTGATGGGAGCACACTCCTCAGCAATGATGAGATGCAGATGGGACCCTTAGGGCTGGCCAAGACAATTCAGTTACATTTCACCGGGTCTTGGACATGCGACAGAATGCCTGACGGCCGATTCCCTGCAGGCTACGATAGCCAGTCGAGGTCTCCACCCTCTCCACCAAAAGATTTCCTGTTGACTCCATGTAACTCAGAGGGACAGATTTGGGGGGGGGAAGAAAACACAGGTTGTTAGGTATGCCCAATGTCACCTGAATAAGTAGGAACAGTATACATATGTCACTGAGTACAAGCAGGGACTCCGGCAACTAACTATGACAGCATAACTAAAAGGAGAGAGCCAGAAGGTAACACAGGCATGAGGGAGCCCCGGGACATAAAGCAGCAGCCACTACACCGTCAACAAACTCGAGTGAGCAAGCGAGTGGGGACTGACAGCATCCATACATCCCAGTTTACCAAAACACTCTGTCTGAGGATCCTCCAGATCTACACCTTTACCTCATAAACACCATTAACACAAGGCTTGACTAAACAGATATGTTTTCAGCCAAGACTTAAACACAGAGACTGTATCTGATTCCCAAACACGACTTGGAAGGCTGTTCCATAACTGTGGAGCTTTGTAAGAAAAGGCTCCGCCCCCTGATGTAGCCTTCACTATACGAGGTACCAGCAGATAGCCTGCACATTTTGATGTAAGTAGGCGTGGCAGGTCATAGAGGACCAGAAGTTCACTCAGGTACTGTGGTGCGAGACCATTTAGTGCTTTAAAGGTCAATAGTAGTATTTTATAATCAATACAAAATGTGATTGGGAGCCAATGCAGTGTGGATAAGACAGGGGTGATGGGGTCATATTTTCTAGTTCTAGTAAGGACTCTTGCTGCTGCATTTTGAACTAACTGGAGCTTGTTTATGCTCTTATTGGAACATCCAGACAGTAAGGCATTACAATAATCCAACCTGGAGGGAACGAAAGCATGGACTAGTTTTTCCGCATCATGTAGTGACATTAAATTTCTTATCTTAGCAATATTTCTGAGATGAAAGAAAGCTATCCGGGTAATGTTATCAATGTGAGTTTCGAATGAAAGACTGGGGTCAATAATCACTCCGAGGTCTTTTACTGCTGCACGTGAAGAAACAGAAAGGTCATCCAGAGTTACTGTGGAATCAGAAAACTTACTTCTAGCTGTATGTGGTCTGAGTACAAGTACTTCAGTCTTGTCAGAGTTAAGCAGAAGGAAGTTAATAAGCATCCAGTGTCTAATGTCATTTACACATTCCTCAATTCTATTAAGCTGGTGTCTCTCATCAGGTTTTGCAGAGACATACAACTGTGTGTCATCAGCATAACAGTGGAAACTAATACAATGTTTACAAATAATATCACCCAGAGGGAACATATATAGAGAAAAAAGCAGTGGACCCAAGACAGAACCTTGTGGAACACCAAACTTTACCTCAGTATGTCTAGAAAAATCACCATTTACATCAACATACTGATAGCGATCAGTTAAATAAGAGCTGAGCCAGGAGAGGGCCGTTCCCTTAACTCCCACAACATTTTCTAGTCTATCCAGAAGAATGGAATGATCAATGGTATCAAATGCTGCACTAAGGTCAAGCAACACAAGCAGCAAGACACAGCCCTGATCAGACGCCAACAGTAGGTCGTTTACTACTTTAACCAGTGCTGTCTCTGTGCTATGATAAGGTCTAAATCCTGACTGATACATTTCATGGATGTTATTCCTATGTAAATATGAGCATAACTGCTGTGCCACAGCTTTTTCAAGGATCTTGGAGATAAAGGGGAGGTTTGATATTGGCCGATAATTGGACAGCTGACAGGGATCAAGGTCAGGTTTTTTAATCACGGGTTTGATAACTGCTAGTTTAAAGGATTTGGGTACATAGCCAATTGTAAGAGAAGAATTTATTATTTTTAGAAGCGGTTCAATTACTCCAGGCATTATCTGTTTGAATAGACGTGTAGGTAAGGGATCTAGTACGCAAGTTGAGGCTTTTGATGCTGAGATTAATGAAAGTAATTCAGTTTCTTTAAGGGGAGTAAAACATTCTAATTGCTGATCTGATACAATTATATTGTTAACTACAGGGTCACTTACATTGTCTGACCTTAAATTAGTAGTTTGAATTTTTTGTCGGATATTCTAAATGTTGTCATTCAAAAAATTCATGAAGTCGTTGCTACTCCATACTGCAGGTGTGCATGTGTCTATAGTGGACTTATTCCTGGTTAATTTTGCTACAGTATTAAATAGGAATCTAGGATTATTTTTGTTATCTTCTATTAGGGAGGAGAGATATGTTGATCTCGCAGCACTAAGAGCTTTTCTATACTTCAGGAAGCTCTCCTTCCAAGCTAATTTGAACACTAACAATTTTGTTTGACGCCATTTACGTTCCAATTTTCGAGTGGTCTGTTTTAATGTGCGAGTGTCATCATTATACCAGGGTGCTAATTTTTTGTCTCTGACCATTTTCCTTTTTAGAGGAGCTACATTATCTAAAGTATGGCGGAATGTTGACTCTAAGCATTCAGTTGCCTGATCAAGTTCTGCAGGGGCTGACAGTGACCCAATCAAAGTTGATAACTCTGGGAGATCATTTATAAAGCTCTGTGCAGTAGTTGACGTGAAAGTACGTTTAATACAGTAGCGTGGTGAGGTGCATATATTATTACTCAGACATAGTTTGAATGAGATGAGATAATGATCTGAGAACTTCAGACTGTGGAAGTGTGACTATATTTTCTACGTTTAACCCGAATGTTAGTATTAGATCGAGGGTGTGACCACCATTATGGGTCGGTCCTATGACATTCTGATTAATCCCTACTGAATCTAAAATGGACACAAACGCTGTTTTTAAAGGGTCTTCTGGGTTATCGAAGTGAATATTAAAATCTCTGACAACTAAAGCTTTGTCTAAGGAAATAACCAGATCTGAGATAAAATCTGCAAATTCAGAAAGAAACTCAGAATATGGCCCCGGGGGCCTGTAAATAATAAGCAATGGAATTAACTGGGTAGACTTATTTTTCAAGGCTACATACATTATATGAGTATGAAGAACTTCAAATGTATTAAATTTATAACCAGGTTTTTCAATGAATTTTCCAATTTCAATTTCAAATCAATGAATATTCCAACTGCATGTTTTTTCTGCTCTATGGAATGGGTGATTTCTTCAACTAATTCTATTAAAGCCAGTGATGTTGATCTATGTGCTCTAAATCCATATTGACTGTCACTAAGTAGATTATGTTTGTCAATAAATTTATCCGCCCTGTGATGACCTGGCGACTTGTCCAGGGTGAACCCCGCCTTTCACCCGTAGTCAGCTGGGATAGGCTCCAGCTTGCCTGCGACCCTGTAGAACAGGATAAAGCGGCTACAGATAATGAGATGAGATGAGATGAATAAATTTATCCAATCGGTTATTGAAAAGTTTTCCTAGAATTTTGGAGAATTGCGGAAGTAGTGAGACAGGTCTGTAGTTTGTGAAGTGGTGTTTGCTCCCAGTTTTGTACAGAGGAATGACTTTTGCAGTTTTCATTCTGTTTGGAAATGTACCAGTTAGAAATGACAAATTACATATGCGAATGGTTTGGATATTCCATCAATAACATTTTTCAATATCATCATGTCAATGTCATCACAGTTGGTAGATTTTTTGTTCATACATTTCCCAACAATATCAACAATTTCTTTTTCTTCCGCTGCTGTAAGGAACATTGAAAAAGAATTATTATCTATTATATTGCCCAGATTTTCAGCAGATGTTCCTGGATCCGGGATTTGTTCTGCTAAGATTGGTTCTACGTTTACAAAGTAATGGTTGAAACTATGAACTACCACATCCATATTATATTCATCTTTGTCATTATTAAGAAAGTACCTTGGATAATTTATATCAAATCAAATCAAATCAAGTTTATTTGTACAGCGCTTTTAACAATAAACATTGTCGCAAAGCAGCTTTACAGAATTTGAACGACTTAAAACATGAGCTAATTTTATCCCTAATCTATCCCCAATGATGAAGCCTGTGGTGACGGTGGCAAGGAAAAACTCCCTCAGACGACATGAGGAAGAAACCTCGAGAGGAACCAGACTCAAAAGGGAACCCATCCTCATTTGGGCAACAACAGACAGCCTGACTATAATATTAACAGTTTTAACAGGTATAACCCTCAACTGTTGTCACGTCCCCCTGTGCCCCTTCAGGTACACATCTGCAAGTGCACGTGCAGTACTGGAGCCTGAATGGGGGGAATTGATTGCACCTGTGCACAGGTGACAGGTGGCGTTAAATACCTCCTTTTCTCTTTTGCAAGGGGGGGGCACTCTGACCTCGACCTCACCGCTGGTACTCTGTTTTATTCTATCTCCACTAACTCTGTCCTCTCACTCTTTTGCTCTTCCTTTACAGCTGACATACTGATACTGATACACCCACTCAAACACCATTCACTCGCATACATCCATACATTATTACTCCCCTAGACACTTGTTGAAATACTGGTTGTTGTTGAAAATCAATAAATGACCTAAAATTTGAATTCTGTTGTCGTCTCCTTTTCATGTTGCTCCCTAAACGAGCGGGGTCGTAACATGAATTGGGGGCTCGTCCGGGAGCCTGCTTGGCTTTGACTCTTGGACTGTGAGCGCATCCAGGTGAGAACATTTGTTGTTAATTATCAGTCTCTGGTTTAGGAAGAGTGCTTCAGCCAGGCTTTGCCTGTCCATCGAAGTCCTGTTTATTATTTTCGATCTGTGTTTGTTGTTTTTAGGGGTAAATCCGATCGGGAGTTTTATATTCCTGTCGGGGGCACGCTTCAGACAATTTTTGATTGTACTGAGTTAATGCGTTATCCAGTCGCCCCGAGGTCGGCAAGCCTCCGAAGACTAGGTAGGCAAAGTTAGTATTTTGTCTATGTCAGGTCACCAGAGGACTGTAACTTTTCTACTCTGTACATTTCAGCGATGTTAATCAGTGGTCTCATCTGGATGCAATCGCAGTAGTTTGGGCCGTGCCAGCAGGATGGGTGAGTGAATTTTGTATTGTGTATCAGTAAATGTTAGCGGTTTGTTGTAACGCTTGCTTGTTTTGCGGTTATGTTGGGTTGGAACGCGGGTCTGTTTTAGATCGATTGTGTGCGTTCATTAATTAGTAACCCATTTTCCCGTTTGTGGTGAAGGCAGCGCGTAGGCTTTGTAAGTTACCGAGGAGGTATCTCCGTTTATAATTGGTTGTAACTTGGCCTGTGAGTGAGGTGTACAGATTAAACGCGTCTTTGCGTATCTGTGAATTTGGACAGCAAGCGAGTAATTATTTCTAAACATTACATAATTGTTTGTTTAGCTTGTGCAGATCGTAATTTGAATGCTTTCTGTAGCTGCTGTCGTTTGTAAAAGTGGGGATAGACTTTTGTTTAATCACCAGTGGTAGGTTTGTGCCTCACGTTTTGTTTTGTCACGTTTTTTCCCTTCTCTTTGTATGGTTAGTAGCCTATGCCTGATTCGTAATTAATCACTGATGTTAGCGTGAGACTGACACGTTTGACTGTGCTGGATAGTGTAGTCAGTAGGCTATTGTGATTAATGAAAGTGTATGTTCTCATTGAGTAGGTACTTCTTTACAATGGCATCTGTTGAAGATTTTGTTGCTCAGCCGTCTGTAGAATTGTTGTTAACTTTCACTAAAGAACAACTTCTGGCTGTAGCGCAACAGTATGGTCTAACCATTAGTAGTGGAGATAAAAAGTTAAAGGAGACGTTGGTTACCATTATTAAGTACCAGCTGATTGAACTCTCCATTATTAAAGAGGAGGTGGAGGAGGAGCTTGAAGAGGCTGATGGTGATGATGACGATGATGATAATGGTGGTGGTGGTGATGTTGACGGTAAAGTGGATGTTAAAGGGGATGTTAATGCAGAGCGGAAGGAAGTGGTGGTTGCTAATGCTCCACCTGTGAATACTCATGGGCCACCAAAGCCTAAGAGTAAAAGGGCCATGAGTACTCGTGATAGGGAGCTGGAGGTGGAGCTCCGGAGATTGGAGTTGAATCAACAATTGGAACTCCAGGTAGCACTTCAGCGTATGGCCAACGACCATGCTCTGGCCATGAAAAGGCTTGAGCTGGAGGCAAAACCACCTCTTGAACCTCCTCAGACTTCTGCTTCTTCTGCCCTGTCTGCTGAGACAAAGTTTGACGTCTGTAAAAATATCCGTCTTGTGCCACCCTTCACAGAGAAGGACGTGGACAAATACTTTAACCATTTTGAGAGGGTAGCTACCTCGCTGAACTGGCCTAAAAATGTGTGGACGATGCTACTCCAGTGTGTGTTTACTGGCAAGGCCAGAGAGGTGTTTACTGCTTTACCTGTTGCCGAATCCAAGGACTATGACATTGTGAAGAAAACTGTCCTGCATATCTTTGAGTTAGTCCCTGAGGCGTATCGCCAACGCTTCAGAAATGCAAAAAAATCTGATCAGGAGACATATGTCGAACATGCTCGTGAGAAGGAGCATTTGTTTGACAGGTGGTGCAGTGCACATGATGTTAGAACTAAGGAAGACTTGCGTGAACTGATTCTCTTTGAAGATTTCACCAATGGTCTTCCCGAGTCTGTGGCTGTACACCTGAAGGAGCATGATGTTAAGACCTTGGAGAATGCTGCAGTTTTAGCTGATAAATACATCCTAACCCATAAAGGCATGTTTGATGGCCGTGGGCCTAAACCTTATGGTAAGGGTAAGCCATTTACCAAGAGTAAGCCACCTAGTGGAGGTAGTAATAGTCCACCGTCCTCTCAATCTGCGTTTCCTAGCCGTCCACCAGATAAATCTGATCTTGTCTGTTTTTACTGCAAGAAAGTTGGGCATAAAGCGAATGAGTGCTTTTCCCGTAAGAAGAAGGGTAATAACCCCAAGTCTTCTGGTCTAATTACAGCATGTGGTACTGGGCCAGTCCTCTTGCCCAAGTCTAAAAAGAGTAAACGTGCTGTGGTTACCATTACAGGTAGTGAGGAGAGGGGAGATTCCGATTATGCACCTTTCATTACACCTGGTTTCGTTTCTGTGTCTGGCCAGTCCAATGTTAGCCTTCCAATTCGCATACTTAGAGATACTGGGGCTGCACAGTCCTTTATGCTAGCTGGTATCTTGCCGCTTTCTGAGAGTACTGCAATGGGGACTCATGTAGTTATCAAAGGCTTTGAGATGACTCCCATGTTGGTGCCCCTACACCGGGTACACTTAGTGTCTGAACTGGTCACTGGTGATGTTGTGGTTGGAGTCCGTTCATCTCTACCTATCCCAGGAATTTCCTTCATCTTGGGCAATGATCTTGCTGGTGCCAGGGTGTGGGCTGACTCTAATGTAGTGTCTGTCCCTATTGTTGGACCTGTGTCTGAAAATTCCAGAGTGTCGGATGACTGTAAACGTGAATATCCTGGTGTATTTCCTGCATGTGTGGTAACTCGTGCTATGACTGCACGTGGGCTCAACTCAGATGTTGTGCCACTTACAGATACCTTCCTTGCCCAACCTCCAGTTGTAGACGATCTCCCCCCACAGGCATGTGTAGAGGAGCCAAAAACTGGTAATGCTGACTTTGATTCAGTAGGGGATGGGGAAGATTCTGATAGTGAAGTTGTATCTGTGAATGTGAGTCCTCCTGTTGATGAATTGACGGAATCTGATAAGTTTGATGCCTGTTCATTATTAGAACTGTTTAAGGTCTCTCGTGAGGAGTTAATTCAGGAACAGACTCGTGACTCTACTCTTGAACCTCTCTTTGCAATGGCTTCATGTAAAGAAAACTCTGATGATGAAAAGAGCCATTATCTTCTGCAGAATGATTTACTATGTAGGCAGTTTGTGTACCGGCATGGAACCTTTTCAAAAACAGTGATGCAGGTTGTGGTTCCCCATAAATTTCGAATGGCTGTTATGGATTTAGCTCACACTGGGTTGGCAGGACATACTGGGGTAAGAAAAACGTATGATAGGATTATGCGGCGATTTTTTTGGCCTAGGTTGAAGAGGGATGTTTCCTCTTATGTAAAAGCATGTCATGTGTGTCAGATGACGGGCAAGCCAAACCAACAAATCCCTGTTGCCCCATTGCAGCCCATCCCTGTGATGTCTAACCCCTTTGAGCATATAATTGTTGATTGTGTAGGACCACTACCTCGCTCCAAGGCTGGACATAGTTTTCTTCTTACCATAATGTGTCAGGCTACCCGCTATCCAGCGGCTTACCCACTTAGATCAATCACCACAAAGTCTGTACTGAAAGCGTTGGTCAATTTTATATCCATCTTTGGCATCCCAAAGATTATCCAAAGCGATCAAGGTTCCAACTTTATGTCCAAACAGTTCTCTAGGGCTTTGAAACAACTAAAAGCACGCCACAATATCTCAAGTGCATACCATCCCCAAAGCCAGGGGGCGTTGGAAAGATTCCACCAGACCCTCAAGTCCCTCTTGCGATCCTATTGTGTTGAACTAGGCTTTGATTGGGAAGAGGGACTCCCTTGGTTACTTTTGGCCATTAGAGAGGTGGTGCAAGAGAGCACAGGTTTTAGCCCTAACGAACTTGTGTTTGGACATACTGTTAGAGGGCCAACAGCTGTCTTAGCTGACGACTGGTGTGATGCCGCCGAAGCACCGACCAACGTTTTGGATTACGTTAGTGGTTTCCGTTACAGATTGTATGAAGCAAGGGCTGCTGCGAAGCGTAAACTGGGTAAGGCCCAGTCAAAGATGCAGAGCCTTTTTAACCGTAAGGCTAAACACCGAAGTTTCCAGCCAGGGGAAAAAGTACTTGCAATGTTGCCCCTGGTACACAGTCCTTTTCAAGCGAAATTTTGTGGGCCATACGAAGTGGTGAAATGTTTGCCTGATTACAATTACTTACTTAGTACTCCTGACAGGCGTAAGAAAGTTCAAGTTTGCCACATCAATCTTTTAAAACCTTATGTTGAGTCTGAGCCACCTACACCCGTTGGGCTAATTGCTTCCTTGCCAGCAGAGGGCGCTACTGTGTCTCCTTCTGTTTCCATGGATAATGAGTCTGAATGTTTGAGCTCTGATGTTTGTGAAATAGATGATGGGGTGAAGTGCCCATCTCAGGCAGTTGTAGAGGGACGCCTCAAAAACTCTGAGTATTTAGCAGCATTGTCATTCCAACTCTCTCATTTATCTGATTCCGAACAAGACAGCATTATTGAGTTAATCAAATCATTCCCTTCTCTATTCCCTGATGTTCCTACTCGTACCTCAGTGATTGAACATGACATTGACGTTGGTGGGGCCCCGCCTATAAAACAGCATGCATTTCGTGTTAATCCTGTTAAGAGGGAACTGTTGAGAAAGGAAGTTGACTATCTGCTAACCCATGGTCTTGCCGAGGCTAGTACCAGTGCATGGAGCTTCCCCTGTCTGCTGGTTAACAAACCAGACGGGACCTACCGCTTCTGCACTGACTACAGGAAACTTAACTCTGTCACCAAACCTGATAGTTACCCATTGCCTAGGAGTGACGATTGTATAGATCGTGTAGGCTCTGCAAGATTTGTCAGCAAATTTGATCTTTTGAAAGGATATTGGCAGGTCCCTTTGACTGCCAGGGCAAAGGAGTTGTCTGCTTTTGTAACCCCTGATGATTTCCTACAGTACCAGGTCATGCCATTTGGAGTCAGGAATGCTCCCGCAACTTTTCAAAGGCTTGTCAACCGGACTTTGGTGGGCATGCGTGGTTGCGATGCTTACCTGGATGATTTAGTCTTATACAGTTCTACTTGGGCTGATCACTTGGGGCAGATCAAAGAACTCTTCACCCGTCTTGCTAAGGCTAACCTGACCATAAATCTAGCTAAATGTGAATTTGGGAAGGCTAGTGTCACATATCTGGGTAAGGTAGTGGGAGGTGGGCAGGTTCGTCCTATCGAAGCTAAAATTGAGGCCATCTGCAATTACCCTGTACCAAGTACCCGTCGAGAGCTCCGGCGATTCCTTGGGATGGCTGGCTATTATAGGGCCTTCTGTAAGAACTTTGCCACAGTTGTCACACCCCTTACTGCTCTTCTTAGTCCTAAAGTTCCATTTGAGTGGTCCACTAGCTGTCAAGCTGCATTTGCTAATGTAAAGGCTTTACTTGCTACTGCTCCTGTTCTGTCTGCACCAAACTTTGACCGTCCCTTTTGTGTTGCAGTAGATGCCAGTGAGAGTGGCGCTGGCGCGATCTTGCTGCAGGTGGGTTCTGATGGTGTCGAGCACCCAGTGTGCTATTATTCAAAAAAATTTAACCGTCACCAGAGAGCCTACTCTACAGTGGAAAGGGAGGCTCTTGCTTTGATTTTGGCTATTCAAAACTTTGAGGTCTATGTGGGGTCCTCTTCTAATCCCACTGTTGTTTATACAGATCACAACCCCTTAGTCTTCATTGACCGTATGCGGAATAAGAATCAACGTATCATGCGTTGGAGTATTCTTCTCCAACAGTATCCGCTACAGATCAAGCACATTAGAGGCAAAGATAATATTGTGGCTGATGCCTTGTCTCGTGCTTAGAGTTTTCTACCTCTAGGGTTGTCTGTTAACTATTTTACACGTAATGTATTTTTATATTGTATTTTTATTCACATTGAACACTACTGACTCTGTCCTTTTGTCCTTTCGGCCGGGGATATTGGATAGAGGGGTGTTGGTTTGTTTTGTTCTTTTCTTTGTCTGAGGTTTTAGTAAACCTCTTTTAGGGAGGGAGGTGTCACGTCCCCCTGTGCCCCTTCAGGTACACATCTGCAAGTGCACGTGCAGTACTGGAGCCTGAATGGGGGGAATTGATTGCACCTGTGCACAGGTGACAGGTGGCGTTAAATACCTCCTTTTCTCTTTTGCAAGGGGGGGGCACTCTGACCTCGACCTCACCGCTGGTACTCTGTTTTATTCTATCTCCACTAACTCTGTCCTCTCACTCTTTTGCTCTTCCTTTACAGCTGACATACTGATACTGATACACCCACTCAAACACCATTCACTCGCATACATCCATACATTATTACTCCCCTAGACACTTGTTGAAATACTGGTTGTTGTTGAAAATCAATAAATGACCTAAAATTTGAATTCTGTTGTCGTCTCCTTTTCATGTTGCTCCCTAAACGAGCGGGGTCGTAACACTGTCCTCATGGGGCCGTCCTTCACAGGAGTGGGGCGACAAAACCCCGACCAGACACAGGGCACCAGGATGGATCAAGCAGGTCCGAGGGGCAGAAGAGGCCAGCATCTCAATCCCAGGATCAACATGTAACTCAGAGGGACAGATGGGTGGGGGGGGGGAGAGAGAGAGAGAGAGAAAGAAAACACGTTGTTAGGTATGCCCTAAAAATGACAAGTATTAAATCTGTGTGGTAGGCTCGCAGAGACGAGTCTTTACATCAGGCATAACACACAATGGCATGTTAATATGGTAAAAATATATCATGACCTGCTCTGGCTGGATGCTTGATTGGGTGATAGGAGCACACTCCTCAGCAATGATGAGATGCAAATGGGACCCTTAGGGCTGGCCAAGACAATTCAGTTACATTTCACCGGGTCTGGGACATGCGACAGAATGTCTGACGGCCGATTCCCTGCAGGCTACGATAGCCAGTCGAGGTCTCCACCGTCTCCACCAAAAGATTTCCTGTTGACTCCATGTAACTCAGAGGGACAGATTTGGGGTGGGGGGGAGAGAAAGAAAACACAGGTGGTTAGGTATGCCCAATGTCACCTGAATAAGTAGGAACAGTATACATATTGCACCGAGTACAAGCAGGGACTCCGGCAACTAACTATGACAGCATAACTAAAAGGAGAGAGCCAGAAGGTAACACAGGCATGAGGGGCCCCGGGACATAAAGCAGCAGCCACTACACCATCAACAAACTCGAGTGAGCAAGCGAGTGGGGACTGACAGCATCCATACATCCCAGTTTACCAAAACACTCTATGTCTGAGGACCCTCCAGATCTACTCCTTTACCTCATAAACACCATTAACAAAAGGCTTGACTAAACAGATATGTTTTCAGCCTAGACTTAAATGCTGAGACTGTGTCTGATTCCCGAACATTACTTGGAAGGCTGTTCCATAACTGTGGGGCTTTGTAAGAAAAGGCTCCGCCCCCTGATGTAGCCTTCACTATACGAGGTACCAGCAGATAGCCTGCACCTTTTGATCTAAGTAGGTGTGGCGGGTCATAGAGGAGCAGAAGTTCACTCAGGTACTGTGGTGCGAGACCATTTAGTGCTTTAAAGGTCAATAGTAGTATTTTATAATCAATACGAAATTTGATTGGGAGCCAATGCAGTGTGGATAAGACAGGGGTGATGGGGTCATATTTTCTAGTTCTAGTAAGGACTCTTGCTGCTGCATTTTGAACTAACTGGAGCTTGTTTATGCACTTATTGGAACATCCAGACAGTAAGGCATTACAATACTCCAACCTGGAGGTAGCGAAAGCATGGACTAGTTTTTCTGCATCATGCAATGACATTAAATTTCTTATCTTTGCAATATTTCTCAGATGAAAGAAAGCTATCCGGGTGATGTGATCAATGTGAGTTTCGAATGAAAGACTGGGGTCAATAATCACTCCGAGGTCTTTTACTGCTGCACGTGAAGAAACAGAAAGGCCATCCAGAGTTACTGTGTAATCAGAAAACTTACTTCTAGCTGTATGTGGTCCGAGTACAAGTACTTCAGTCTTGTCAGAGTTAAGCAGAAGGAAATTTATAAGCATCCAGTGTCTAATGTCCTTAACACATTCCTCAATTTTATTAAGCTGGTGTCTCTCATCAGGTTTTGCAGAGACATACAACTGTGTGTCATCAGCATAACAGTGGAAACTAATACAATGTTTACGAATAATATCGCCCAGAGGTAACATATATAGAGAAAAAAGCAGTGGACCCAAGACAGAACCTTGTGGAACACCAAACTTTACCTCGGTACGTCTAGAAATATCACCATTTATATCAACATACTGATAACGATCAGTTAGATAAGAGCTGAGCCAGGAGAGGGCTGTTCCCTTAACTCCCACAACATTTTCTAGTCTATCCAGAAGAATGGAATGATCAATGGTATCAAATGCTGCACTAAGGTCAAGCAACGCAAGTAGCTAGACACAGCCCTGATCAGACGCCAACAGTAGGTCGTTTACTACTTTAACCAGTGCTGTCTCTGTGCTATGATGAGGTCTAAATCCTGACTGATACACCTCATGGATGTTATTCCTATGTAAATATGAGCATAACTGCTGTGCCACAGCTTTTTCAAGGATCTTGGAGATAAAGGGGAGGTTTGATATTGGCCGATAATTGGACAGCTGACAGGGATCAAGGTCAGGTTTTTTAATCAGGGGTTTGATAACTGCTAGTTTAAAGGATTTGGGTACATAGCCAATCATAAGAGAAGAATTTATTATTTTTAGAAACGGTTCAATTACTCCAGGCATTATCTGTTTGAATAGGTGTGTCGGTAAGGGATCTAGTACGCAAGTTGAGGCTTTTGATGTAGAGATTAATGAAAGTAATTCAGTTTCTTTTAGGGGAGTAAAACATTCTAACTGATGATCTGATACAGTTATATTGTTAACTACAGGGTCACTTACATTGTCTGACCTTAAATTAGTAGTTTGAATTTTTTGTCGGATATTCTCAATTTTGTCATAAAAAAAATTCATGAAGTCGTTGCTACTCCATACTGCAGGTGTGCATGTGTCTATAGTGGACTTATTCCTGGTTAATTTTGCTACAGTATTAAATAGGAATCTAGGATTATTTTTGTTATCTTCTATTAGGGAGGAGAGATATGTTGATCTCGCAGCACTAAGAGCTTTTCTATACTTCAGGAAGCTCTCCTTCCAAGCTAATTTGAACACTACCAATTTTGTTTGACGCCATTTACGTTCCAATTTTCGAGTGGTCTTTTTTAATGTGCGAGTGTCATCATTATACCAGGGTGCTAATTTTTTGTCTCTGACCATTTTCCTTTTTAGAGGAGCTACATTATCTAAAGTATGGCGGAATGTTGACTCTAAGCATTCAGTTGCCTGATCAAGTTCTGCAGGGGCTGACAGTGACCCAATCAAAGTTGACAGCTCTGGGAGATCATTTATAAAGCTCTGTGCAGTAGTTGACGTGAAAGTACGTTTAATACAGTAGCGTGGTGAGGTGCATATATTATTACTCAGACATATTTTGAATGAGATGAGACAATGATCTGAGATAACTTCAGACTGTGGAAGTGTGACTATATTGTCTACGTTTAATCTGAATGTTAGTATTAGATCGAGGGTGTGACCACCATTATGGGTCGGTCCTATGACATTCTGCTTAATCCCGACTGAATCTAAGATGGACACAAACGCTGTTTTTAAAGGGTCTTCTGGGTTATCGAAGTGAATATTAAAATCTCCGACAACTAAAGCTTTGTCTAAGGAAATAACCAGATCTGAGATCACATCACACACATCACATTATCTCTAGCCGCTTTATCCTTCTACAGGGTCGCAGGCAAGCTGGAGCCTATCCCAGCTGACTATGGGCGAAAGGCGGGGTACACCCTGGACAAGTCGCCAGGTCATCACAGGGCTGACACATAGACACAGACAACCATTCACACTCACATTCACACCTACGGTCAATTTAGAGTCACCAGTTAACCTAACCTGCATGTCTTTGGACTGTGGGGGAAACCGGAGCACCCGGAGGAAACCCACACGGACACGGGGAGAACATGCAAACTCCACACAGAAAGGCCCTCGCCGGCCCCGGGGCTCGAACCCAGGACCTTCTTGCTGTGAGGCGACAGCGCTAACCACTACACCACCGTGCCGCCCCCAGATCTGAGATAAAATCTGCAAATTCAGAAAGAAACTCAGAATATGGCCCCGGGGGCCTGTAAATAATAAGCAATGGAATTAACTGGGTAGACTTATTTTTCGAGGCTACATACATTCTATGAGTATGAAGAAATTCAAATGTATTAAATTTATAACCAGGTTTGTGTGTTACACCTAGATAATCGTTATAAATAACCGCGACGCCTCCTCCTCTGCCAGTTAGACGAGGCTGGTGTATATAACTGTATCCAGGAGGACTCGCTTCATTTAATGCTATATATTCATTTGGCTTAATCCATGTTTCTGTTAAACACAGTACATTAAACTCCTGATCAGTAATGAGTTCATTAACCATTAGCGCTTTAGATGTAAGAGATCTAATATTTAATAGCCCCACCTTTAGATCAAAGGTGCTGGCAGCAGCTGTACAGTCAGTCTGATCTAATTTTATATTGATTAGGTTACTGGAACAAACTCTCTGAGTATTTCTACCTTTTTGGTGAGCTCGGGGAACAGACACAGTCTCGATGTAGTGGACCCTGAGTGACGACTCTGTGCAGCTAGCAGACAGTCGGTTTAGCCTGTTCGTCTGCTCCCTGGCCTTGGCTCTGGATTGTCAGGAATTAACTAGGCCTGTTCTGAGACTATGACCTATGCTGCAGGAAATGAGAGCAGCACCTTCCCGAGTGGGATGGATACCGTCCCGCCCTAACAGGCCAGCAGTGCCCTCAAAATTAGCCCAATTATCTATAAAGCCCACACTGTTTTCAGAGCACCACCTGGACAGCCAGCAGTTCAGCGACCATAACCTGCTGTAAGCTACATCGCCACGCCGCATTGGGATGAGGCCAGAGGATACTACAGCATCGGACATCGCCTTCGCTAATTTAAACACCTCTACAAAGTTACTCTTAGTAACCTCAGACTGACGAAGGTGTATATCATTAGCTCCTGCATGGATAACTATCTTTGAGAACCTGTGCTTGCCTAGAACCCTAAGATTACCTGCTATGTCCGGCGCCCTGGCTCCCGGTATACACCTGACTAAAGCTGCTGGTGCCCCTAAAGGCTGAGCTAATTTCACGTGCCGTATGATAGAGTCCCCTATAACCAGAGCTCTTTCAGGTTTCTCAGCGGGTGCATCACTAAGGAGAGCAAACCTGTTCGACACGTGACGCGGAGAGGAGTGGTGCTCCCGTGGGCGAGCCTCAGCGGTAGCTTTGGCTCTACGCTTATGCCGTAATGCGATAATGGGTTATCTTGACCCATTTTTTATAATACTGTTCAAAGTGCTCCAAATTACTTTGATATTATTTCTGTTATCGTTTAATACTTTCTTATAATATTCTTTCTTAGCAGCCCTTATAATATTAGTTAATTTATTTTTATATGTTTTATATCTATCCTCTGCCCCTTTAGCTTTCTGCTTTATGAACTCTTTATACAATGTATTTTACTTTTTACAGGCATTTTGTAAACCCCTTGAAATCCATGGACATACTGTATGTTTGACTTTTTTACTGTAATGAACAATTGGGCAGGGGCGGCACGGTGGTGTAGTGGTTAGCGCTGTCGCCTCACAGCAAGAAGGTCCTGGGTTCGAGCCCCGGGGCCGGCGAGGGCCTTTCTGTGTGGAGTTTGCATGTTCTCCCCGTGTCCGCGTGGGTTTCCTCCGGGTGCTCCGGTTTCCCCCACAGTCCAAAGACATGCAGGTTAGGTTAACTGGTGACTCTAAATTGACCGTAGGTGTGAATGTGAGTGTGAATGGTTGTCTGTGTCTATGTGTCAGCCCTGTGATGACCTGGCGACTTGTCCAGGGTGTACCCCGCCTTTCGCCCGTAGTCAGCTGGGATAGGCTCCAGCTTGCCTGCGACCCTGTAGAAGGATAAAGCGGCTAGAGATAATGAGATGAGATGAGATGAGATGAGATGAGAACAATTGGGCAATTTTGATTATATAATGATATAAATATCCTCAAGAATTCCTCATATGCTTTATTTATGTCTTTTAGTCGGTATATTTCATCCCAATTTTGTGCCAGCAAGTCATTTCTAAAAGTGTTCATTGATTCCTCTGATCTAAGTCGTCTGAAAAGTTTTGTGTTTTCTGGTTTATTATTCCCAAATTTTGTTTCATAAACTGAGAAAACTGGTAAATGATCACTGATATAATTTATCAATAGTCCACTTACTAAATTGTCATTAATACTCTTTGTGAATATATATATATACACTCACCGGCCACTTTATTAGGTACACCATGCTAGTAACGGGTTGGACCCCCTTTTGCCTTCAGAACTGCCTCAATTCTTCGTGGCATAGATTCAACAAGGTGCTGGAAGCATTCCTCAGAGAGTTTGGTCCATATTGACATGATGGCATCACACAGTTGGCTCAGATTTGTCGGCTGCACATCCATGATGCGAATCTCCCGTTCCACCACATCCCAAAGATGCTCTATTGGATTGAGATCTGGTGACTGTTGAGGCCATTTGAGTACAGTGAACTCATTGTCATGTTCAAGAAACCAGTCTGAGATGATTCCAGCTTTATGACATGGCACATTATCCTGCTGAAAGTAGCCATCAGAAGTTGGGTACATTGTGGTCATAAAGGGATGGACATGGTCAGCAACAATACTCAGGTAGGCTGTGGCGTTGCAATGATGCTCAATTGGTACCAAGGGGCCCAAAGAGTGCCAAGAAAATATTCCCCACACCATTACACCACCACCACCAGCCTGAACCGTTGATACAAGGCAGGATGGATCCATGCTTTCATGTTGTTGACGCCAAATTCTGACCCTACCATTCGAATGTTGCAGCAGAAATCGAGACTCATCAGACCAGGCAACGTTTTTCCAATCTTCTATTGTCCAATTTCGATGAGCTTGTGCAAATTGTAGCCTCAGTTTCCTGTTCTTAGCTGAAAGGAGTGGCACCCGGCGTGGTCTTCTGCTGCTGTAGCCCATCTGCCTCAAAGTTCGACGTACTGTGCGTTCAGAGATGCTCTTCTGCCTACCTTGGTTGTAACGGGTGGTTATTTGAGTCACTATTGCCTTTCTATCAGCTCGAACCAGTCTGGCCATTCTCCTCTGACCTCTGGCATCAACAAGGCATTTCCGCCCACAGAACTGCCGCTCACTGGATATTTTTTCTTTTTCGGACCATTCTCTGTAAACCCTCGAGATGGTTGTGCGTGAAAATCCCAGTAGATCAGCAGTTTCTGAAATACTCAGACCAGCCCTTCTGGCACCAACAACCATGCCACGTTCAAAGTCACTCAAATCACCTTTCTTCCCCATACTGATGCTCGGTTTGAACTGCAGGAGATTGTCTTGACCATGTCTACATGCCTAAATGCACTGAGTTGCCGCCATGTGATTGGCTGATTAGAAATTAAGTGTTAACGAGCAGTTGGACAGGTGTACCTAATAAAGTGGCCGGTGAGTGTATATATATATATATATATATATATATATATATATATATATATATATATTTTTTTTTTTTTTTTTTAATTTCCGGTTGAGAGTACGTCATGCGCGTTCTGGCTGTCACTTCTCACCGGAGCTCTTATTCTATTTCTTTTTCTATTTTTTTTCTTTCCTGTGTGTTTGTGTAGTTTGGTGTTTGTTTGAGTGTTTTGTCCTCCGGTTGTGGTGTAGCTCCAGACCCAGTTTGGGGCGTCGGTTCCCTCCAGGCCTTGGTTTGCCGTGGGCGATGCCTGTGCTCCCAGCTGTGGACTGCAGTGAGCCTGTTGCTCAATTTACATCGTGGTTGTCCAGCGCTCTGTGCTTTAACGCTTGGCGTGATGTTCCTAGCGATGTTGCTCGGTGGCGTCACGGCGGCTGTGCAGGTGGTTTGGGACACACCAGCGCTCTGCGTGGCGAAGCTTCTCTGCTCGCTGTGTGGATCCATGGCGTGGTGTTTGAGCGATATTGCTGACGGCATCACGGCGGCGGTGCTGGAGATGTGGGACTTGTTTTCGTGCGCCTTTTGGTGGGACTGTGGCTGCTACACCAAGAGAATTACATCCTGACCCCTACTTGGTGGACTTTTTACTTTTTATTTTTTATTATATTTTTATTTATTTATTTTTCTTTCCTTGTCTATAACTGTAAAGTGTCCTTGGGTTTTTTGAAAGGCGCTATATAAATTTAACTTATTATTATTATTATTATTATTATTATTATTATTGTCTATGAGGGTGGCTCCGTGTGAGGTGACTCTGCCGGGTCTAGTAATTTTCGGGAAAAAGGCCATACTGTACATTGTGTTGATAAAATTGTCTGTCATTTTGTGTTTATTTGGATTGAGCAGGTTGATATTGAAGTCTCCGCATATGAAGACTGTTTTGTGACTCACTTTTGAAAACATTTCCTCTATCCAGTTATTGAAGACCTCAATACTACAGTCTGGAGCTCTATATATACAACTAACAATTACATTTTTATGTTTCTCTCTGCAAATTTCAACTGTTATGCATTCCAGTTTGTTGTCAATTACTGTTAATATACTTTCCATCACATTGAAATTCAAGTCCCTATCCACAAATATGGCCACTCCCCCTCCACTCTTGTTTTGTCTATTTATGTAGTGGAACTCAAAGCCCTCCAGCTCAAAGTCCGTGCCTTTGATGTTATGTATCCAAGTTTCAGATTTTGCTACGATGCTGAACGGATGCGAAAACTGATGTAGATATTCCTTGATGAGATTGAAATTTGCATACATGCTTCTGCTGTTGAGGTGGATAATTGAGAGTTTGCCATCTGCTTTAATGCTCCGACTGAACTGTTCAGCAGTGTAATAACAGCAGTTGTTGTTAATGGCAGAGAAGAAATTACTGTCTGGGTCTATATCATATTCCAAATCCTGTGATTTGTGATCAGTGTACACAAATGATTTCAGTTCCAGTGAATCCTGTTCCGTAATCCTCAGAGATGTGTGGCTTATGGTCCTGCTCATGATGGTCACCAATACTTTTCCAAGTCCTCGATGTTTTTAACAACCAATACTCTGGCCTCCTCAGGTGTACCGTTTAGCTTAATAAACACCTTACAGTTTGTAGTCCAAGTGTTCTGAATTTTCCTCTGTTTCTTTAAGGTGCATGCACTCCTGGCTATATCTGCATTGTGTTTGGTCAGATGCTTGTTTATGTAGACGCTGGATCCCTTGAGCTTGTACCCCTGCTTTAACAGTGCGCTCTTGTGTTTCCTGTTGACAAACCTCATGATGATGGGCTGCTTGTCGCTTGTGTTCCTCCTTGGTAGCGGGTGGCGAGCCTCGATGTTATCGCAGTCCAGGCGAATTCCCTTGGACTGCAGGAAAGCAGCTACCTGCTGCTCTGTGGAGCTCACATCCAGCTCACATCCAGCTCCCTGGGCTCACATCCAGCTCCCATCCAGCTCCCATCCAGCTACCCAGGCTCACATCCAGCTCCTCGGGCTCACATCCAGCTCCCCAGGCTCACATCCAGCTCCTTGGGCTCACACCCAGCTCACATCCAGCTCGCATCCAGCTCCCCGGGCTCACATCCAGCTCCCCAGGCTCACATCCAGCTCCCCGGGCTCACATCCAGCTCCCCGGGGCCCCCCCCCCCCACTGATAGCGGTCACTGCTCGAGCGTATGACCGAGGTTTTACCTGGAGCCCGGTGACGACAACGTCGTTCATTCTGGAGTGTTGCTCCAGGTCGGCCACTCGGCTTTCCAGGTCGGCAATCCACTTGTCTTTCTCCGCGTTCTGGATCCGCAGCGTTTTCATTCCTCCACCAAGTCCAACTTCCTCCAGTTTCAGCCTGATAGCAGAGACTTCTTCAGTTATGAAGTCGAGTGACTTTTTTATGTCATCGACTTCGTCAGCAGTGGGGATCTTCTTTGGGCCCATATAGCCCGGTAGCAAGTTGCTGGGACAACCAGGTTTCGCCGCCAGTTGTTTGCACAGCCAGCTGTTCGCCTCACTGCCTTTCTGAATTTTCCCACCAGAGGAAGACGGAAGTGACGCTAGTCAAGTGACACTAGGACGCCATTTCCTTACTGTTTATTTTAGGAAGCTTTTATCCTTAACTGTATGAAGAACTTATCAAAGCACACATTTCTTGAAAAAGAAGTACAACCCCGATTCCAAAAAAGTTGGGACAAAGTACAAATTGTAAATAAAAACGGAATGCAATAATTTATAAATCTCAAAAACTGATATTGTATTCACAATAGAACATAGACAACATATCAAATGTCGAAAGTGAGACATTTTGAAATTTCATGCCAAATATTGGCTCATTTGAAATTTCATGACAGCAACACATCTCAAAAAAGTTGGGACAGGGGCAATAAGAGGCTGGAAAAGTTAAAGGTACAAAAAAGGAACAGCTGGAGGACCAAATTGCAACTCATTAGGTCAATTGGCAATAGGTCATTAACATGACTGGGTATAAAAAGAGCATCTTGGATTGGCAGCGGCTCTCAGAAGTAAAGATGGGAAGAGGATCACCAATCCCCCTAATTCTGCGCCGACAAATAGTGGAGCAATATCAGAAAGGAGTTCGACAGTGTAAAATTGCAAAGAGTTTGAACATATCATCATCTACAGTGCATAATATCATCAAGAGATTCAGAGAATCTGGAAGAATCTCTGTGCGTAAGGGTCAAGGCCAGAAAACCATACTGGGTGCCCGTGATCTTCGGGCCCTTAGACGGCACTGCATCACATACAGGCATGCTTCTGTACTGGAAATCACAAAATGGGCTCAGGAATATTTCCAGAGAACATTATCTGTGAACACAAGTCACCGTGCCATCCGCCATTGCCAGCTAAAACTCTATAGTTCAAAGAAGAAGCCGTATCTAAACACGATCCAGAAGCGCAGACGTCTTCTCTGGGCCAAGGCTCATTTAAAATGGACTGTGGCAAAGTGGAAAACTGTTCTGTGGTCAGACGAATCAAAATTTGAAGTTCTTTATGGAAATCAGGGACGCCGTGTCATTCGGACTAAAGAGGAGAAGGACGACCCGAGTTGTTATCAGCGCTCAGTTCAGAAGCCTGCATCTCTGATGGTATGGGGTTGCATTAGTGCGTGTGGCATGGGCAGCTTACACATCTGGAAAGACACCATCAATGCTGAAAGGTATATCCAGGTTCTAGAGCAGGGGTCACCAAACTTTTTTCTCTGGGGGCCACATTGTCATTCCTGACTGTGATGGGGGCCGGGGTCGGGTCAGCTATATCACATAGAATTGTATAACCCAGACAAATATGACCATCAGCAGGCCTCATTGTGTAGTAGAGATTACTAGCCTGGCACGGCCATCCACACTACTATATCCACACTACTATATCCCCACTACTATATCAACACTTGATTCCTGGCACATATTTGTTTATCTTTACTAGTGGTTTGCAAAAGTAGTAATTGAGTCTTCACACTTTGTTTTAATTTGAAATACCACAGAAATTCCATTTATTTATTTTCTAATAAAAATAATATCAAAGCTGTCAAGGTAAGAAACATCTGCCTAGTTGAGGTGATTGACACTGGCAAAGGTGAGTGGAAAATTATAAATTGTAGGTAAGCCTGTTGATATTATTAATAATATTAATAATAACTGTATGTAGCACTTAATAAAGGTCAAATAAATAGGCCTATAAAATAAATACATTTTAAAAAACAGTGAAATTATAATAATATGAGCAATAGATCAATAGATCACAGCAGTTGTGCTGTGTCCTGCACGTCATTGCTCTCATCCATGGCCAAAGCAAAAAACTCGAATTCTGACGCTTTCTCATTCAGCTGGTCATACACGTTGTCCCCCAAATCTTCGGTTCGCCTGGTCATAGTAGGTGCGGAGAGACTCACCGCGTTGAGCGCATCCTTCTTGTCGGGACACACCTCCTCGGCCACAGCAAGCATGCATACTTTAACAAAGTCCCCATCAGTAAACGGCTTTCCATGGGGAGCTAGTAGGTGAGCTACCTTATAGCGAGCTCGGACAGCAGCCTGGTTGATCTGGGTTTGGTGAAGGAATACATTCTGTTGTGCAGCCAGTCCGCATTTCATCCTCCGAATCCTGTCTTCTCTTGTTTGCCCTCGCAAACTAGCATACTCTTTGTGGCATAGTTCGAATTACGTGGGAGCCAATGGGAGCTGAGCTCCCATTCCCTCAGGCTCCCATGAAAGAAGCAAACTTAATTTTCTGTGGAAGTCTCTCAAATACGTCATATATCACCATAATAAGCTTGAATAGCCTATATCACCATATAAATATAAATAAAACTCATTTCATTTCCGATCACCATGCAGCCATAACTTTGTATTGAACGTGTTATTAAACCGCAACATGTACGGCTGTACTTCACCACCACACCACTATGCGCGCAAACTGAAATTTGCAGCCTGCGAAATCGAATGTGAAGTTAAGTCCGAAGAAGACTTGTCCTCTATCTCACAACGATCTTCCTTTGTTTAACTATATATATATATATATATATATGCAACACCGTGTGTGTGTGTGTGCGTGCGTGCGTGCGTGCATGCGTGCGCCTGTGTGTGAAAGCTGTGCACTGCAGTGCGCAAAAGTGCGCTGGTCCAGGAGAGCGAGTATGCATTGCTTTTTTTTTTTTAAATAGAGACCCCCATAGGGTCAAATTTATAATTCGAACCCTGCTTTGTGGCGGGTTTCATAGTGACGACGCAGATTATATTCTTTGAAAACCGACACACTTTCTTTACATACAAGACAAACTGCACGGTCCTTACACTGAACGAAAAAATAATCGGTGGTCCACTGTTCTTTAAAAACTCTGCACTCTCTGTCAGCTTTTCGCTGACCGCTCGCCATTTTGCTGTCCTGAACACTGACAGTTCTCTGCGCGTGCGCTGCCTGTCACTGCTTGATCGCGAGCATATGACGAAAATTTGGAAAATATGAATAGTTCATTTTATAACTAAATATCAATTTTAATTGATAAAATCAACAAAATACAAGATGCAGACATGTTATTATTTGCCAAAAAGCAATTTAAAAAAATAAGCCATGACCACTTTTGGGGATTGCCTCATAGGGCCGGTTCAAGTGATGGGGGGCAGAGGGGCTGGGGGGCCGGTCAAAGGGGGGTGGCGGGCCGGATCTGGCCCACGGGCCGTAGTTTGGTGACCCCTGTTCTAGAGCAACATATGCTCCCATCCAGACGACGTCTCTTTCAGGGAAGACCTTGCATTTTCCAACATGACAATGCCAAACCACATACTGCATCAATTACAGCATCATGGCTGCGTAGAAGAAGGGTCCGGGTACTGAACTGGCCAGCCTGCAGTCCAGATCTTTCACCCATAGAAAGCATTTGGCGCATCATAAAACGGAAGATACGACAAAAAAGACCTAAGACAGTTGAGCAACTAGAATCCTACATTAGACAAGAATGGGTTAACATTCCTATCCCTAAACTTGAGCAACTTGTCTCCTCAGTCCCCAGACGTTTACAGACTGTTGTAAAGAGAAAAGGGGATGTCTCACAGTGGGAAACATGGCCTTGTCCCAACTTTTTTGAGATGTGTTGTTGTCATGAAATTTAAAATCACCTAATTTTTCTCTTTAAATGATACATTTTCTCAGTTTAAACATTTGATATGTCATCTATGTTCTATTCTGAATAAAATATGGAATTTTGAAACTTCCACATCATTGCATTCCGTTTTTATTTACAATTTCTACTTTGTCCCAACTTTTTTGGAATCGGGGTTGTACGTTTATTATCAAAAGGGTTCCATGTAGAGCCCTATTTTACCCAAGCAGCACCCATAATTATCCAATAAGCCCTTAAAGAACTCTTAAAGAATCTTGATGAAAGATCACTGACTGTTTCTGTGCATTAAGGAGAAAATAATGAGCAAAATTTGGAGTTTGTATCACACAATTAGCCAGGTATCACATCTAAGAAATAAAGGGTTCTCCGAAGGTTCTTCAAGGGTTTATTGAATAATTAAAGGCTCTGGGTTCTTCTGTGTTTTCTTTCTGAACCTTTTCTGTTTGGAGAAATTAATATTACACCTAAAAATTTGTGAGTTTGTAAAGTGAATTCTTTATATAGTTAAAGGTTCTTAGCTTTCTAAAAGGGGAGAACTTACACCATGAAAGGCCATGATGATGTGTTCAAAACAAATGTAACTGTGTCTGTACGACAGCAAAAATGACACCAGATTTGTAACTGAAGCCTAAAATAGCCAAAGTCTGTGTACATTTAAATTGACTCAGCAGTTTTATTTTATATAATTTCTGATGAATGAATAACATGTGGGCTATTAGACAGTGTAGGTGTTCTTAAAACACTTTTATATCAACATTTAATCCTTCCATCCATCCATTCTCCATAAGCGCTTATCTTGTGCAGGGTCGTGGGTGGGCTGGAGCTGATCCCAGCTGACTATGGGCGAGAGGCAGGGTTCACCCCGGACAAGTCTCCAGGTTATCACAGGGCGACACATAGAGACAAACAACCAGACACGGGGAGAACATGCAAACTCCACACAGAAAGGCTTCAGTCAGCCATGAGGGTCGAACCCAGAACCTTCTTGCTGTGAGGTGACAGTGCTAAGCAGTGCTAAATTAAATTAAATTAGGAATAAAAATTTCAGAGCATAAACTCTCGGAGTCTTCTAACCTTGTGCTAACACTCAACAACCATAGGCTCCTCTCAGCACCTGACTAAGAGTCTAAAATTCAAGCTGCTGTAATTGATCCCTACAAAGCAGAGGAAGGCTATGAAATGTTTCCAGCTTACAATTTCTACTCTCTGAAACGTCATTAATAAATAGCAGTTTCATAGAACTTTCAAAGTCAAAGCAAAATCTAGAAGAGAGCAATTCCAGCGTTATGGACATGACACTTGAACTCAAAATGGCAACAAATGACCCAGTGCATGTTTTATTGTCTCCCAGTATTTAAACAGGTGTTGCATATTTTAAGGCTGTACCATACTGGAGAAGTGATAGAACAAGAACAATTCCCATAGTACATCTAGGGCATGCCAGAACACGCCAATTAAAGATGCGTTATGGATGTGACAGAAAAAGTATCACTTTTCTTGGGTGACTGTACATTTTTATCAAACTCTGTGAAATTGTAAACCTAATGTCGAAATGGAGAGATCCATTTGATAGAGGGGTCCAAGGTGAATATTAAAAAATCTTTGTTTAAAATATTTTGTACTTCATGCAGAGTTTCGTAAGGAAAAGTCAGCGTTATGGATGTGACGAAATTCCGTTATGGATGTGACGCGTCTGAAATAGACATGGCATATGTTTAGAAAATCAGCAATTTAACCACCATAACCCTTTGAAAAACTCTCTAAATATCAGCTAAAACTATCAAAGTTCTTAAATAATATTTAGGATGGCTATTGTTTTGCTGTTTTGTGGATTTTAGCATACATTTCTGTGGCTTGTGGCAATAATATAGAATTGTACATGATCAAAGTTGATTTTAGCTTGGGGTTTACATTATAAGAAAGAAAGACTGACAGTGACATATTAGGTTGGTTACAAATTGGTTCAACTTATTCACATCTGTAAAATACAGGCCTAGGTGATATCTCTGGGAGTTGTTTTGATGTATTACATGTTGCTTTATTTTTGCATGGTGAGGTTGACATTTACATGGAATTGCCCAAGACCAGGAAATATCTCAGATAGAATTAGCCATATTCTGACATGAAAGGTAAAGCATATGACAAGTCCTTCAGTGACGATAAAGACTTGCAGGAAGGTTCAGCTGACACAGGAGTTGGATTGCACCATGCTACTCTGTCGTGTTGGTTGCAAAACATGATCTGCATGGAAGAATCATCAAAAGAAACCTTGCCTGCAACCTCATCACAAAAGTCAATGAGGTATGCAACCTGAGATATCTGTGGTCTGCATGAAAATATGTAGATAAACCAGATGCCTTTTGGAAACGCTGATGAATTAAGCATGGAACTCTTTGGCTGCAGTGACTGGTGGTACCGGTATCTGTGATAAAGGGATGGATCTGTTGTGCTTTGGGGTTGCGTGGCAGCCAGTGGCACTGGAAACCTTACACAGTAAGATGGAAGAATGGATTCGAGTAAATTTCAGCAAACTCTGGAAACAAATGCAACACAATCAGTCAAGAAACTGGAGCTGGACAGAGATGCTTCAACAACAGGACACCAATTCAGAACACACCTCAAAATACACCATGAACTACTTCAAGAAACACAAGCTGAAGCCTTTGGAATGATCCACCTACTGTATGTAATTTCAGACATATTAAGACCTTTGTAAAGACAGATTTTAACTGTCTTCGAAAGTGTAGGTGTGATGAAAACTTCAAAGCGTGACTGCATGATGTAAGAAACGGGACTTCTTACAGCCCGTCTGTGTCCTGATGTGTCGATGTCATAGGAGCGCTCCGGAGCAAAAGAGGAACAAACCACACGAGTGAAATCAAATCTGGTTTATTCAGCAGTGCTCAGAAGGGGAAGAACAGAGGTTACATTTTTATAGGTGACAGGATACAGATGTCGCAAATATCACATAGCTGGGTTTAGCCTTATATGGAAAGGTTTTGAGCATTCTATATATTGTGCAATAGGTTACTTATGACACTGTCAGCTGGATTGGGCTAGCACTTCCTCCAACAAAACAGGAACAGTTGTGCAGACATAGTTGTCAACAAGTTCATCAAAAGGTTACAGCAGTTAAAAAAAAAAAGGTTAGTTCACAGGCTCGAGAACATAGCAGCTTATGCATATATTCTAACACATGACTTAGGGGGGAAGTTCATATGTTTTACACCCACACTGACTGGTAACATACCACACACGCACACGCATACACACATACACACACACGTGGGCTTCCTCTGAATAGATAACGTTCTCAAAATGACTCCACAGTGCTCCACTTTCTCAAAATGACCAAATGTACGCTGATCAACACCAAACCACTTTTTGTACTTGATTATACTAGATCTGGAAAAACAAGTAAATTAAATGCTTACCTTTAAAATGGCACTGGATGTAAGTAAAAGCCTTACAGTGAGTTATTGTTTAAAATATAAAATAATACACTATCTGCTTTGACCTTGTTGATGTGCACTGAAGATTATAATTCCATCGTCTTCCATCTGTTTGATAGTAAAGACTTTGACATGTCAGACACGACATGAAACTGTGATGCAGAAATTTGTACATGAAATTTTCATACAGAGTATTCACACTTCATGTGAACTGATCACAATGTGAATCTACAGTGTGAAAACTCAAAAAAATTTAATTTGTTGCTTTTTCACGGCATAATATTCACATTCTGTGTGAAAGTCCTCATGACAAAAACAACAGTTCAAAAAAAATATACTGATCTGCGAATTAATTGCACAAACAAAGCTCCCAGTGTGTAAAGGCCTTAAGCATGTTTCGAACGAGACCATCAATCATTGCATACCTCACTCCGGCCTCGTCTAGTCCAGAAGGAACGATCTAAAGTGGGCCACCTTGCGCCAATACATGTTACAAGCTATACACGATATACAAGCTACAGTGGTGCTTGAAAGTTTGTGAACCCTTTAGAATTTTCTATATTTCTGCATAAATATGACCTAAAACATCATCAGATTTTCACACAAGTCCTAAAAGTAGATAAAGAGAACCCAGTTAAACAAATGAGACAAAAATATTATACAACCCCGATTCCAAAAAAGTTGGGACAAAGTACAAATTGTAAATAAAACAGAATGCAATGATGTCGAGGTTTCAAAATTCCATATTTTATTCAGAATAGAACATAGATGACATATCAAATGTTTAATGTATCATTTAAAGAGAAAAATTAGGCAATTTTAAATTTCATGACAACACATCTCAAAAAAGTTGGGACAAGGCCATGTTTCCCACTGTGAGACATCCCCTTTTCTCTTTACAACAGTCTGTAAACGTCTGGGGACTGAGGAGACAAGTTGCTCAAGTTTAGGGATAGGAATGTTAACCCATTCTTGTCTAATGTAGGATTCTAGTTGCTCAACTGTCTTAGGTCTTTTTTGTTGTATCTTCCGTTTTATGATGCGCCAAATGTTTTCTATGGGTGAAAGATCTGGACTGCAGGCTGGCCAGTTCAGTACCCGGACCCTTCTTCTACACAGCCATGATGCTGTAATTGATGCAGTATGTGGTTTGGCATTGTCATGTTGGAAAATGCAAGGTCTTCCCTGAAAGAGACGTCGTCTGGATAGGAGCATATGTTGCTCTAGAACCTGGATATACCTTTCAGCATTGATGGTGTCTTTCCAGATGTGTAAGCTGCCCATGCCACACGCACTAATGCAACCCCATACCATCAGAGATGCAGGCTTCTGAACTGAGCGCTGATAACAACTTGGGTCGTCCTTCTCCTCTTTAGTCCGAATGACACGGCGTCCCTGATTTCCATAAAGAACTTCAAATTTTGATTCGTCTGACCACAGAACAGTTTTCCACTTTGCCACAGTCCATTTTAAATGAGCCTTGGCCCAGAGAAGATGTCTGCGCTTCTGGATCGTGTTTAGATACGGCTTCTTCTTTGAACTATAGAGTTTTAGCTGGCAACGGCGGATGGCACGGTGAATTGTGTTCACAGATAATGTTCTCTGGAAATATTCCTGAGCCCATTTTGTGATTTCCAATACAGAAGCATGCCTGTATGTGATGCAGTGCCATCTAAGGGCCCGAAGATCACTGGCACCCAGTATGGTTTTCCGGCCTTGACCCTTACGCACAGAGATTCTTCCAGATTCTCAGAATCTTTTGATGATATTATGCACTATAGATGATGATATGTTCAAACTCTTTGCAATTTTACACTGTCGAACTCCTTTCTGATATTGCTCCACTATTTGTCGGCGCAGAATTAGGGGGATTGGTGATCCTCTTCCCATCTTTACTTCTGAGAGCCGCTGCCAATCCAAGATGCTTTTTTTATACCCAGTCATGTTAATGACCTATTGCCAATTGACCTAATGAGTTGCAATTTGGTCCTCCAGCTGTTCCTTTTTTGTACCTTTAACTTTTCCAGCCTCTTATTGCCCCTGTCCCAACTTTTTTGAGATGTGTTGCTGTCATGAAATTTCAAATGAGCCAATATTTGGCATGAAATTTCAAAATGTCTCACTTTCGACATTTGATATGTTGTCTATGTTCTATTCTGAATACAATATCAGTTTTTGAGATTTGTAAATTATTGCATTCTGTTTTTATTTACAATTTGTACTTTGCCCCAAGGGCGGCACGGTGGTGTAGTGGTTAGCACTGTCACCTCACAACAAGAAGGTCCTGGGTTCGAGCCCTGGGGCCGGTGAGGGCCTTTCTGTGCGGAGTTTGCATGTTCTCCCCGTGTCCGCGTGGGTTTCCTCCAGGTGCTCCGGTTTCCCCCACAGTCCAAAGACATGCAGGTTAGGTTAACTGGTGACTCTAAATTGACCATAGATGTGAATGGTTGTCTGTGTCTATGTGTCAGCCCTGTGATGACCTGGCGACTTGTCCAGGGTGTACCCTGCCTTTCGCCCGTAGTCAGCTGGGATAGGCTCCAGCTTGCCTGTGACCCTGTAGAAGGATAAAGCGGCTAGAGATAATGAGATGAGACTTTGTCCCAACTTTTTTGGAATCGGGGTTGTACTTGGTCATTTATTTATTGAGGAAAATGATCCAATATTACATATCTGTGAGTGGCAAAAGTATGTGAACCTTTGCTTTCAGTATCTGGTGTGACCCTCTTGTGCTGCAATAACTGCAACTAACCATTTGCGGTAACTGTTGATCAGTCCTGCACACCGGCTTGGAGGAATTTTAGCCCATTCCTCCGTACAGAACTGCTTCAACTCTGGGATGTTGGTGGGTTTCCTCACAAATTGTTCGGTTCAGGTCCTTCCACAACATTTCGATTGGATTAAGGTCAGGACTTTGACTTGGCAATTCCAAAATATTAACTTTATTCTTCTTTAACTATTCTTTGGTAGAACGACTTGTGTGCTTAGGGTCGTTGTCTTGCTGCATGACCCACCTTCTCTTGAGATTCAGTTCATGGACAGATGTCCTGACATTTTCCTTTAGAATTCCCTGGTATAATTCAGAATTCATTGTTCCATCAATGATGTCAAGCCGTCCTGGCCCAGATGCAGCAAAACAGGCCCAAACCCTGATACTACCACCACCATGTTTCACAGATGGGATAAGGTTCTTATGCTGGAATGCAGTGTTTTCCTTTCTCCAAACATAATGCTTCTCATTTAAAACAAAAAGTTCTATTTTGGTCTCATCCATTCACAAAACATTTTTCCAATAGCCTTCTGGCTTGTCCACATGATCTTTAGCAAACTGCAGATGAGCAGCAATGTTCTTTTTGGAGAGCAGTGGCTTTCTCCTTGCAACCCTGTCATGCACACCATTGTTGTTCAGTGTTCTCCTGATGGTGGACTCATGAACATTAACATTAGCCAATGTGAGAGAGGCCTTCAGTTGCTTAGAAGTTACCCTGGGGCCCTTTGTGACTTCACCGACTATTACACGCCTTGCTCTTGGAGTGATCTTTGTTGGCCAACCACTCCTGGGGAGGGTAACAATGGTCTTGAATTTCCTCCATTTGTACACAATCTGTCTGACTGTGGATTGGTGGAGTCCAAACTCTTTAGAGATGGTTTTGTAACCTTTTCCAGCCTGATGAGCATCAACAACGCTTTTTCTGAGGTCCTCAGAAATCTCCTTTGTTCATGCCATGATACACTTCCACAAACATGTGTTGTGAAGATCAGACTTTGATAGATCCCTGTTCTTTAAATAAAACAGGGTGCCCACTCACACCTGCTTGTCATCCCATTGATTGAAAACACCTGACTCTAATTTCACCTTCAAATTAACTGCTAATCCTAGAGGTTCACATACTTTTGCCACTCACAGATCTGTAATATTGGATCATTTTCCTCAATAAATAAATGACCAAGTATAATATTTTTGTCTCATTTGTTTAACTGGGTTCTCTTTATCTACTTTTAGGACTTGTGTGAAAATCTGTTGATGTTTTAGGTCATATTTATGCAGAAATATAGAAAATTCTAAAGGGTTCACAAACTTTCAAGCACCACTGTATATATAGAAGTGATATCCACCCTAGGAATACCGAACTCTTTACCAGAAAGAATCCAAAATGGAATGGAATTGACTGAGAAGAAGCGATTTCTGTTGAACTGCTCATTAAGGCTTAATTAGTCCATAACTTTATTAATAATTGTAATTAAGCAAATCACGATAGAAGTTATATGCACCTTAGGTACCTCTACCTTCATGTCAGAAAGAATCAAAATTGGTGAAGAATTGAGAGAGAAGAAGCGATTTTCATGAAATGTGGAAGACAGATGTACGATGGACAACACGTGATAATATCGGCCAGATGAGCTAATACATTAATGATGTCCTAAGGGATATGCTTGATCATTATGTTATTGCCTACATTGACGATATCCTGATTTATTCCCCCAATCTCGAAACTCACATTCAACTTGTTCGTTCTGTCCTTACTCGTCTGCTTGAGAATCAGTTATATATTAAGGGGGAGAAGTGCGAATTTCATCTCCCTTTTCCTTCTTTCTTAGGTTACGTCATCAGTCCAGATGGTGTTGTTATGGATGATAGGAAGGTAGAAGCTGTAGCTAACTGGCCCATCCATACTTCCATGAAGGAACTCCAGTGATTTCTTGGTTTTGCTAACTTCTATCGCTGGTTCATTATTAATTTCAGTAGCATAGCAGCCCATCTTACCACTCTGTTGAAGGAAAATGCCAGAAAACTAACATGGAACCCTCAGGCACAGGAGGCATTCGAAACCCTCAAAATAACTTTCACCTCAGCCCCTGTTCTGAAGCATCCCGATCCCACTCAGCCTTTCGTAGTAGAAGTGGACACCTCTGAGGTACACTGAAAAAAGTGAAACAAAGCTGTTGTTCATTTAATGTATTTGTTTTCATTCCAGTGAATTAAAAAAATACTTTGCTCCCATATTCAAAAGTTGTTTAAATGAATTTAAAATATTCAGGTTTAACAAAGAAGATTGGTTTTATTACTTAATGTAAATAATGTATTTATTTTAATTTAGGAAAATCTGAAATAATTGCTTTGGTTCAACCGTCAGAAATTGGTTTACATGAAGTTAAATATTTCAGGTCAAATCAAATGAATTATTATATTGTATAACACTACAATATTAGGTGTGATCGATTACCTCAATTTTTTTAATTTGAGCCAATGTTTAATTTTTTTCAGTGTAGGCACTGGAGCTGTATTGTCTCAGTGCATAGGTAATCCCTGTAAATTACATCCAATAGCCTTCTACTCCTACAAACTAACTATAGCTGACTCCCAACTTTTTTCTTCAGGTTAAATAAAAGTGCCACGCTCCGACTGATGATTCAAGTGTTTTATTACAACGAGCAAACGCTGAAACCACCGTGAAAACTGAAAGAAATACACGGTGGCAAATACACATCAGTAAAACCATCATGAAATGTTTCACTTAATACCCATAATATTAATGCCTTCAGGAAATATGACACAAATATGTCAATGAACATACAGTGTATGCCTTCAACCCGAAGGTTAGGAGTGGCTAGCAGTCTTTGTCTCCATATTGCACAGTCTCTCGTACATCTTCATCATACCGCTCGAGCACACTGAACATGATGTGAAGAAACGAAACTCACGCTTCTCCCCATAGCATCACATGACCAAATGACGCGCTCACATGACGTGATTAATTGAACAATTTTCAGATTAAGTATGCAAATAAGTATGAGCAAAACAAACATTGAATATTAAATATGAAACAAATAGTACACAAAAATACTAATATTACAGCGTTAGCTACACTGCCACCAAAATTACAAAGGTTTATATTCACCATATTTAGACAAAATGTGAATAAAACTTGTAATTTTCTATCAACTTCAAACCCAACTTTCACACTCAATTTTTATCAATAGTTTGTTAAAGTAGTTAACTGAATTGTTCCATTTTATTTCAATGTTATTCTATTTTGAATTATGTTCAACTAACACCACTAATTTGTGAACTGGGCGCTCAATATATGAAGGTTGTGTTAAGCGTTTACCTTGTGGTCCTAAATTTCTCTGACCTACTTGAATTTTGACCTTTCGGACAAGACCATCATCATCTTCGTTTGCTTCAACAACCTTAGCTAGTGGCCACTCATTTCTAGGAGTATTCTCATCCTGTGGATTGAGTGGCAGTCGAAGGCAGGGGCCTCGACAACCTGATCCCCGGACACAGTGGCTAGCTGTTGGGACATGGAATGTCACTTCGCTGGGGGGGGGGAAGAGCCTGAGCTTGTGCGGGAGGTTGAGAGGTACCGGCTAGAGATAGTCGGGCTCACCTCCATGCACAGCTTGGGCTCTGGAACCCAGCTCCTCGAGAGGGGCTGGACTCTCCACTTCTCTGGAGTCGCCCATGGTGAGCAGCGGCGGGCTGGTGTGGGCTTGCTTATAGCTCCCCAGCTCAGCCGCCATGTGTTGGAGTTTACCCCAGTGAACGAGAGGGTCGCCTCTCTGCGCCTTTGGATTGGGGAGAGGGCTCTTGCTGTTGTTTGTGCCTACGGGCCAAATAGCAGTATAGAGTATCTGGCCTTCTTGGAGTCCCTGGGAGAGGTACTGAGGGGTGCTCAGACTGGGGACTCCATTGTGCTACTGGGGGACTTCAATGCTCACATGGGCGATGACAGTGACACCTGGAGGGGCATGGTTGGGAGGAACGGCCTCCCCGATCTGAACCCGAGTGGTGTTTTGTTATTGGACTTCTGTGCTAGTCACGGTTTGTCCATAACGAACACCATGTTCGAGCATAGGGGTGTCCATAAGTGCACGTGGCACCAGGACACCTTAGGTCGGAGGTCGATGATAGACTTTGTTGTTGTTTCATCTGATCTCCGGCCCTATGTCTTGGACACTCGGGTGAAGACAGGGGCTGAGCTGTCAACTGATCACGACCTGGTGGTGAGTTGGATCCGCTGGCGGAGGAGGAAGCTGGACAGACCTGTCAGGCCCAAACGTATGGTGAGGGTCTGCTGGGAACATCTGGCTGAGCACTCTGTTGTGGAGGTCTTTAACTCCCACCTCTGGGAGAGCTTTTCCCAGCTTCCGAGGGAGGCAGGGGACATTGAGTCTGAGTGGACCATGTTCTCTGCCTCCATTGTGGACGCAGCTGTTCGGATCTGTGGCCGCAAGGTCTCCAGTGCCTGTCGTGGCGGCAATCCCTGAACCCGGTGGTGGACACCAGTAGTAAGGGATGCCGTCAAGCTGAAGAAGGAGTCCTATCGGGCCATGTTGACCTCCGGGACTCCTGAGGCAGCTGACGGGTATCGGCAGGCCAGGCGTGCTGCAGCTCGGGCAGTTGCGGAGGCAAAAACTCGGACCTGGGAGGAGTTCGGGGAGGCCATGGAGAAGGACTATCGGTCGGCCTCGAAGAAATTCTGGCAAACTGTCCGGCGCCTCAGTAGGGGGAAGCAGTACTCTGCCAACACTGTTTACAGTGCGGGTGGGGAGCTGTTGACCTCGACTGGGGACATTGTTGGGCGGTGGAAGGAATACTTTGAGGATCTCCTCAATCCCACCGTCATGTCTTCCATTGAGGAGACTGAGGCTGATGACTCAGAGGTGGACTTTTCCATTACCCAAGCTGAAGTCACTGAGGTGGTTTGCAAGCTCCTCGGTGGCAAGGCACCAGGGGTGGATGAGATTCGCCCTGAGTATCTCAAGTCTCTGGATGTTGTGGGGCTGTCTTGGTTGACACGCCTCTGCAACATCACATGGCGGTTGGGGACAGTGCCTCTGCAGTGGCAGACTGGGGTGGTGGTCCCTCTTTTTAAGAAAGGGGACCAGAGAGTGTGGTCCAATTATAGGGGAATCACACTTCTCAGCCTCCCGGGGAAGGTTTACTCCAGGGTACTGGAGAGGAGAATTCGACCAATAGTCGAACCTCGGATCCAGGAGGAACAATGCGGTTTTTGTCCTGGTTGCAGAACACTGGACCAGCTCTATACCCTTCATAGGGTGCTCGAGGGTTCATGGGAGTTTGCCCAACCAGTCCACTTGTGCTTTGTGGATCTGGAGAAGGCATTCGACCGTGTCCCCCGTGGTATTCTGTGGGGGGTGCTTTGGGAGTATGGGGTTCGGGGCTCTTTGCTAAGGGCTGTCTGGTCCCTGTACGAATGGAGCAGGAGTCTGGTTCGCATTGCCGGCAGTAAGTCAGACCTGTTCCCGGTGCATGTTGGACTCCGGCAGGGCTGCCCTTTGTCACCGGTTCTGTTCATAATTTTTATGGACAGAATTTCTAGGTGCAGCCAGGGGCCAGAAGGAATCCTGTTTGGGAATCACAGGATTTCATCTCTGCTTTTTGTGGATGATGTTGTCCTGTTGGCTTCTTCAAACCAGGACCTTCAACATGCACTGAGGCAGTTTGCAGTCGAGTGTAAAACGGCTGGGATGAGAATCAGCACCTCCAAGTCCGAGGCCATGGTTCTCGACCGGAAAAGGGTGGCTTGCCCTCTCCAGGTTGGTGGAGAAGTCCTGCCTCAAGTGGAGGAGTTTAAGTATCTCAGGATCTTGTTCACGAGTGAGGGAAGGATGGAGCGTGAGATCGACAGGCAGATCGGTGCAGCCTCCGCAGTGATGTGGTCGCTTTACCGGTCCGTCGTGGTGAAGAAGGAGCTGAGCCAAAAGGCAAAGCTCTCAATTTACCGGTCGATCTACGTTCCAACTCTCACCTATGGTCATGAGCTTTGGGTAATGACCAAAAGAACAAGATCGCGGATACAAGCAGCCAAAATGAGTTTCCTTCGCAGGGTGGCTGGGAGCTCCCTTAGAGATAGGGTGAGAAGCACAGTCACTCGGGAGGAGCTCGGAGTAGAGCCGCTGCTCCTCCACATCGAGAGGAATCAGCTGAGGTGGCTCAGGCATCTTTTTCGGATGCCTCCTGGACGCCTCCCTGGGGAGGTGTTCCAGGCATGTCCCCCCGGGAGGAGGCCCCGGGGAAGACCCAGGACATGCTGGAGGGACTATGTCTCTCAGCTGGCCTGGGAATGCCTCGGTGTTCTTCCCGAGGAGCTGGCCGAGGTGTCTGGGGAAAGGGAAGTTTGGGCTTCCATGCTTAGACTGCTGCCTCCGCGACCTGGTCCCGGATAAAGCGGAAGAAAATGAGACGAGACGAGACGAGACGAGACGAGACAAGACAAGACAAGACGATTCTCATCCTTAACAATCACTACATCTCCAAGCTGTAAATTCCTTCTTGCCACATGCCACTGCTGTCTAAGGCTGATGTTGGTCAAGTATTCTTGTCGCCACCTGCTCCAGAATTGTTCAGAGAGATACTGTACTCTGTGCCACCTTTTTCTGGCATATAAATCTTCTTGAACAAATTTTCCAGGAGGTGGAAGGGGCATAGTAGGCTTCAAAGTTAGTAAATGATTGGGTGTGTTAGGACTTGGGACTATCTTGGCCTCTAGAGGCCGCTATTATATCTTTTGTTTTGTTATGTTTGTTTTGACAGCTAGAGGCCACTATTGTATCTGTGTTTTGTGTTTGTTTTGACAGCCATGTGCTCCTTTGTTTTCATGTGCCTTTTGCCCCACCTGTTCTTTATTTTCTGCCCCACCTAGTTTCTTAATTACCTATTACCTTAGGTATATATACTTCCTCAGTTTGGTCTCTAGTTACTGAGTCTTTGTGCTGTTCATGACTAGTAACCTCTGCTCCGTGTACCTTGCCTGTGTACTTGTGTTTTTGGTATTTTGCTTTCTTGGGACTTTTTGGATTGTTTTGTTAACTAGAGACTTGCCACTTTTGTATCTTCTGAACTTTTGGATTTTTGCCTCTTCTTCTTTGGTTTTGCATTTTTGGACTTTGAACTTTTGGATGTTTTATTTTCCCTTGTATCTTCTGTGCATTTGGATTTTACTTTTCTGGATTTTTGCGTTTGGATTTTCCTGATCTTCTGAGCTTTGACAATAAACTGTTTTGATCTCTACCTTCGTCCCACTCCTCTGCACTTGAGTCATTCCCCTGGTGGCCTAGTGGGGGTTTGCTGGGTTACCACACCAGTGACCCGGGTTTGATTCCCAGCAAAACCTAACAGGTGTCAAGGGTTCAGCACTTTTGGGATCACAGATTGTGTTTGTTGTGAGCGGGCAACTGTTCACTATGGACATGGCCTCATAGAAGAATGTTCTTAATGATGAGTCATCCAGTCTTCCTTTAGCTTGAGCAAGGACAGAACTCATCACGCTCCTGATTGTCCGTATCTGATGTTCTCAAATGCCTTCCATATGACTGGCCTCAGGAATATTCATAAGGAAGTCACATTCCTTTCTCGCTAGATAGGTTGAAATCCTTTCCTCATCCAGTTCCATTAAGCACTTTCCCAACTCATTCTTTGCTCCTATGAAATTCATACCTTGGTCAGCTCGAATTTGTCTGACTGTTCCTCTTATTGCTATGAAGCATCTCAATGCATTCAAAAATGCATCAGTTGTGAGATCTTCCAGCATCTCAATATGGATGGCCCTGGAGCTTAGGTACGTTAACAACAGCCCATACCTTTTGTATTCTTTTCTACCTTGTTTTGTGTAGAAGGGGCCAAAACAGTCAATGCCTGTGCATGAGAATGGAGGAGATGGCTCAATTCGATCAATAGGCAAGTCAGCCATGCGCTGTTCTTGAGTTCGGCCATGCACCCTTCGACATGTAATGCAACTCTTGATGTACTTGGCCACAACTTTACTGGCACCCATTACCCAATATCTATTGGCTCTGAGTTCATTCAGTGTTTGTTCTCGACCTTGGTGCTGTGTTCTTTTATGGCAGTGGTCAAGTATCGGTTGTGTAACAATGCCTTCTTTTGGGAGTATCACAGGATGGTTGAACTCCAGAGAAGCTGACGACCTTCTCAACCTGCCACCAACCCTAAGCACTCCATCCTCAAGAAATGGGTCCAGTTCATACATCTTATGAGTTTTCCTGATGATGTTTGGCTAAGCCATTTAAGCTCTTCCCTAAATGCTTCTCTTTGGGCTGCCTTGATCAGCATGAGAGCAGCTTTCTTTCGCTCCTCTACAGTAATGGGCCAGAGCTGTCCCTGCGAGCCAGCCTCTGAATGCGTGCAATAACATTGAGACATGTAACCCAGTCAGAAAATCTTGACAACCAATTCAGGAGGTCATATTCTTTCACAACATCAGTTTTCAGGACTTTGACCTCTGGGTCACCTATAAGTAGCTCTGAGGATGTTTGGTTGGTTACCATTTCCTGTTCCCATAAGAACTTGGGTCCTTTGTGTTTTGCTGGGATTCGAACCCAGGTCGCTGGTGTGATAATCCAGCAAACCCCCACTAAGCCACCAGGGGAATGACTCAAGTGCAGAGGCGTGAGGCGGAAGTAGAAAGTAGCAAAAAACAGTTTATTTACAAAATACACACTATTTACAATCCAGGGCAAAAACAAAAAGTATAATCCAAAATGCAAAACTCAGAAGATCGATAAAAAAAATCCAAAAGTTCAAAGACCAAATAAGAAAAACACAAAAATGTAAATGCTCAGAAGATACCAAAGGTTAAGTGAAAAATCCAACAAGAAAACAAAAGGCCAAAAACACAAGGGCAAAAGCAAGGGCATGGGACAGAGGTTCTAACGAAAAGCATTACAGCACAAAGACTCCATGACTAGGGACCAAACTGAAGAGGTATTTATACACAAACTAAAATAGGACACAGGTGACACTAATGAGGACTAGGCGGGGCACAAGACACATGGAAAACAACAAACATAAAACACAGAAACAGTGGTGGCCTCTAGAGGGCAAAACAAACATGACAAGAAAAGCAATAACAGTGGCCTCTAGAGGTCAAGACAGTCCCCAGTCCTAACAGGACCCCCCCCCCCCAAGCAGCATCTCCTGACGTTCCCAGGGCAGTCCGGATGGGCTGAATGGAAGTCCCGACACAGTTCTTTATCTAAGACATCCCAAGCGGGAACCCAGCAGCGCTCCTCAGGGCCATAGCCCTCCCAGTCCACTAGATATTGAAGGCCCCCGCGGACCCGGCGGGAGTCGAGCAGGCGGCACACGGTGAAAACAGTCTGACCCTGGAAGATGCGGGGGGGGCGGGGGATTCCTAGGGGCAGGGGCATACGTGGATGTCAGTACGGGCCGCAACAGGGAAACATGGAATGTGGGGTTGATCCTTAGAGTCCGGGGCAACTGGAGCCGGTAGGCGACAGGGTTCACCCTGCGCACCACCTTGAAGGGGCCAATGTAGCGAGGAGCAAGTTTGCAGTTCTCCACCCACAGCAGAAGGTCCTTGGCGGACAGCCAAACCCACTGCCCAGGGTGGAAAACATGGGCAGGCCTTCTATGGCGGTTGGCCTGAGTCTGGTTGGCTCTGGAAGTCTGAATGAGAGTCCTCCTGACCTTGTTCCAGGTCTTGCGACACCGTCTGATGCACCCCAGCGTCCTCCTCCTGTTCTGGAAACAAAGGTGGCTGGAACCCGAATTGGCACTGGAACGGCGACAACCTGGTGGCCGATGACTGCAGGGTGTTGTGGGTGTACTCCGCCCATGGCAGCCAGGTGCTCCATGATGTCGGGTTATCCTTCACCAGGCCTCGCAGGGTGGTTTCCAGGTCCTGGTTGAGCCTCTCTGTCTGACCATTGGACTGGGGATGGAACCCAGAGGAGAGGCTGGCAGTGGCCCCAATGAGCTTGCAGAACCCGTGCCATACTCGGGAGGAGAACTGGGGCCCCCGGTCTGAAACGATGTCCTGTGGGAGACCAAAAACTCGGAAGACATGAGTGAACATGAGTTTGGCAGTTTCCAGAGCAGAAGGGAGCTTGCACAGTGGTATGAAGTGGCAGGCCTTAGAGAATCTGTCTAGTATGACCAAAATGACAGTATTACCTTGTGAGTCTGGAAGGCCAGTAATGAAGTCGACTGCCACATGGGACCAGGGATGCTGGGGAATAGGCAGAGGATGCAGGAGACCCTGGGGATGCTGTCGAGGGTTCTTGGTTCTGGTGCATACATCACAGGACAGGACGAATGACCTTACTTCGTTCTCCATGCTCGGCCACCAGAACCGTCTTTTCAAGAAGTCCAGGGTCCTCCGAGCTCCCGGGTTGGCGGTGAGAGGGGAGGAGTGACCCCACTGGAGAACCTTGGCCCGGGCTTGTCAAGGGATGTACAAGAGGCCCGGTGGCCCAGTCCCAGGACTGGGGTCCTGGCGTTGAGCTCGTCGGATGGCCTCCTCGACACCCCAGCGGACAGGGGCCACAATCCGGGACACAGGGATAATAGGTCCAACCTCACTCTCTCTGTTGGTGGCAG
Organism: Neoarius graeffei; assembly: GCF_027579695.1. Classification (NCBI taxonomy): domain Eukaryota; kingdom Metazoa; phylum Chordata; class Actinopteri; order Siluriformes; family Ariidae; genus Neoarius; species Neoarius graeffei. The sequence continues at coordinate 93,320,282 of NC_083577.1, forward strand.
AGAACAGCTTGGAAAGCGCGTCAGGTTTGGTGTTCTTAGAGCCGGGGTGGTACGATAGGGTGAAGTCAAATTGACTGAAAAACAAGGCCCACCTAGCCTGTCATAGGTTCAGTCTCTTCACTTGCTGGAGGTACTCCAGGTTCTAATGGTCCGTCCACACCAGGAATGGATGTTGTGCTCCCTCCAGCCAGTGCCTCCATTCCTCAAGGGCCACTTTGACCGCTAGTAGTTCTCGATCCCCCACATCATACCAGGACTCCGTAGGGCTCAGGCGGTGGGAGAAGTATGCGGAGGGGTGCAGCTTCCCTTCCGACCATTGAGAGAGCACCGCGCCGACACCATTGTCTGAGGCGTCCACCTCCACGATGAATGGTTGGGAAGTGTCTGGGAGAACCAGAATGGGTGCCATGCAAAAGCAGTGCTTGAGGTCCTTGAACGCCTTTTCCGCCTGAGGGGACCAGACATAAGATCCACCGGTACTTTTGGTGAGATCCGATATGGGTGCAGCTACGGAACTGAAGTTCCTGACAAATTTGCGATAGAAGTTTGCGAATCATAAGAACCGCTGGACCTCTTTAATGGACTTGGGAGTTGGCCAGTCCCGGATGGCCAGGGTCTTGGCTGGGTCCATTTGGAGTTGTCCCGTCCGCACAATAAAACCCAGGAAGGAGACCTCAGGGACCTGAAACTCGCATTTCTGGGCTTTAGCAAACAGATTATTCTGTAGAAGTCTCTGGAGGACTTGGCGGACATGGTGGCGGTGCTCCTGTAAGGTCTTAGAAAATATCAGGATGTCGTCGAGGTAGATGAAAACGTATTGATTGATCATATCCCTCAAGACGTCATTGATAAGGGCCTGAAAAACAGCTGGTGCATTGGTGAGTCCGAAGGGCATCACCTGGTACTCGTAGTGCCCTGACGGGGTGTTCAAGGTGGTCTTCCACTCATCTCCCTGTCAGATACGGACAAGGTGGTATGCGTTCCGTAAGTCCAACTTGGTGAAGACGGTGGCACCTTGGAGCAGGTCGAATGCTGTGGACATCAGCGGAAGGGGATAGCGGTTGCGCATGGTGATCTTGTTCAGGCCCCTATAGTCAATACACAGTCGGAGCCCCCCATCCTTCTTGCCGACAAAGAAGAAGCCAGCACCAGCAGGTGAAGTGGAGGGTCAAATGAACCCAGAGACCAGGGCTTCCTTGATGTATTCCTCCATGGCCTTGCGTTCTGGCTGAGAGAGGGAGAACAGTCAGCCCCGAGGAGGAGTAGTCCCAGGGAGCAAGTCGATGACACAGTCGTAGGCATGGTGCCGAGGAAGAACGGCGGCCCTGCTTTTGCTAAATACTTCCTTCAAATCCCAGTATTCTGTGGGAACTTGAGATAACTCGGTGAGATCAGGAGGCTCGGCAGGAGACACAGGAGAGCTAGAGAGCAGACAAGAGGCATGGCATGCAGGACCCCATTCCACAACCTGGCTTGTTACCCAGTCAATATGAGGGTTGTGGCGGGTAAGCCAAGGAAGGCCTAGAATCACTGGGAACTCTGGTGAATGAATCAGGTGCAGGGATATTTCTTCTTTGTGAGCTTGAGACTGGAGAAAGACTGGAGACGTAACTTGGGTGACTCTTCCATCACCTAAAGCTTGGCCATCCAGGGCAGACACAGGCAGTGGGACTTCAAGAGGCGCAGTCGGGACATTGATACTTTGGGCAAAGTGGATATCCATAAAGTTTCCAGCTGCCCCTGAGTCTAACAAGGCCTGGCAAGAGTGGACGGACTCACCCCAGGAGATGGAAACCGGGATGTAGATTCCTTGGCCAGGAAGTCCGGGAGAGAGGGTAGGCCCCGTCACAACCCTCCCTTGGCTGGATGGGGCGGTCCTTTTCCCGAGAGCTTGGGACATGATGCTCGGAAGTGACCAGGCTTGCCACAGTAGATGCAGCACTTGTCCCTCCTTCTGCGCTCCCTCTCGGCTGCGGAGAGACGAGTACGGCCAACCTGCATGGGCTCTGGACAGTCACTGGAAGAGGTGGGTGGACTCCAGGTTGAGGCAGGGAGGCCGGGGAGGCTCAGGACTTGGCGGCGCTCTCTAATCCTGTTGTCCAGATGAATGGCATGAGAAATCAGTGTTTCGAGATCACTTGGGCATCCGATAGAGGCCAGACCGTCTTTGATGAAGTCAAACAGACCATGGTGAAAGGCTGAAACCATGGCAGTCTCGTTCCATCCACTTACTGCTGCAAGCGTCCGGAACGAGATGGCGTAGTCTGCGATGCTTCCTCCTTGCCGGATGGACATGAGCTTTCTGGCTGCATCTTTACTGATGTCTGCTTGATCGAAGACACGAAGCATCTCCTCCGTAAACAGCTGGAAGTCAGAGCACTCAGGTCCCTGTCTCTGCCAGATGGCTGTTGTCCAAGCTCGTGCCTTACCAGCTAACAAGGTTATCACAAAGGCAATCTTGCGGCGATCCGTAGTGTAGGTGGTAGGCTGGAGCTCAAAGGTGAGTTGGCACTGGGTAAGGAACTCCCGACACTCACTGTGCTTGCCGTCATACCTCTGTGGTGCAGGAAGGCTGGGTTCGCGAGGTGAAGGAGGCAGCATGGCAAGAGGCACTGGAGCAGGAGTGGATGGTGGAGCAGGGGGCAGAGAAGTCAGCTGTGCCAGGGTTTTCCCAATTTGCTGAAGCGAGCAAGGGCCTCACGTTGGCTTGCAAGAGTCCGTCCATGAGTGTCCATAGTGGATCCGAGGCATGTTAACGCGGCCATCATTCCCTGAAGGTTAGCCGGGTAGACAGTTGAAGAAGCCTCTGCTGAGTTGGTCATGACGGAGTCTTTCTGTTAGGGTTTTGCTGGGATTCGAACCCGGGTTGCTGGTGTGATAATCCAGCAAACCCCCACTAAACCACCAGGGGAATGACTCAAGTGCAGAGGCGTGAGGCGGAAGTAGAAAGTAGCAAAAAACAGTTTATTTACAAAATACACACTATTTACAATCCAGGGCAAAAACAAAAAGTATAATCCAAAATGCAAAACACTCAGAAGATCGATCAAAAAAAAAAATCCAAAAGTTCAAAGACCAAATAAGAAAAAGGCAAAAATGTAAACGCTCAGAAGATACCAAAGGTTAAGTGAAAAATCCAACAAGAAAACAAAAGGCCAAAAACACAAGGGCAAAAGCAAGGGCACGGGACAGAGGTTCTAACGAAAAGCATTACAGCACAAAGACTCCGTGACTAGGGACCAAACTGAAGAGGTATTTATACACAAACTAAAATAGGACACAGGTGACACTAATGAGGACTAGGCGGGGCACAAGACACATGGAAAACAACAAACATAAAACACAGAAACAGTGGCGGCCTCTAGAGGCCAAAACAAACATGACAAGAAAAGCAATAACAGTGGCCTCTAGAGGCCAAGACAGTCCCCAGTCCTAACACTTTGAACCAATTTGATGCCATCAGATCTGCCACCTAGAGGCATGATCTACCGGATTCTGACTTGTTTCAATGTAAAACCATTGATTAGGGTCAGTAGCATCTCTGATTTTCTAGATTCGATTCGCTACGAAAACATGAAAACATTGGGCTTCATTCTTGATGTATCCCAGTACCACCTTCGAATCAGTCCAGAAGTGCTCCTGATCTATATTTAGCTCAAGCTCCTCCCTGAGAATCTTGCTTACAGCTGCAGAGACTGTGGCTGCAGTGAGCTCAAGATGTGGAATACTGACAATCCTCGTGGGTGCTACCCTAGCTTTCACCATTATTAATGTGCAATGTACTTGTTCATCAGCTACGATCCTGATATAAGAGCACTGCCCATAGCCATAATTACTGGCATCTGAGAAATTATGCAGCTCAATTTTCTGGATTGTGCCAAGATCGTTGGGAACAAAGCACCGTGGTATTTGAATGGATTGAAGATTGTCCAGGTCTTGGAGCCATGTCTCCCACTTTGGCCTTAGTTCTGGCGGGACGGGCTCATCCCATCCTACACCTCGTTTGCACATTTCTTGCAACACTCCTTTCCCAGTCAAGATATAGGGGGCAATAAATCCTAGTGGATCATATATGCTAGCGACTGTGGATAAGATGCCTCGTCGAGTGGCTGCTCTTTCCTGTTGGACAACATTAAATGATAAGACATCCATCTCTATGTTCCACTTCACACCTAGCACACTCTGAACTGGCAGCTATCTATAGTTTAGGTCCACATCTGTCACTGCACCAGCATGCTCACTCTCTGGAATTGTCGCCAAGACAGCTCTGTTATTAGACACAAACTTGTGCAGATGCAGTTGTCCCTTACTACAGAGTTCTCTTGTTTCATGGACTAGTCGTTTGGCTCTTTCAACAGAATCCAGACTGACAAGTCCGTCATCCACATAAAAATTTCTCCGGATGAAACTTGCTGCTAGGGGGTACTCATTCTCATACTTAGTGGCAAGGTATTTCATGCCGTAATTGGCACATCCTGGTGATGACGCTGCTCCAAATATGTGCACCCTCATGCGGTATTCTTTGGGCTCACTCTTGGTATTCCCATTCTCCCACCAGAGAAACCTCATGAAATCCCGATCATCTGGAGTAACATGGAAACGGTGGAATATTTTCTCAATGTCACAGTTGATTGCAATGGGATACTGGCAAAATCTGCACAGCACTCCAGTCAATGTATTTGTTAAATCAGGCCCTGTGAGTAGGTGGTCATTCAACGAGGTGCCTTCGTATTTGGCGGAACAATCAAAAACAACCCTTATCTTTTCAGGCTTTCTTGGGTGATACACCCCATGGTGTGGGATGTACCATGTGTTTCCGTCCCTTGGTGTTGCACACACTTCCTCTGCATCACCATCATTGAAAACATTGTCCATGAATTTAACATAGTCCTCCTTATATTTGGGATTTTTCTCCATCTTCCCCTGACTGTGGCTAGATGTTTGTTGTTAGGAAGCTGGGGGTGCTCTCTAAATGGAAGTGGCATCTCCAAATGTCCATTTTCATTATGATGAATTTTCTCATTTAGAATTTGCAAGAAATGGATATCTTCTTGAGAAATTGTCCCATCTGTAGGGTCTGTATCCTGAAAGTCTGCCTCTAATGCCTTAATTGCACATGCAGGTGTAATAGGTGGAATTTCTTTCACAGAGATGCGATAACAGAATCCTGCCTTTGGCCCTCTACCAGTGGTAGGTGTTTTGGCACCAACTATGCTCCACCCCAAGTCCATTTTTACTGTGTATGGCTCATGCTCATTTCCTGATATTACCTCTTTTGGTTTTAGAGCTCTTGTGCAGTCGTAACCTATCAGGAGTCCAGCCGGACAGTCAAGCAAGTCTGGCATCTCTTCAGCAAGGCTAAGCAAGTGTGCCCATCCTTTGACCGTTTCCCGAGTTGGAATACTGGTCTTCTCCCACGGGATGTATTCTCTAGTGTATGCTGGTGGTAGCTCAATGCATTCTTCTGAACCGTATCCTCTCACCTTTAACCCAGTGGCTCTGTGACAATTCACTATTGACCTGTCAGTCATTGTTGACAACTTGAGCTTGACTGGTTCGGTGTGGGCTTGAAGTTTTTCACACACATCTTGATTAATGAATGTATTGCTACTTTGTGTATCCAACAGCGCATACACCAAGATCTCAGGGCTGTTCTTGACAGCACTAGAGAGCCACACAGGGACAATCATTGAGGTGCTGTCTGCATTATCCATGTTCACACTGCACAAGGTAGTAGAGGAATTGTCTTTCTGTTGACTTGCTTCAGGCTTTTCTTCTTGAGCACGTTCGTCATGAAGCGGAGTTGGATGGCTCTTTCTACAAATATTACAAGTAGCCCTTTTCCAACAATCCTTTGCAACATGACCAACTCTCAGGCAAGTGAAGCACATATTGTTGTTCTTGACGAATGTTTTCTTTTCATCAAGGGAAAAAGCAGCAAATTGTTCACATTTGTAAATGAAGTGATTTTGCTGACAGCATATGCATTTTATTGGTTTCTTTGGTTGAGCAGCAGATGGATTAACTGCAGAGCCTGCTGATTCACCTGAATCCTTAGAAGCTTGACTTTTCCCTTGAGCAACCTTTGTTGATGTCACTAGAGTTCTAGCTTTGATGCGTTTTGTGTCTGTACTTGTTTTCTCCTCTGTATGTTTCAGAGTGTAAAGAGAGGAAACAGGATTGCATGCGATGTGGGCCTCCTCTGCTATAAAGTCTGAGAATTCTTCAAAACTTGGATATGGCTTGTTGTCATCCAATGTCTTGGTGACATGCCAATTCCATCAAGCTGTTGCCCAGTCAGGAAGTTTTTGAAGCAATTTTTGATTCTCCTCACAATCATCCAACACTTTCAGACCTTGTACGTGAGGCATGGCATTTTTACATGAGACTAGGAAGTCACTGAACTCTTAATTTTAGTGGGTCTTTTGGTCCTATCTTGGGCCAGCTACTAAGTTTACCTCAAAAGGCTCTTTGCACTATGAAAGGATGGCCATAGCACTTGTTCAGGGCATCCCAAGCCTGTGTATATGCTTCTTCATCGCTTCTGTAAAACGTTCCGTCCAACACAGATAGTGCATCCCCACTTATGTATTTTCTCAGATAAAACAGTCTATGTGCTGGGTCTCTGCAGCTCATTTCGATAAGTGCTTTAAAGCTGGTGCGCCATTCAGTGAATTTTAGCGGATCACCAGTAAACAAGGATGGCTCGGGTGCAGGAAGTCTGGTCACCATCAGAGATTCTTTAAAGGCTTGCACTAGTGATGCTTCATTCAATTTTTGCTCCGATTGTCTTTCTGAATGAGGAGGGACTGATACGCCATGGGGAATCTGAGCATGTGGAGCTTTGGTATGCTGAGTTTGGGGCTGACTTGGAGGCAGAGTCTTTATTTTCTCCTATTTCAGCATTAAGTTTTATTTCCTCCTCGGCATACACATCATATTCAGCTTGCATAGCTTCCAGATCCCTTTGGTTTTCCAGCATTCTTAATTTGTCTTGCTGGGCAAGCACCTCTTTTCTTTGTGCAGCTATTTCACTTTCTCTGTTAATTTCAGCCCGTTTTGATGCCAAGCATGCTGCTGCTTCAGCTTTCTTTATTGACACCTGACTACCTGGTAGACTATCCACACCTGCCCTTGATACAGTGGACCCATAAATTGATCTAGCATCTTCCCTCTGAAGTAATTGTAAGAGTGATTCCTTAACTGCAGCAGCATCAGACTCTTTGCCCACTTCTGAGCGATGCATATTTAGCAGTGTAATTACTTCTTTAGTTACAGAGGTACAGCTATCCATTCTCCTTCTTATGTCTTGAGAAGGCGTAGTCATTGCACGTAAGCTCTCATATTCTTGCTTTAAGCGCGACTCATATTCTTCCAAAGAAGTCACCATACTCTCTAGTTGTATATTGTCACATTCTTCTTTAAGTTTGTTCCTAATGTACTGAATCTCAGCTTTGAAGTTTACATACATTAACATAAACTTTCTTTCCTTTTTTGCACTCTCTTGCTTTACATAGTCAAGCCACTTTTCTGTTGGTATTCGTTCTCTTTCTGAGCACCTCAATTGTTCAGGTTGAAAATCCGGTTCCTGGCTCTCTACACTATGTGCTTGCAGAATATTATCAATTTCAGCTATGCATTCTTTCATTTGTTCTGTTAATGTTGCATCTGTTACAGTCTCTAACTTAGTTTGTAATTCTCTTTGTTCTTCTTCAAGAGCCTGAATTACTCCCTCAAGTACAAGAGTATCTCCCTTGCTTTGAGGCATTTTCTTAACTACTTTAAAACAACACTATAAAAAGTAGTCAAAACCTTGAACACAGAACTTAAGCTACAAGAAAGTTACAATATTAATTTCAAATAGAAATTACACACATATTAAACCTAAGTGTACAGTGAATCCACACCACAATATGATTGATACAACAATCTCCAATGCTTACTAAACACAGGCCACAAATATTCTGTACATAATGGCCATTTCACACGAATTTACAATCTATTTGCAATATAAGAATTGTTAATTTCTTATAAAAGGAATGCAACGCTAAACCTGACGGCTTGCATCCACTCATGACACTGTCGGAAGACGACATGCTGTTACCCTCTTGTGGTGACCTGCTGCAGCGGCAGCACTATCCTCACTTGCTGCTATGGCACGAGTCCGACCTTGCTGTTCTTCAAGCGGAGCCGACGAAACAGTCACCTTGAACGACGACCAGAGCAGCAAAGTAGTTGTGGGTGGTGTTGTGCGAGGTCTTCAAGCTGTGACACTGACGGTCTCTTCCATCTTGCCATGGCCTGTGGTTGCGATGAGTCAGAGCCTGCATTCACGTGTCCCGCTCGGCGCGGGGTTCCCTCTCTGGCCTCGCTGCGCTGCGCACGTGTACCATTTCACTGGCCTCGCTGCACGTCTTCACCGGCCTCGCTGTAGCTCCCATGTTTTCACTATAGCTGACTCCCAACTTTTTTCTTCAGGTTAAATAAAAGTGCCATGCTCCGACTGATGATTCAAGTGTTTTATTACAACGAGCAAATGCTGAAACCACCGTGAAAACTGAAAGAAATACATGGTGGCAAATACACATCAGTAAAACCATCATGAAATGTTTCACTTAATACCCATAATATTAATGCCTTCAGGAAATATGACACAAATATGTCAATGAACATACAGTGTATGCCTTCAACCCGAAGGTTAGGAGTGGCTAGCAGTCTTTGTCTCCATATTGCACAGTCTCTCGTACATCTTCATCATACCGCTCGAGCACACTGAACATGTGAAGGAACGAAACTCACGCTTCTCCCCATAGCATCACATGACCAAATGACGTGCTCACATGACATGATTAATTGAACAATTTTCAGATTAAGTATGCAAATAAGTATGAGCAAAACAAACATTGAATATTAATTATGAAACAAATAATACACAAAAATACTAATATTACAGCGTTAGCTACACTAACCCCTGCTGAACGCAATTATGTTATAGGAGATAGAGAATTGCTGGCCATGAAGGTGGCTTTTGAAGAATGGCACCATTGGCTAGAGGGAGTTACACATCCTTTCCTAGTTTTAACGGATCACAAAAACATTGAATATTTACAGTTGGCTAAATGGCTCAACCCCCCGCAGGCTCGGTGGTCCTTATTTTTCTCATGTTTCAATTTTTCCATTACATATCATCCCGGTTCCTGCAATACTAAAGCAGGCGCCCTTTCATGTATATATCCCAGCCCCAAGTCCTCTACTGAGGCTGACAATGTGTTACCTCTGTCAGTCATGGTCAACCCCATTAGATGGGAAATAGACAAAGAAATTGATCAGGAATTAACTCTCACTCCTGCCCCTGAACCATGCTCCATGGGAAAGAAGTACATGTCTATTCAATGCAGGAACAAATTAATTATGTGGGCTCACTCCTCTTTAACTTCTGGCTACCTGGGGGAAACATGTACACACCACTTATTGTCTGGCAGATATTGGTGGGAGAATATGCTGTCAGATATTCATAGGTTTGTTTCCTCGTGCACCACTTGTTCTAAATGCAAAACACCCAAGACTCTCCCTGCTGGTAAACTAATGCCCTTGCCTGTCCCTTCTCGTCCATGGTCACATTTAGCTGATTTGCCCCCCTCACAGACCTACATGGTCATCCTGACCATTGTTGATAGGTTCTCACGAGGAGTTAGATTTATTCCCTTTGTTAGCCTACCTACAGCCTTTCAGACAGCTGAAGCTATTTTCAACTATGTGTCCTGTATATTTGGTGTTCCTGAGGATATAGTATCAGATCAAGGGCCTCAATTCACCTCTTGTGTATGGATAGTGTTCTTTGAGAGACTGGGGGTTCACGTAAGTCTCACGTCTGGTTACCATCCTCAGTCTAATGGTCAATGCGAAAGAGTGAACCAAGAACTAGGAAAATTTTTGAGAATTTATTGTCATGATAATCAAGCTGACTGGTCAAAATATTTACCCTGGGCAGAAATGGCTCAAAATTATTTAATTAGCTCTGCTATGGGTTTAACGCCGTTTCAATGTATGCTGGGTTTTCAACCCCTATTAATGCCATGGTCTGCCACGCCCTCTGACAATCCTGCTGTTGACAGTTTGATGCAGCGGGGTGAGCAGGTCTGGGAGCAGACGCACCAGTGGATTGAGAACGTCCTCCACTGACACAAGAGGCTGGCGGATTGTCACAGAGTCTGGGGACCGAGGGTGGCTGTCAACCCAGGACTTCAGATTTCCTGAGGGAAGTAGAAAATTATTGCCCAAGTACATTGGTCTGTTTAAGATTCTCCAGAGAATCAATGAGGTTACTTACAAAGTAGATCTGCCTGTACATTACTGTGTTTCTAACTCGTTTCATGTATCTCTCCTGAAACCTGTTGTCTCAGGTCCATTGGATGAGGCCACACCTGATGTCACGCCCCCACCTCTGGTGTATGTGGAAGGCACTCCAGTGTATGCTGTCTGTCAGTTGCTGGACTCCAGGAGGAAAGGAGAGACCCTGCAGTATCTAGTGGACTGGGGGGGCTATGGGCCTGAGGAGCGTTGCTGGGTTCCTGCACGAGATGTCCTGGATCCAGGGTTGATGGAGGAGTTCCACCAGCATCATCCAGAGAAGCCTGTGCCTCGGCCTAGGGGCCGTCCCAGGCACCGTGTGTCCAGCCCTCCCGGCGCGACAGTGGTTCCAGAGGTCATCCGCAGCGATGGCCCTCTGTCCAGCACCGCGGTAGTTCTGGTAGCTCACTCAGGAGTGTTCCCGGCAGCATGGGCAGCGGGCGTCGTGGTCGTCCTTGTCCCTTGGCCTCCTTGGGGGGGGGGGGGGGGGGGGGGTGCTGTCATGCATCCAGGCTCAGCTAATCCTCAGGACTCCATTTCCCATAATCCCCCTCACACATCAGTTATTATCACATGTACTCTGTCAACCAATACAGAACCATGACATAGAAGCGCATCACCTGAATTCTAATTGCAATCACCTGTATCTATTTCTCTGTGTTTGTATTAATACCCCTTTGTCTGTCTTGTTCATTGCACAGTATTGTCTTCTATCTTCGTAAGTGGACTGAGCATTTTTCATATGGTTTGGGCTGGCTGGCTGGCTTTCTTTCTTTCTTTCTTTCTTTCTTTCTTTCTCTCTCTCTCTCTCTCTCTCTGTGTGAGACCCTTTTTGCCTTCTGTTTTTTTCTGATTGCCTAGCCCTTTTGTTTTGGTCACCTGGATCTCTTGATTCCTGGTTTTTCGATGACTGCCTGTTTTCTGACACCAATTTTGCTTTGCCTGTTACTGTTCTGGTTATTCTCGGTTTTGACCTGGCTCCACTTTTGTACATTGACCTCGGATTTTACCCTTTTCACATTAAAGCCTGGATTGTATTGAAAATCCGCGAGTGTCTGGTTTGCCACAGCCACATTACATTACTGAGAAATAATTAACTGGAGCATTTCTGTGAGTGTCTTCATTCATCCAGGTCATGTTGGTGTCAGAAAATTTGTAATGTAGTGTATTTTTATTGTATTGCAAACTTAAAGATGTTTAGTCGCTTGTCTGGAGGCATTGTGGTTAATTTTCCAGAATTTAAACATATGTGATTTCATAAACAAGGAGGGAATGAAAGCGTGGTGGAAAAGTTTAATAAAAGACTCCAGGCTGTTAGGAAGGAACAAACAAATGAATTTATTAACAGATAAATCAACAAAACACCTCGCGAAGGGGCTTATTCTCTCTCGGAGAACAGCAGCTACTATTCGACATCTACATCATTATATACACATCAAAATAACAACATAACATATATCTTCTTAGTGTCAGGTTGTCCAGTCCCTCTATCACAAAACACAATCTCAGCACATACGCATGTTTTACTAACCTAGAAAAGAGAACATAAACAGCATTCTCCATCTTACACAAACATAAGACACAGTGTCTGACCTTCTACATGTCTAAGAAACACGATCTTCTTCTTCTTCTGGCTGCTCCCGATTAGGCGTCGCCACAGCGGATTTTTTTTTGTCTCCATTGCTCCCTGTCTTCCACATCCTTCTCTACCACACCTGCCACTTTCATGTCCTCTCTCACCACATCCATGTATCTCCTCTTTGGCCTTCCTCATTTTTGTTTGCCTGGCAGCTCCATCCTCAACATTCTCCTTCCCACATGCTCTGCAGCTCTTCTCAGGATGTGCCCATACCATCTCAGTCTCATCTCTCTTAGCTTCATTCCCAAGCTCTCCACATGTGCTGTCCCTCTGATGTGCTCGTTCCATATCCTGCCCAACCTCCCATCGCAAACCTTAACATCCTCAACTCCAACACCTCCAACTTTGCCTCCTGTCTCTTCGTTAAGGGTACGGTCTCCAATCCATGCATCACAGCTAGTCTCACTACTGTCTTATACATCTTACCTTTCACTTTTGCTGGGACTTTCCTATCACAAATGACACCCGAAATCCTTCTCCAACTGCTCCACTCTGCCTGCACTCTCTCTTTCTCACCTCACTATCGCAACCCCCATTTTCCTGCACAGTTGACCCCAGGTACTTGAATTCACCAACTTTCTTTACGTCTGCTCCTTGCATCTTCACTACACTCTCATCCCCATTCTCACTGATGCACATGTATTCTGTTTTGCTCCTGCTCACCTTCATTCCTCTTTGTTCCAATGCATCCCTCCATCTCTCCAAACCCAACTCAACCTCCTTTCTACTTTCACCACATATCACAATATCATCCACAAACATCATGTTCCATAGTGACTCTTGCCTCATTTTGTCCATCAAGCTATCCATCACTATGGCAAACAAAAAAGGACTCAAAGCAGATCCTTGATGGAGTCCCACCTTCACCTTGAACCATTCAGTCGTTCCAACTGCACACCTCACTGCTGTTTCACTGTTCTCATACATGTCCTGCACCACTCTAATATACTTCTCATTCACTCCACTCTTTCTCATGCAATACCATAACTCATCTCTCGGCACTCTATCGTATGCCTTCTCCAGGTCTACAAACACACAGTGTAGCTTTCTCTGGCCTTCTCTGTACTTCTCCATTAACATTCTGAAAGCAAAAGTAGTATCCGACGTGCTCTTCCTTGGCATAAACCCGTACTGCTGTTCACAGATTGCTACCTCTCTTCTCAATCTCACCTCCAATATCCTTTCCCATAGCCTCATGGTGTGGCTCATCAATTTTATTCCTCTGTAATTACTGCAGCTCTGTACATCTCCCTTATCCTTGTATATTGGGGCTAGCACACTCTTTCTCCATTCATTTGGCATTTTCTCATTCTCTAGGATCTTATGAAACAATCTTGTTAGGAACTCCACAACCGTCTCACCCAAACATCTCCAAGCCTCAATCGGGATACCATCTGGTCTGACTGCTTTCCCAGTCTTCATTCTTTTCATGGCTGTCCTCACCTCATCCTTACTAACCAACTCTGCTTCCTGATTTGCTTTCTCCAACGAATCTGACCTTTTCTCTCTTGGATTCTCCTCATTTAATAAATCCTCAAAGTACTCTTTCCACCTTCTTAATACACTCTCTTTGTTTGTCAGCACATATCCATTTACATCTTTCATCACTCTTACCTGCTGTACATCCCTCACTTCCCTGTTTCTCTGCCTAGCTAGTCTTTACAGGTCTTTGGTCTCCAGTCTTTTGTACAACTCCTGGTATGCATCTGCTTTCACCTTCGCTACTGCTCTTTTTGCCTTCTGTCTCATCTCTCTGTATAACCACCTGCTTTCCTCCTCTCTCTGCTCATCCCAATTCTTCTTTGCTAGCCTCTTCTCTTTTATAATTTCCTGCACTTCTTTGTTCCACCACCATGTCTCCTTGTCTTCCTTCCTCCTTCCCGATGACCACCCTAGCACCTTCCTCGCTGCCTCTCTTACTAGTACAGCAGTAGTATTCCAATCTTCCGGCAGACTTCCATGACCACTCAATGCTCGTCTCATTTCTTCCCTAAACTACTCCTGATGTTCAACCTCTTTTAGTTTCCACCACTTAATCTTTGGCTCCACTATTTCACGCTTCCTCTTTTTCACTTTCAAGCTCATCCTGCACACGACCACTCAATGTTGTCTAGCTACACTCTCCCCTGCCATCACTTTACAGTCTCCAATCTCCTTCAGGTTACCCCTTCTGCAGAGTATGTAGTCCACCTGTGTAGATCTTCCTCCACTCTTAAATGTCACCCTGTGCTGCTCTTTCTTCTCGAAGTATGTATTGACTATTGCCAAATTCATCCTCTTTGAAAAATCAACCACTATTTGCCCTTCCACATTTCTCTCTCTTACACCATATCTGCCCATCATGTCCTCATCTCCTCTGTTTCCCTCACCAAGATGTCTGTTGAAATCTGCTCCTATCAGCACGTGCTCCTCCCTCGGTATACTTTCTACCACTTCATCCATCTTTTCCCAGAAAAACTCTCTCTTCATTTTCACATTCAACCTGTGGGGCGTATGCACACACAACATTGATTACCACTCCTTGAATCTCCAACTTCATGCCTATCACTCTATCTGACACCCTCTTCACATCAATCACACTGTTGACTAACTCTCCCCTCAAAACAATACCAACACCATTTCTCTTTCCATTGACTCCATAATAAAACAACTTTCATCCACCTCCAATGTTCTTGGCCTTGCTTCCTTTCCACCTCGTCTCCTGCACACACAAAATGTCCACTACCTTCTTTCGATCATACAACCCCGATTCCAAAAAAGTTGGGACAAAGTACAAATTGTAAATAAAAACGGAATGCAATGATGTGGAAGTTTCAAAATTCCATATTTTATTCAGAATAGAACATAGATGCCATATCAAATGTTTAAACTGATAAAATGTATCATTTAAAGAGAAAAATTAGGTGATTTTAAATTTCATGACAACAACACATCTCAAAAAAGTTGGGACAAGGCCATGTTTACCACTGTGAGACATCCCCTTTTCTCTTTACAACAGTCTGTAAACGTCTGGGGACTGAGGAGACAAGTTGCTCAAGTTTAGGGATAGGAATGTTAACCCATTCTTGTCTAATGTAGGATTCTAGTTGCTCAACTGTCTTAGGTCTTTTTTGTCATATCTTCCATTTTATGATGCACCAAATGTTTTCTATGGGTGAAAGATCTGGACTGCAGGCTGGCCAGTTCAGTACCCGGACCCTTCTTCTACGCAGCCATGATGCTGTAATTGATGCAGTATGTGGTTTGGCATTATCATGTTGGAAAACGCAAGGTCTTCCCTGAAAGAGACGTCGTCTGGATGGGAGCATATGTTGCTCTAGAACCTGGATATACCTTTCAGCATTGATGGTGTCTTTCCAGATGTGTAAGCTGCCCATGCCACACGCATTAATGCAACCCCATACCATCAGAGATGCAGGCTTCTGAACCGAGCGCTGATAACAACTTGGGTCGTCCTTCTCCTCTTTAGTCCGAATGACACAGCGTCCCTGATTTCCATAAAGAACTTCAAATTTTGATTTGTCTGACCACAGAACAGTTTTCCACTTTGCCACAGTCCATTTTAAATGAGCCTTGGCCCAGAGAAGACGTCTGCGTTTCTGGATCATGTTTAGATACGGCTTCTTCTTTGAACTATAGAGTTTTAGCTGGCAACGGCGGGTGGCACGGTGAATTGTGTTCACAGATAATGTTCTCTGGAAATATTCCTGAGCCCATTTTGTGATTTCCAATACAGAAGCATGCCTGTATGTGATGCAGTGCCGTCTAAGGGCCCGAAGATCACGGGCACCCAGTATGGTTTTCTGGCCTTGACCCTTACACACAGAGATTCTTCCAGATTCTCTGAATCTTTTGATGATATTATGCACTGTAGATGATGATATGTTTAAACTCTTTGCAATTTTACACTGTCGAACTCCCTTCTGATATTGCTCCACTATTTGTCGGCGCAGAATTAGGGGGATTGGTGATCCTCTTCCCATCTTTACTTCTGAGAGCCGCTGCCTCTCCAAGATGCTCTTTTTATACCCAGTCATGTTAATGACCTATTGCCAATTGACCTAATGAGTTGCAATTTGGTCCTCCAGCTGTTCTTTTTTTGTACCTTTAACTTTTCCAGCCTCTTATTGCCCCTGTCCCAACTTTTTTGAGATGTGTTGCTGTCATGAAATTTCAAAATGTCTCACTTTCGACATTTGATATGTTGTCTATGTTCTATTGTGAATACAATATCAGTTTTTGAGATTTGTAAATTATTGTATTCTGTTTTTATTTACAATTTGTACTTTGTCCCAACTTTTTTGGAATCGGGGTTGTACTTCGTAATATAAATATGTCCAAAGGTATACATCAGACAGCAGATGGCTTAATCTCCTGTTGTTCTAGACCTCCTGAACCAGTACAGCACATGATTTTGTATCTAGTTTTACGTGCCCAAGGAGTTGTATGTTCTGACAGTGTATGTTTTGATAGTTTAACACCCCTTAGGATATCTCAATATAAAGTATACATGCAATACATACAGAATGACACTAGATGTCACACCTGCTCTGTTAATTCTAGCATTAGTATAACAAGGCAAAATTAAGCATGACTTTGTACCCACTGATTATGCGGGTTTGTGGTTCGCACGCATATTCAAGAATTCCAACAGACTGGAATTGGAACAGGTGTTGGTACCCGTCCATGGTGTTCCTTGGCCTAATGATTGCTCAAGATAACCTGTTTCAAAAGAAAGCTCACCATATGATAAAAAGATCAACCCCTGCTAGAAATGAAATAAGATTATTTATGTAAGATTATGTTGTGATGTAATGGCAGTTGCTAAGGTTAGCCAGTGAGACATAAATAATGAACTAGATGCCCTTAGGAGGGCTGTAATTCAAAACAGAGTTGCACTTGACATGTTGTTGGCAGGAAAAGGTGGAGTGTGTAAGATATTAAATGCTTCTTGTTGCTTTTATACACCAGACAACTATCAGAACATCTCCATCATTGCTTATATTGGTTATTGATTATACTCACACTGGTAATATGTGTATTGCTTTTGACATGTTTGATTATACCGTGTGTTCTACATTGTATGAGAGGAATGATGATGATGATACATGCGGTCATGAAGAATTTCCGGATGGTGAAGATGTATCCAGAGAAGCTCATGGTTTGACCTCAGAGTTATGAGCTCCCTTTTTTGAATGTGGACGATTATGAATTGTGAATGTTTTTACTTATGCTTATTGTTCGCTGAATAGTGATGTTTGTTATGAAATTTAATGTTTATAATGATTTTATATAATGTAAACCTGCATATTTTCTTATCTGTTAATTTGCCATTTGTGTAGAGATGTATATGTCTCACAAAACCAGCAGTATAACCATTTCTATTTTCCCCTGTAAATGATGTGCCTGTCGAGGAGAGACAGGAACAGAAGATTGCATGAGGGAAAGACTTTTGCTTTATTATAGTTACCAAAGAATTGATGAAAGGGGGAATGTGTAGAGGAAAATCTAATTTTTAGTTTTGTTCTTATGCTTTTAGTGATCTTTAGAAAAGTAAGCCTTAAAAGACACTGTGTAGGGGAAGAAAATAATTTGTATCGTGTTTCTTAGACAATCCAGACACTGGAGGTGCATAAGCGTACTCTTGGCACCGGTCCCAAGCCCGGATAAATTGGAGAGGGTTGCGTCAGGAAGGACATCCGGCATAAAACTGTGCCAAATCTAACATCTTGTCTCGTCTCGTCTCGTCTTCTTCCGCTTATCCGGGACCGGGTCGCGGAGGCAGCAGTCTAAGCATAATCTAACATGCGGAATGAAAAGAGAAATACTATACCAGATCGGTCATGGCCCGGGTTAACAATGACCGCCTCTGGTACTGTTGGTCAACAGGGTGCCGGGGGAAAGTATGCTACTGTTGCGCCAAAACGGAGAAGGAGAAAGAGAGGGGGGAGGTGTGTTAGGAGAGAGTGTGAAAGATGGAAGGGAAGGAGCTTAGAATTGAGGATAGGAACACTGAATGTGGGAACATTGAATGGCAGAGCGAGAGAGTTAGCAGGTACAACCCCGATTCCAAAAAAGTTGGGACAAAGTACAAATTGTAAATAAAAATGGAATGCAATAATTTACAAATCTCAAAAACTGATATTGTATTCACAATAGAACATAGACAACATATCAAATGTCGAAAGTGAGACATTTTGAAATTTCATGCCAAATATTGGCTCATTTGAAATTTCATGACAGCAACACATCTCAAAAAAGTTGGGACGGGGCAATAAGAGGCTGGAAAAGTTAAAGGTACAAAAAAGGAACAGCTGGAGGACCAAATTGCAACTCATTAGGTCAATTGGCAATAGGTCATTAACATGACTGGGTATAAAAAGAGCATCTTGGAGTGGCAGCGGCTCTCAGAAGTAAAGATGGGAAGAGGATCACCAATCCCCCTAATTCTGCGCCAACAAATAGTGGAGCAAGATCAGAAAGGAGTTCGACAGTGTAAAATTGCAAAGAGTTTGAACATATCATCATCTACAGTGCATAATATCATCAAAAGATTCAGAGAATCTGGAAGAATCTCTGTGTGTAAGGGTCAAGGCCAGAAAACCATACTGGGTGCCAGTGATCTTCGGGCCCTTAGACGGCACTGCATCACATACAGGCATGCTTCTGTATTGGAAATCACAAAATGGGCTCAGGAATATTTCCAGAGAACATTATCTGTGAACACAATTCACCGTGCCATCCGCCGTTGCCAGCTAAAACTCTATAGTTCAAAGAAGAAGCCATATCTAAACATGATCCAGAAGCACAGACGTCTTCTCTGGGCCAAGGCTCATTTAAAATGGACTGTGGCAAAGCGGAAAACTGTTCTGTGGTCAGACGAATCAAAATTTGAAGTTCTTTATGGAAATCAGGGATGTCGTGTCATTCGGACTAAAGAGAAGAAGGACGACCCGAGTTGTTATCAGCGCTCAGTTCAGAAGCCTGCATCTCTGATGGTATGGGGTTGCATTAGTGCGTGTGGCATGGGCAGCTTACACATCTGGAAAGACACCGTCAGTGCTGAAAGGTATATCCAGGTTCTAGAGCAACATATGCTCCCATCCAGATGACGTCTCTTTCAGGGAAGACCTTGCATTTCCCAACATGACAATGCCAAACCACACACTGCATCAATTACAGCATCATGGCTGCGTAGAAGAAGGGTCCGGGTACTGAACTGGCCAGCCTGCAGTCCAGATCTTTCACCCATAGAAAACATTTGGTGCATCATAAAACGGAAGATACGACAAAAAAGACCTAAGACAGTTGAGCAACTAGAATCCTACATTAGACAAGAATGGGTTAACATTCCTATCCCTAAACTTGAGCAACTTGTCTCCTCAGTCCCCAGACGTTTACAGACTGTTGTAAAGAGAAAAGGGGATGTCTCACAGTGGTAAACATGGCCTTGTCCCAACTTTTTTGAGATGTGTTGTTGTCATGAAATTTAAAATCACCTAATTTTTCTCTTTAAATGATACATTTTCTCAGTTTAAACATTTGATATGTCATCTATGTTCTATTCTGAATAAAATATGGAATTTTGAAACTTCCACATCATTGCATTCCGTTTTTATTTACAATTTCTACTTTGTCCCAACTTTTTTGGAATCGGGGTTGTAGTTGTCTTATAAAAAAAAACTAATTGCATCCTCTCACCCACCCAGCATTTAGTCTTATCATTGTTAAGCTCCCCAGCCATCTCATTATCTAGTGGCACATTGGCCCAGTTTGAATGCATGAGTCTCTAATTGATACATTTTTGCATCTACAGCCAAAGCACATGCTGTGTTTCCGTGACACTTAGTCAATGAGTCGGGTGATTGATATCGCAACATTAGATGAAGAAACACTGATAGGTGCCCTTAGGGGGTGGCACTTCACTGTTCTTGACATATTTTGGTGCTCCGAGTGCAGACGCCCTTTCGCACTCTTCCCACCTTACCAAACTCCATTACACCCTGCTAGCCTCACCTACTCACTGTTCTCTTCCTCCTTTGCCCCTGAAGGTTCCTCTTTCCCCCCGGCAATGGGATGCGCTTGCAGTGTGAGGTGTGAATCCAGGTGGCTCTCTCCCCTACTTTGATAGCTGTCTGCATCATCAGCAGCACCTGATATGGTCCCAACCATCACAATCCTCCTCAGGTCCTTCACTGCAATCCAATCGCCACGGTTCAGATGTGCATCTTTCACCTACTTGTGATAGTGAGAGCAAAAAATAAAATAAAAAAGAGATCCATACAATAACACAACATTCCATCTTTACACAACAGAGTTAGGGTTTGTGGTTTAGGCCCTGAGCTCATGCCAGTATTGGGTGGTCTGCCAAACAGAATTTCAAAGGGGCTGAGATTGTTTTTTTGCTCTCACATGCATTCTCACATGAAACAACACAATTGGGAGGGCCTTTACCCAATTCAGGGTTAGATTAGAAATTACAGTATTTGGCCAATTTATTCTTCAATGTGCCATTCTCTCTCTACTGCATTGGCACTTGCTGGGTGTTTTAGGTCAAAGCCCCATCACCTCACTTACTTATTTCAATGCCTGCTTAACAAACAAAGTATCATCACTGCTAATTTTCTTTAGCATGTCCCCACATGGAATAATTTCAATCAACAGGACCTTTTGCTACTGCACCTGCATCTTGTTTGGAGGTTGGAAACCCACTTAGACAATACATCAACAATCACACACAGTGCTTTTTATCATTGGGCAAGACCTTCAAATAATCAAATGACATAGTCTGACCTTTCCCTATATTGTGCACAGCACTGATGGGACACTTTTCACAAAATATTTTGAAAAAAAACCCCACTGAAAACCCCTTTGTAAACCAATACTTAGCCATATAATTCATCCTTCCCCCTTTTGATACATGATCAGAGTGAGGCGAACAAACCTGGAAAGACTGTAGATACACAATAGTGAGGTTCACCGTCATCCTCAGTGGGTAACAGCATCATAGAGTTTAAGATAGAACAGGGTTTCACTTTGATATTAGTCATTTCAAGCAACACAGCGTTGTATCTGAGCCAGCAAGCTGCTGACAAATGAAATGTTTTTGTTCTAGGAGAAAAGCACAACCAGCATGTGAATAGCCCATTATGTCTCATGAAGCTACTACAGCCTTTTCAACTGTAAACTTACCTCCATACTGTTGTAGTAATCCTGACGTCATACATCCTCTGAATTCTCATCAACTGTCTGGACGAAAAAACAAGTGGGGGTCTGGTACCCCCAGCATAGGAGTGCTCCCTTACCATTTGTTTGTTTGTTTTTATTTTATTTGGATCCCCATTAGCTGATGCCGAAGACATCAGCTACTCTTCCTGGGGTCCACACACAACATATAACACACAAGAAATCAACATACAAGGCAACAGATTAAAAAAAAAACCTAAACCATCAGCACCCAAAACAGACATCAACACAAAACAAATAAAATTACAAAAAAAGAAAAAAGTATAACTGAGTAAATAAAAGTACAATTTAATGATATGATGTATCATAAGGATTCAGTGCTAACAGCCATGAGATTTTGCTTCACTTGTTTTTTAAACCTAACTTTATTCTGGATTTTTGAAATTTGATCTGGAAGCAAGTTCCATTCAACCATAGCTCTACATAGTACTGTATGTTGTTTTGAGTTTGTCTTAATTGTTGGTATAATGTAGTTGCCGGGCGGCACGGTGGTGTAATGGTTAGCGCTGTCGCCTCACAGCAAGAAGGTCCTGGGTTCGAGCCCCGGGGCCGGCGAGGGCCTTTCTGTGTGGAGTTTGCATGTTCTCCCCGTGTCCGCATGGGTTTTCTCCGGGTGCTCCGGTTTCCCCCACAGTCCAAAGACATGCAGGTTAGGTTAACTGGTGACTCTAAATTGAGCGTAGGTGTGAATGTGAGTGTGAATGGTTGTCTGTGTCTATGTGTCAGCCCTGTGATGACCTGGCGACTTGTCCAGGGTGAACCCCGCCTTTCACCCGTAGTCAGCTGGGATAGGCTCCAGCTTGCCTGCGACCCTGTAGAAGGATATAGCGGCTAGAGATAATGAGATGAGATGAGATGTAGTTGCCACTAATGGCATGTCTAGTGGGATACGTATGCACATTAGAGCTAAGTGTGAGCTGTCTACTCAAACACTTAGGGTTGTTTAATGTATTAATATTTTTTATGAAAGAAATAAGTGATGCTCTCAACCTTACATCAACTTTCATCCAGGAGAGTTGATCATGCATATTATTTATGCTGACTCTCGGTGTGCATTTAAGGGCAAGCCTAGCTGCTCTGTTTTGTACTCGTTGCAGCTTCCCTAGATTCATTTTTGTGCTACCTGACCAGATCACTGAGCAGTAATCTAGGTGTGACCCCTAGTAACAATTTTATGTTCCCAGAACGTTCTGGGCACGTACGCCTTTGGTTGCCTATATGGTGCATATACGTTAGGTTTGGTTGCCACTTGGTTGCCACGTGGTTGCCATGGAAAGTTTTTCTGACGTTGCCCAAACGTTTCCTGTTGGTTACAACAACAACCTTCCCCTGCCCTTCCCCTAACCTTGCTGGTTGCATGTTTGGTTCCCTGAATGTTAGCCTAACGTCCCCCTGACGTTGTAGAATGTTATGTTTTGGTTAGATTTTGCTTTCAACTAATTAGCAACATCAACACAACTGCTAGCATATCTACATGAGAAAACTCAGTGATGAATGAACAGGCAAATTTGGCAGGTCTTGAAAGTTTAATGAGATAAAATATCAATAACAAATTTGAATAAAAAAAATGTTTGAAAATAAAAAAGTTTCTGAAAGTGTAACAGTGCATTCAATAAAACAATCATATATACAAAACAGAATAAAATAGAAAAGTTTCTGAAACGGTGCATTCAATAAAACACATTCAAAACAGAATAAAATAGAAATAACAGTTTTTTAAAGTGTAACTGTGCATTCAATAACAAACAAAATAGAATTAAAAAAAAATCACTTCACGAAAAATAGAATAAAAATCACTGTTCACAATTCAATTGTCCATCCGTTGCTGCTGACCAGCTGATCTGAAAAGAAAAAGGAACAAAATGTTTAAAAACAAGAACAATGAGCACATGTCCACAAAAGCATGATAAACCACCCTACTACCAACCACGAAATTTCTGTGATTGCACCAAATTAGAGAGCAGAAGTATACCGTCTGTGTGGTGCAAATTTTAGAGTCTGCCCAAGGCATTCCTCCACTTCAGCTTCCGTATGGCCAGGAAATTTTTTGACACATGCAGCTAGAAGGCAAAATAAAGGAAAGTTACACATCAAAACCTAGTCAGTCAAGCATGGCATAAAAGTGATGTGATCAATATATAAACACTTACCCTTTATAATCTTGCACAGAATGAGGTCATCAAAGGACATTTTGGCCCGTCTGCCCCGCAAGCTGTACTGGGCGAGTACCTCATTATTTGCCGCTCGGCGTAGCATACGGTGAATGGCTGCCCCTAAACCTGCCCCTCTGACAGTTTCAAGAAAATGTTGCTGTAAAAAAATAAAAATAATTATACAATGAAAATTACTGTAGCGAGCTTATACGATAGATAGATAGATAGATAGATAGATAGATAGATAGATAGATAGATAGATAGATAGATAGATAGATAGAATTACCATCTTGTTCCTCTTGTCTGGTTGTTCCAGACTCCTATCCAACTCCAGCGGCTCCATCACCATGCTGCATGGTTTAGCCAACACCACATCATCTTGCTGGAGTTGAGGCGTGTGTGTCGGGGCGTTGGTCTCCACCAATGACTCGATCTTGTCAAACCTAGCCTCGAGCCTCCGCATCAAGCGACTCATGTGGGCCTCTGTGACTATGGGGACAAATGTGATGGAAGTTGTAATTTATAATGTACTTTCCTGAGTGAGTGAACTAGTTAGTGTGTATAAAAGTACTTACTTCTCTCAAACATGGCTGCGATAGCCGAGACACCCTGTCCGTCATGAAGTGCCCGGCTGCTGGCTGAAGTTTTCAAAAAGAAAATATTAGTTTTCCTGTTCATGATTTTGTATTCCAACATCTGTAAATGGGAACTTGAAAGCAACTGTACCTTGAACAGAGTCAAAAGAGGTTTCCAGTGATTCTTGGAGGTGCCTGGTTGACTGAATTGGGTGTAGTGCCCGGCTGCTGGCTGAAGTTTTCAAAAAGAAAATGTTAGTTTTCCTGTTCATGACTTTGTATTCCAACATCTGTAAATGGGAACTTGAAAGCAACTGTACCTTGAACAGGGTCAACAGGACTTGGGCTAGGGTGGTGAGGACTGGCTCCAGTCCCAGCTGGTGTTGACCCTGAAAAGATGGTGCATATGGATGTTAAGTCATTTATTGGGGGGGGGGGGTCTTATACATGGTATTCGCAAAAGAAGAACCTATGATAATACATTAGACATTTACAAATAAATTGAAAAACACTTACATTGTGGTGGTAAGGGCATTGGGTCCTGCTGACCTGAAAAGAGCACACAAACATCAGATCAGTCACGTAATATACACCGGTTATTCATCATGAATGTTAGCTCCAAGCTATGAATGATGATTTGGGAACTGTTAACTTACACACAGGGCTTCCAGCCACAGTCCGAGTCTTGGGTTGCTTCTTGGTTGCTGCTACCACTGGAGCAGAATCATCTGGAAGGAAAAACCATACAATGTGCAATGTAAATTTCTTGTAAATTACTTGAAAATGAACACTGAATTGAGTAACTAATGTTGTCATTAGTGAAGAGAGCTTACCATCAGAAGATTCGGAGACAAACCTCCTTGGGCACTTACGCTGCCTTATTGCAAAAGTGTTCACATCATCCTCTGTCTCAACACTTGAGGACTCCATCAATTGCAAACACTTCTGTTCAGCTTTGGCGTATGAATCTATGGAAAATGACTTTTAGTCAGTAGCACAAAAAAAAAAAAAAAAAAAAGTGCTGCCATAGAGAGAACAATTCAGTATATTCTATGTAGTGCATAGCAGCGATAGCTCACCTGTTTTGTACCAGGTTTTCTTAACGGGATGTTTGGCCCAAGTTGTATTTGGTGCTCGGCACTTCACAACATGCAATCGCACATTGTGTGTCGTCCAGTAGCAGACCATGCCATGCTAAAAATATATATAATTAAAAATAAATTTTTATATATATATATATATATATATATATATATATATATATATATATATATATATATATATATATATAGAGTGCGATTTGCTGGGGGGGATGGTGGGGATCATCCCCCCCCCTCTGGTTTTTATCTCTGCTGAAAAAAATCCTCGGGGACAACCCCGTCAATAAAACAAACAAACCAAAAAAAAAGTTGACATGACAGGCATGTTGTGAGACAGTTTTCTATGGTCTACATTGCACTCACTTTCAAAATGACCTGAAGTGGCAGCTTTGACGTTCATGAACGTCTAGGGTTGCCAACCTTCCCGTATTGGGCGGGACATCCCATTTTTTGGGGTAATTTTAATTTGTCCCGTCAGGTACAGATCCTGCCCCTCACTCCAATGCTGTGGTGTAAATCGCGTAATTGCCGTGAGAAGCGCTATTACCGCGAGTCGCGGTCATCTGCGATTTAAAACCATTCACTGTTGCCATATCCTGAATTTTTAAGCTATACTGACAAAATAGGCATCAAATTAAACTAGAGCAGATGGTGCAGCCAGTGGATACAGCCGAACTGTTCAATAAGGATAGCAGATAGCTTAAAAAAAAAAAAAAACTTCCGAAACAGGATAGACCTCAGCCTATAGTAGGGGAGCTTTTCTGCCTCACTCCTGCCTTTGTGATGTCTTTCTCTCTTCTTCTTCTGCTATGAAGCATTGCAGAAGGTTCTTAGGGTTTTCAAATGGACAATTAAGCAAATATCAGGGTTTTACAGCTACAGCAAATACTTTTTCAGTTTGACATTGCCTTCATAAATATGGCCTGATGAATTATTTGGCCAAAGTTTAAAATAGAAAAATGAGACAATAATATTAGAATTGTTTGTTATTTTGCATTAAGTTACTTAAAAATATCCATTAATTGGTCTATTAATTTTTAAAAGCTCTATTTTAGAAATGAATTTGTAGTGGCCTACATTTGAAACCCTCACCTAAAGGCGAATCGGTACTGTAACTATTTTGGGGCGCTGGGGTGCGTGTACAGGGCCTGTACCGGTACTTGTCCGCACCCGGAACAAAGTGTCCCTCATTTGGATATGAGAAAGTTGGCAACCCTACGAACATCTCATCTCATCTCATCATCTCTAGCCGCTTTATCCTTCTACAGGGTCGCAGGCAAGCTGGAGCCTATCCCAGCTGACTACGGGCGAGAGGTGGGGTACACCCTGGACAAATCGCCAGGTCATCACAGCCCTACGAACATCCCCAGCAAATAGATATATTGTAGATAATCAGAGTGTGAACGTGGATTTAGCGCCATGAATCACATCCTTACTGATGAGCGCAACAGAATGAATGTATCCACACTGACAGCCTTCTTTTCCTCGCTGTCAATGGGCCAGACGTGCGTTCCTTCCCTGCTGAGAAATTCGCAGAAATGTGGATTAAAGAAGGGCGAAACGCGGCGGATAGCGCACCGACGGGAAAGCAGAAAAGGCCACATGAACTGCGCCATCAGAGCAAGCTGTTCATTTAGTATTCATGTATTTTAGTGATTTTCGAGTCACTGTCCATTTAATCCGGAGGGAGAGAAACATCACAGCAACGCGACAAGCAATGCGAACTTTGTTGTGTGTTAGTGTTCGTGTATTTAGTCAGAGAGATAGGAAGATGAATTTACTATCTCTGGTTTAGTGTTCGTTTTCATTTAGTGTTATTCATTTGATATCATCGGATGTTATTGAGCTGTTAGCCTATTGTTACCTTAATTTTGTGACGTTTCATGATTAAAAAAAAAAATCCCCCCTTCTGGTTTTTTGACAAATCGCACCCTATATATATATATATATATATATATATATATATATATATATATATATATATATATATATATTTGCTATCAAAAGTATATAGGCATATATGTAAGCATACATATTTGCTATGTATCGACAAAAAAAAAAAAAAGACTCGTACCTCAGAAGTGTGTCCAAGCCATGAAGATGGCACAACCTCAATAGCATTGTCTGTGAACTCATCTGTGAAAACAAAGGCATCATTAGCAACTTTCCTTGACCACAAACGTTTGAGACATATTTGCAAAACAGACGGAATTCTCCTTTAAGGTATAACCACAACCAGAAAGAAATCACAAATTACCTTTTCGAAAGTAGAGTACTTGAACAGAAGCAGGCTTCAGTACTTCCAACAGAGACGTTTGCTTCCAAATCCAAGTTCCGGGTAGTGACTTTACTACACGCACCTACGTCCTCTTATCCATCTGTCCAGCCAATGAGGAGTGTTCGTTTTGCGTCACATGCCGTTGCGTCAGGCAACCTGACCAATCAACAACTTACAGTGGCTAGGTCTCGTTTCTTCCTGTAGACCCCATGGGAACAAATCCAATGGATAAGGGAATCTGAACTATAAAATAAGTTACTTATTTTATAGTTCAGATTCCCTTATCCATTGGATTTAATACATGATGATTATTAACTTTTATGACAACCCTTCACACCAACAAAGTGTTGTTTTTCAACAGACAGTAAAAGTTACGTTACGTTTTCTGTGCAACCTCTGAACTACAGTGCTTGTCTCGTGCTATATTCTAAACTCCAAGCAGTGTGGTTTGAGTGAGCTAGGCTAACAGAGTACTGCAGTAAACGTGTTGCTGATCTTTGCAGCCTACAAAAGTAGGCCCTCACTTGAGGTTTTATCCACCAACATACTATATTTCGTCAAATAATACATGGGGAAATCCGTACTGCTGTTATGCCGCCGTTCTGAGGCACAAATACACAGACATTTTAACAGAGAACACCGTCACCTACACGACATGTATATCGATATGGGGTAATCATGCGTAACCTCGGCGCTATGGCGTTAGCCATGCTAAGGTATGCTACATAGCATTATATCGGCGTGCTAAATCACAACAAAGGTGAAAGAATTATGTACAAGTTCTTTGTCAGATGGGAGACTGGAAAAGACGTGTTTTAGAGATACCAACAACGATTCACTTCGTATAATGTGACCGGAGATGGTTGCACGCATAGCAGCTAACTGCTAGGTGAATACTATTCACATTTATACAGAATAAAATAACACATTACCTGATCGCACGTACTGTAAATCCAGATAACGTACACTGGCGCTGGTAGTTCTAAATCCAACAAGGAGACTCGGTGAAATTTTCAAATAGCTAAATAAAAGGGCTATCGTAGCATCCATTAAGTCCGCCATTTTGTTATTTGCCTTAGAGCTGTTTGAAAGCACAGAGAATTCTGGGTAATGTGCAGGATGATGATGCATCGAAGCTACCTAGCTGGACTTTTATTTTTAGAAAATAAGAGGAGAAGAGAAGTGGATTTTTGTATTGCAGCAGATTTTGTTAGTGGTACAGGGTGGATTTGGTTGTTGTTGGGACAAAGTACAAATAAGTTGATCAATGGAGCTGGGTGTGAGTGAGTTGGGGCAACAATAGTACCAGAAGTATGTGCATGAGAAAATGTAGTTGGGGCAACAATAGGGATAATGTACCAGAAGTATGTGCATGAGAAAATGTAGGCATTATTGTAATGCAGCATGTTTTGAGGGCGAAATGTGTGACCACAACTTAAAGGTCAAACTTTTGTTGCTGCTCTGCCATATTATCAGGAGCCAATTTGCACCACACAAGACTGTGCACCAAGTCACAACGACCCATTGCCAAACCATGTTCACCCTCTTCATATGATATATGCTGCAGCCTGCTCATTACAGATCACTTGAATTCCACAAAAAACATCACCACTTACAATCCAAACAAATTTAGCCTATAAGTTTATTTCTGCAAATCAGCCACACTCTGCCCACATTGCACTAACTAGAAAAACATTTAACCTGTCCATTTTTGCTTTCACCATTCCCTTCTTGCCCAGTAAAATATCTTTTACATTTAACACTCAAAATGCTTCCTTTCCTTCGTTCTTAATGGGGTCTCCTGGAATTGAATTGGAGTCGCCTGAAATAACCAATAGAAGGAAAATACTGAAAATAAAAATGTTCAACTAATTATGTTATATATTACAAATAAAATGCTATATATCAGCTTTGAAAAGAAAACATCCACATAACTGAAGGCTATAGGCTGCTGATCAAAATATAGAATATGTGACACTGTGCAATCTCTATAAAATCTAAAAAATGTGTATGGGGTCAAAATTGGTGATGTAAAAATGGGGTCCCAGGCCAAAAAAGGTTGGCAACCACTGCTTTAGACAGTCAAAACACATTACTCAGGAATGTACATGGGTTTGTCGCCTATTTTTGTGAAAATTTCCTTGCAATATATCTCACAACTCAACATAGACTAGCCTATTTATCTGGCCTAGTATGCACACATTTCTGTTGACCATATGGTGTCTTCAATGTGTGAGGGTTGGATTCCAAACCAAAATGGCATGACATAACAATGCATAACAAAAGGAAAGTTATATGTGACAGTTTACTATGGCAAAAAAAAATAGGCTACAAGTACAAAAGAGGTTGAAATAAAAGATTAAAAGATAATTTAGCCAGCATCAGGAAAAGCAGATAGTATAGTTCTCAGAACAACAAAAAAACAACCAAACATAACGTTGTGTGGAGGTTATAGTGTAACCAAATGATAACGTTTCAGTTGGTTAGTTACCTCAACGTTTCGGGGACGTTTGGCTTCGTTAGGTTTATGCATAACCATGAGGAAACGTTCTCTAAATGTTAGTTGTTGGTTACGTTCTAACAAACCTTTAGAGAACCATAGGCTAACGGTACATTAACGTTCTGTGTTACTAGGGACAGTACAAGGGTCTGCAGGACCTTTTTGATCAGGTGAGGTGTTAGAAAAGAGGAGCATCTTTTGATTACAGATATATTCCTCCCCATCTTTTGCGCCAGTAAATCTATATGTCTTGACCATGATAATTTACAGTCTAAAGTTACCCCCAGAAGCTTTTGGCCCTTTTCCACTACCCTTTTTCAGCTCACTTCAGCTCGCTTCAGCTCACTTCAGCCCGACACGGCTCGCGTTTCGACTACCAAAAACCGGCACGACTCAGCTCGTTTCAGCCCTGCTTAGCCCCTAAAACTCGCACCGTTTTGGAGTGGGGCTGAAGCGAGCCAAGCCGTGCCGAGTGAGGTTGGGGGTGTGAGCAGACACTCCCCTGTGCACTGATTGGTGAGGAGGAGTGTCCTCACATGCCCACACACGCCCCGCGAGCGCGCTGGGATCTGTAAACACCGCAAACCCGGAAGGAGAATAATTACGAATTACGAGAATTTCTGAAGCCTTATGCGCCTCGCCTCATCTATACGCTCTTGCCAGTATCTGTCCGCGTTGTCGGTGACAACAAGCCACAGCACCAAGACCAGCAACACTAACGACTCCATGTCCTCCATGTTTATTGTTTACTATTCGGGTGGTGAGACTACCGCTTAAAAGATCACTGAATCAGTGACATACAGAGCATCGTGGACGAGTTCGCGGAGCGCAAGGCTCGTCGTATGCCCTTCAAATAATGCGCGCAGTAGGCTATTGATGTTTTATTATGAGCCATGTACAGTATGTCACCTAATGTTTTTTTGTTTCTGAGTTACATGTTCGTTTGAAGGACTTAATGTACAAACTAACATAGTTGCACCCCGTAGTGTTGAAATTGGTAAACACAGTGCATTCAGTGAGGTTTGCACCGCCCTCCTTTTATTTCTGACTCTTCCTGTCACTGCTGCAACCTCTGAGCGCTCATTCGTATGCCCTTCAAATAATGTGCGCAGTATAGGCTATTGATGTTTTATTATGAGCCATGTACAGTATCCTAATGTTTTTTGTTTCTGAGTTACATGTTCGTTTGAAGGACTTGATGTACTAAATAACATAGTTGCACCCGGTAGTGTTGAAATTGGTAAACACCGCAGTTGCGGACATTTTGTAGCCTAAAATGATGTTATGATAAGCTTTAATAAAGTGCCCGGTCATTTGCCCCGCCCCCGGCCCGGCTCTGACTTGTTCCGCCACTGTCACTGATGTCACTGTTTGCGCTGCTTAACGACATCACGTGACGTCCACCCACTTTCGCTAACTCCACCCAATGTGTCCACCCACTTCCAGCCAGCACGGTTCAGCGCGGTTGTAGTCGAAATGCAACTCCAACAGCCCCGCTCAGCTCGACTCGGCACGGCACGGCTCAGCCGCGTTTGTAGCGGAAAAGCGGCATTTGTCTCCTGTACTTGCTCAATGGCAACATTGTTCATTACCAGATTCAGCTGTGATTTAGAACTTATTGAGTGTTTTGTTCCAAATACAATACTCTTGGTTTTAGATATGTTCAGGACAAGTTTGTTATCAGAAACCCATTTGAATACCATCTGCAGCTCTTTGTTGAGGGCTGAGGTGATTTTGTCAACTGTTCGTGCAGACATATAGAGTGTTGAATCATCTGCATATATAGACAAACAAGCTTTTTTACAAACAAGTGGGAGATCATTTGTAAAAATTCAGAAGAGCAGTGGTCCTAGTGAAGAACCCTGTGGAATTCCACACTGTATGTGTCTTGCATTTGAGAGGCTTCCGTTAAAGAAAACCTTCTGTGTCCTATTAGTCAAGTAACTCTCAATCCATGCTACGGCCGATGGAGTAAAGCTATAACACGCTTTTTCTCCGTGCTCTCATGGAAGGCGGTTGCATTTCTCTGCTCTCCTCTCCTTTTTTCCTGCTTGTGCTCTTTGTTTTGTCTCGTCCGCCTATACTTTTTTTTTTTGAGAGACTCTCTCCGCATTGAATTTCTAAACTAAAAAAAGCATGGATTTGATAAACTGGGCTCCTAACAAAATTGACACAGTTTTCTCGACGAGAAGCCTGGGTTCGGGGGAACCCACCTGTCCTGCCGGAACGTCTGTGGAAGACATTGAAGATATCTACCTATTTGGAACCATGATTACCGGACTTTTGCTGATTGGATTAGGCATTGCCCTGGTATATCGAGGAAATCAGACAACGGTGACAGCTGTTCAAAGCCCCACAAAGCTGCCCGATATGATTGAAGCGGTGGGCAAAGCTGTCGGCACTCAGACTGTGGCAGAACTTGAACCACAACATGGTTGTCATCTTGGAGACGCTTTCGGCTTTGCAAGGAATAAGTATTTTGGAGACCGAATTGAATTGAACAGAATGGACGAAATGGACAGATATGGACGAGTGGTGTGGACGTGTAAAGACTGCGTCTGTTCGAAAGACCAAACAAGCTCTATCTTCTCGACATTCGGCTCCCTGAAAAGCACCAGCCTCGATCAAAGCCGTTGCTGAGGAACATTTCCCCCAGAAGGTCACTACTGGGAAACACTCTCTCATTCTTTGCATTCCTTCCCCAATTTTCCGCGGTCGCCGTTTTTCACCCCCAGTGTGACAAGCGGGTGCGTGACCAGCACCCTCATGGCTGCAGGAGCGGATGGCTGCTTGCTTGCGCTGGGTTACCTCTACCTCCTCCCCTCCCCTCAAGTCCCGTGTTTTAAAGTGTACTTGTGTTATTGTGTGCTTATGTGCGGAGGTTTTTAAATGCTCCCACACTGTACTCCTGATAGGAGCATAGTGGGGGGTGTTCTTTTTTTCCTCATCTTTCCTCGTGTCACTACTGTGTTTTCTTTTATCCCTGTCTTCCTGTCCTGTTCCTGCTCTGTAAGGACAGGTTGATGGTCAATTTCATTGGTAACAGTGATAATAAAGGGTTCATTCATTCATTCATTCAACACTTAAGTTTTTTCAATGGTAAACTGTGATTGATGACATAAAAGGCAGCACTAAAGTCTAATAGTACTGCTCCTACAATATTCTGTTGATCAATGTCTTTTAACCAATCATCTGTCATTTGTGTGAGCACTGTGGAAGTCGAGTGTCCTTCCCTGCAAGCATGCTGGTAGTTGCTTGTCAAGTTGTTCAATGAGAAGTAGCATTGTGTCTGATTAAACATAATTTTTTCCAACAGTTTGCTTAAAACAGGTAACAAGCTGATTGGTCGGCTGTTTGAGCCAGTAAAGGCAGCACAAGTATTTTTAGGTAAAGGGATTAACTTAGCCTCTTTCCAAATTTGAGGACCCATATTACAGTCAAGACTAAGATTAAAGATGTAGCATATGGAAGTGGCAATATAGTCCACTACGATCTTCAATAGCTTTCCATCCAGGTTATCAGTACCTGGAGGTTTCCTATTATTGATAGACAATAATAGGTTTTTTTTACTTCTTCTATAGTCACTTTGCGGAATTCAAAAGAGCAATTCTTGTCATACATTATTTTGTCTTGTATGCATGAATACAATGGCTCATTGTGTGGTATTGGCATTTCCTGTCTGAGTTTACAGACTTTGCTTGTAAAAGAATCATTAAAATAATTGGCAATATCTACAGGTTTGGGCGGCACGGTGGTGTAGTGGTTAGCGCTGTCGCCTCACAGCAAGAAGGTCCAGGTTCGAGCCCCGTGGCCGGCGAGGGCCTTTCTGTGTGGAGTTTGCATGTTCTCCCCGTGTCTGCGTGGGTTTCCTCCGGGCGCTCCGGTTTCCCCCACAGTCCAAGGACATGCAGGTTAGGTTAACTGGTGACTCTAAATTGAGCGTAGGTGTGAATGTGAGTGTGAATGGTTGTCTGTGTCTATGTGTCAGCCCTGTGATGACCTGGCGACTTGTCCAGGGTGTACCCCGCCTTTCACCCATAGTCAGCTGGGATAGGCTCCAGCTTGCCTGTGACCCTGTAGAAGGATAAAGTGGCTAGAGATAATGAGATGAGATGAGATGAGATAGTGAAAGAAGACTAATATACAGTTCAGAGTTTTTGTGCGTGCCCACTGAAGTTATGAACCCATATTCTTGGCTGATCTTTCCCGTCCTACAATTCCTTGGGATGGAGGGTGGACAATGAGTCTATCATAGCGGATGTAGGCAATGTTTTCCTTTGATCTTTCAGCTTTCATGATTGGGATGAGTTCCTTTCATTTCAGTCTTACAGCTTCAGTATAGTCCTCATTAAGATAGATGTTCGTGCCTCTCAGCTTATTTGCTCTTGCCATCACAGCCTCCTTGTCCTTCCATCTTAAAAACTTGATGACAATCAGTCTGTGTCATTCTCCTTCTTTAATCGGATCTCCCATCTGGTGGGCACACTCCACCTCGATCCGTTCCTCGTCCATTTCTAACTTTTCAGCTAGAATTCGGCGAACCTTGTTCTCTGTTTCCTCCCAGCTCTCATGTTTAAACTCCAGAATGCCATCGATAATTATGTTGTTCCTTTTAGACTGCACCTCGAGATAGTCAACTTTGCCATCAAGTGATATTGCAGATTTGCATACTGTTTGTCTCTGCGCGCATCTTTGCACATTGTTGCAATCTCATTGCTGGCCTTTTTCTGATTACCCACCTACATTTGTGTGTAATCCAGGCTCTGTTTGTATTCTGTGAAGTCTTTTACGAGGTCATCGACTCGCTTGTTTATTATCTCCATGAACAGTTGTAGGAACATTTTGAAGTTCTTTTCCTGGAGATCCATCATATTTTTAAAGAAAACTTTCTGCTGTTCTAACATTTCTGTTTAGTCTGGTTAACACCAGACCATATCACAAGTGAAATATGGTCTGGAATCCGCCTATTGAATTTCTCGTAGGGGAGGTGTGGTTTATGATTGTCAACGGCCGTTTATTGGACGTTGTGAATGTCTATCATTTGGCGTATACGTAGCCCATGGCCAATCATGGCAGTTGTACCCGGTGACATAGTTAGAGCGACGAAGAAGACGAAGAGGCGAAGAAAGACTGTAACGCCAAACGCTGTTCTTTTTTTAAAACAAACTTTCGCTCTAAACTATTCAGAACAGTGTCTAAAGCTTGATCGAAAGTTTGGTTCGTATCGCTCGCCGCCATGTTAAATGTGATCCGTAAACAGTCCCAAATAAACTACAAGCTTCCATTTGTTGAGTAGTACGCGTCACCGTCTTTCCACCCCTCCCCACTCTCTGATTGGCTCCCTAACTCAGGTGAGCCTGTAGACCATAGTTTCCATGCTGTCTTTTCAGATCGGAACGATTGTGCAAAGCAGCATGGGATTTCCCAGGCTAATTTCTGTTAGGACATGAACAGTAACATATTCCTCATCAGTAGAGAACTCTTTCGCGGATTTTTTCGGAGGCATGTTCCGGAAGTGAAGTCAAAGTGCCGAATGATCAAGTGTCCATGAATCAGTAAACTGAGGGAGACTCAAGAATAGCATAATTAGGAACAAATGCATGACATGAAATGCAATCTTGCATGATAGGCCTCTCTCCAGCACACCTTATCTTTTCCATGCTCCTTTATAGCCTAAACATTGAAACCTTGGAACTGAGAAGCATGCTATACTGAAAGAAAAAAAATCTAAACAATCTCACACATACTTTCAAAAACGAAAATCTTTCTGTTTAAGTGGTAAAAAATTGCGTATTTAAACTTAGGTGTTTAAAATCTTATTAAACACTTCAAACTTCCCATTACACTTACTATGTGTACTATTTAGTGAAAAAAATTGTATTTATGGAAAAAAAAATAGTATGCGGTTTAGGAAGCTCAAGCTCTTACAGCCTGCAGGTCTTGTACAAATCTTCACTGTGTGCTTCTTAACTGGACAAATAGGAGTGCACACAAGGAGTTAGGGCAATCTACAATTCCCCCTGCTGCTTTCAAGGAATTGAACACAGGCCTAATGCCTTCTATAGCTTCAAGTTTCAAGGGATACTGGGACTTACAGGGTCTAAATTCAAATTTTTTGGGTGATCACCACTGGCTCAATATCCTTTATCAGTCCCACATCATGTTTACCTTGAGCCCAAAATTGTTTGGAGACCTCTGCTAAACATGGCGAATCAATTGAAAGTTTAGAAAATTGCCATTCGGTCTCTAGCACAGGTTTCTCATCAGTTACCTCATGTCTCTCTACAGAGACAGTAGAATCAAAATTCATTTGAAATGCATTCATGGTTTACTGTACAGTAATTTTTGATCTGTGGTATGTTGCCAATCATTTGCATTCAAACATTTTAATACCCATGGGCCCAAATCCTTCCACCTATCCCCTTTTGTTTTGCCAAGAACACGTGTACAGTAGAGCTGTGTGTGAACTAAATGTCAGCTGGTAATTGCTTGGTGATTGCACAAACGCAGCACACCTGTGATTATCCCGAAATAACTTCAACAACAGTTCCTCAGATTGATTGGGGTGTTTTTCTATCTTCCTTAAACCAATTCTGCTTGAACTTAACATCTGGGTACCTGTGACTAATGTGAGCAGTGCAATGTAAGTTTTCTGTTCACATATAATCAGTACCAATTGGGCCAGTGTGTGTTTTTGCCATCTCAATCATGATTCATATTCAGAACATCTGAGAGGGCCAGCCTCCATTCATACACACAAAGGTGTGGAGAGGGATTTAATTTAACCATTATTCATAACTGCTCTCTCCTCATCTGGGATTTGCACTACATGTAGCCCCTCTGTTTTGCTTCTTCTCTTCTCTTCATCCTGTACACCGCAGACTTCTTCTCCAACTCGGAGCTGTGTCACATTCAGAAGTTCGCCGATGATACAGCCATCGTTGGGTGTATCAGTGATGACAGAGAGGAGGAGTATAGGAGCCTGGTGAGGGACTTTGCTGTGTGGTACAACAGGAACCATCTGCAGCTCAACACCTCGAAGACCAAGGAGCTGGTCATTGACTTTGGGAGGTCTAGACCAAGGTCACAACCAGTTCTGATCGAGGGAGTCGAGGTGGAGGCTGTGGATTCCTACAGGTACCTCAGGCTGTGGCTGGACAGCAAGCTGGACTGGACTTGCAACACCAATCACTTATACAGGAAGGGACAGAGCACGCTATACTTCCCTAGGAGGCTGCGGTCCTTTAACATCTGCAGGAAACTCTTGTGGATGTTTGTCTGTGAAGATTCTCAGTCATCCAGGTCATAGTAAACTGTGGGTGGTAAAAGAGAGCAACTGGACTTGCTTGAAGATTCTTGAAGACATTTCACCTCTCATCCAAAAGGCTTCTTCAGTTCTGTCTGACTAATAGGGAGTATCAGGTATTTATCCTCTCATGGATGAAAAGCAATCCTAAGGTGTCGTTGAGTCATCCTGTTGGTGTGGGTCACTGGGGGCTGGGTGTGAACGGCCTCGAGAGTCGTGAGGGTGATCAATGGATTGCTGGTTCTCTCTGTCCTCCTGTGGGTCACTGAAAACAGCTGGGTTTTGGTGTGCATTCAGTTGTCTGGGAAGTGTGCCAAGGACTGCATTGTAGGTGGCTGATAAATGATGTCTTAGACCCCCACCTCTGTTCAGTGATGGCCATTCCAGGTTGACAAAAATGGCTTCTTTAACTCCTCGCTCATACCAACGATCCTCTCTGGCTAAAATGCGTATGTTGCAATCCTGAAATGAGTGTCCTTTGTTGTTAAGATGAAGATAGACAGCAGAGTCCTGGCCTGAGGAACTGGCTCTCCTGTGTTGAGCCATGCACCTGTGAAGTGGTTGTTTTGTTTCCTCAGTATATGAGTCCGTGCATTCCTCACTGCACTGAATTGCATACACTACATTGTCCTGTTTGTGTCTGGCTATTCTGTCCTTAGGGTGGACCAGCTTCTGCTTCAGAGTGTTACTGGGTCTGAAATGTACCGGAATGTTGTGTTTGTAGAAGATCCTCCTGAGTTTCTCAGATAGACCAGAAATGTAGGGAATGACAATGTTCTTGTGTTTGTTCCTGTTATCCTCCTTGTCCGTTATGTTCCTTTTTCTGCTCTTGAAGAAAGACCAGTTGGGATACCCACAGTTCTGAAGTGCTTTCTTGATGTGATTCTGCTCCTTCTCTTTTCCCTCTACTGTTGTAGGAATGTTCCGAGCCCTGTGTTGCAAGGTCCTAATGACCCCCAATTTGTGTTCCGTGTCAGTGTGTGAAAACCTTGTGAAGACTTACAGAAAACGTTTGACCTCTGTCATTGCCAACAAAGGGTATATAACAAAGTATTGAGATGAACTTTTGTTATTGACCAAATACTTATTTTCCACCATAATTTGCAAATAAATTCTTTAAAAATCAGACAATGTGATTTTCTGGATTTTTTTTTCTCATTTTGTCTCTCGGCGGCACAGTGGTGTAGTGGTTAGCGCTGTCGCCTCACAGTAAGAAGGTCCGGGTTCGAGCCCCGTGGCTGGCGAGGGCCTTTCTGTGCGGAGTTTGCATGTTCTCCTCGTGTCCACGTGGGTTTCCTCCGGGTGCTCCGGTTTCCCCCACAGTCCAAAGACATGCAGGTTAGGTTAACTGGTGACTCTAAATTGAGCGTAGGTGTGAATGTGAGTGTGAATGGTTGTCTGTGTCTATGTGTCAGCCCTGTGATGACCTGGAGACTTGTCCAGGGTGTACCCCGCCTTTCGCCCGTAGTCAGCTGGGATAGGCTCCAGCTCGCCTGCGACCCTGTAGAACAGGATAAAGCGGCTACAGATAATGAGATGAGATGAGAAAAACTGATATTGTATTCACAATAGAACATAGACAACATATCAAATGTTAAAAGTGAGACATTTTGAAATTTCATGCCAAATATTGGCTCATTTGAAATTTCATGACAGCAACACATCTCAAAAAAGTTGGGACAGGGGCAATAAGAGGCTGGAAAAGTTAAAGGTACAAAAAAAGAACAGCTGGAGGACCAAATTGCAACTCATTAGGTCAATTGGCAATAGCTCATTAACATGACTGGGTATAAAAAGAGCATCCAAAGACATGCAGTTAGGTTAACGTGGAGCAGCCTTGGGCTGAGGTGCCCTTGAGCAAGGTACCAAACCTCTGACTGCTCCCCGGGCGCTCTGGTGTGGCTGCCCACTGCTCTGAGTGTGTGTGCATGTGTTCACTGCTTCAGATGGGTTAAATGCAGAGGATGAATTTCACTGTAAAGTGACGAATAAAGGTTTCTTCTTCTTCTATCTTGGAGTGGCAGCGGCTCTCAGAAGTAAAGATGGGAAGACGATCACCAATCCCCCTAATTCTGCGCCCACAAATAGTGGAGCAATATCAGAAAGGAGTTCGACAGTGTAAAATTGCAAAGAGTTTGAACAGATCATCATCTAGAGTGCATAATATCATCAAAAGATTCAGAGAATCTGGAAGAATCTCTGTGCGTAAGGGTCAAGGCCGGAAAACCATACTGGGTGCCCGTGATCTTCGGGCCCTTAGACGGCACTGCATCACATACAGGCATGCTTCTGTATTGGAAATCACAAAATGGGCTCAGAAATATTTCCAGAGAACATTATCTGTGAACACAATTCACCGTGCCATCCGCCGTTGCCAGCTAAAACTCTATAGTTCAAAGAAGAAGCCGTATCTAAACATGATCCAGAAGCGCAGACGTCTTCTCTGGGCCAAGGCTCATTTAAAATGGCCTGTGGCAAAGTGGAAAACTGTTCTGTGGTCAGACGAATCAAAATTTGAAGTTCTTTATGGAAATCAGGGACGCCGTGTCATTGGGACTAAAGAGGAGAAGGACGACCCGAGTTGTTATCAGCGCTCAGTTCAGAAGCCTGCATCTCTGATGGTATGGGGTTGCATTAGTGCGTGTGGCATGGGCAGCTTACACATCTGGAAAGACACCATCAATGCTGAAAGGTATATCCAGGTTCTAGAGCAACATATGCTCCCATCCAGACGACGTCTCTTTCAGGGAAGACCTTGCATTTTCCAACATGACAATGCCAAACCACATACTGCATCAATTACAGCATCATGGCTGCGTAGAAGAAGGGTCCGGGTACTTAACTGGCCAGCCTGCAGTCCAGATCTTTCACCCATAGAAAACATTTGGCGCATCATAAAACGGAAGATACGACAAAAAAGACCTAAGACAGTTGAGCAAGTAGAATCCTACATTAGACAAGAATGGGTTAACATTCCTATCCCTAAACTTGAACAACTTGTCTCCTCAGTCCCCAGACGTTTACAGACTGTTGTAAAGAGAAAAGGGGATGTCTCACAGTGGGAAACATGGCCTTGTCCCAACTTTTTTGAGATGTTGTCATGAAATTTAAAATCACCTAATTTTTCTCTTTAAATGATACATTTTCTCAGTTTAAACATTTGATATGTCATCTATGTTCTATTCTGAATAAAATATGGAATTTTGAAACTTCCACATCATTGCATTCCATTTTTATTTACAATTTGTACTTTGTCCCAACTTTTTTGGAATCGGGCTTGTACCTCCCTCAGGAAATTTGCAGTGTTCTACCCACATCTTAAGTTGTTTACATGAATCTGGTCCATAATTAGTGAACATATATTGAACGTTTGGACTAGAGGGATAGGTTTCAGGATTTTTTTCAATTTCTGCTTGTTTCATTCCCATCAGCCCCATTGTTAATATTGCAGAGAACCTGTAAAGCCCGTGTTTTCTCATGTTTTCACCAAAAAACATGTTGTGATCATGATTTTACTGCTATTTGTCAATAGACAGGTAGGTCTCTAGTCCACCCAAAAACTTACTTGAAAAAAGCAGAAAGGGCTTTCTTTTTTTTTTCACTTTACTCTCAACCTGGCACGTATTCACCCCTTTCACAAATATGCACCCAGATGGTCAATTGCTTGCCACCTGCACATGCATCTTATTACCTTAGTACATTAACACATACCCGTAGTAGAGTACATTACTTCTACTTACTTACGACAGTTTTCTGCAACATACAATCATTTATCATCAGTTTACAAGAACAAAAACTTTCCTCACCACGAGTTTGTTGGATGTCAGTGGCAATGGGGGATCCTAGCCTCTAAAAAGTTAGTCTGTCTCCTGAGAGCTTGTCAGACCTCTGGGCGATAATTTCCCTGGATCTGGAAATGTCCCCGCTACTCGTGGCATCCCATCCTTGTCGCCAAAATTGTGGTGGAAAAGTTTAATAAAAGACTCCAGGCTGTTAGGAAGGAACAAACAGAAAGGACTTTATTAACAGATAAATCAACAAAACACCTCGCGAAGGGGCGTATTCTCTCTCGGCGAATAGCAGCTACTATTCGACATCTACATCATTATACAGTGGGGCAAAAAAGTATTTAGTCAGCCACCAGTTGTGCAAGTTCTCCCACTTAAAAAGATGAGAGAGGCCTGTAATTTTCATCATAGGTACACTTCAACTATGAGAGACAGAATGGGGGGAAAGAATCCAGGAAATCACATTGTAGGATTTTTAATGAATTAATTGGTAAATTCCTCTGTAAAATAAGTATTTGGTCACCTACAAACAAGCAAGATTTCTGGCTCTCACAGACCTGTAACAACTTCTTTAAGAGGCTCCTCTGTCCTCTACTCGTTACCTGTATTAATGGCACCTGTTTGAACTCGTTATCAGTATAAAAGACACCTGTCCACAACCTCAAACAGTCACACTCCAAACTCCACTATGGCCAAGACCAAAGAGCTGTCAAAGGACACCAGAAACAAAATTGTAGACCTGCACCCGGCTGGGAAGACTGAATCTGCAATAGGTAAGCAGCTTGGTGTGAAGAAAATCAACTGTGGGAGCAATTATTAGAAAATGGAAGACATACAAGACCACTGATAATCTCCCTCGATCTGGGGCTCCACGCAAGATCTCACCCCGTGGGGTCAAAATGATTACAAGAACGGTGAGCAAAAATCCCAGAGCCACACAGGGGGACCTAGTGAATGACCTGCAGAGAGCTGGGACCAAAGTAACAAAGGCCACCATCAGTAACACACTACGCTGCCAGGGACTCAAATCCTGCAGTGCCAGACGTGTCCCCCTGCTTATAGTGCAGCGGTTAATTGCATATTTCATAAGAATCCTTCAAATGGTGACACAAGCATGAAATTCTCCACAAATATGCTTTAATGTCCTCTCTTTTAGAAAAGGGTCCTGGCCACGCCAAAAATTCAAGATGGCCGCCATTTTCCAAGATGGCTGCCCGAATGTGACAATTTTTTATTTTCCCTCTTTTCTTAATTTAATTTTCCAAATGAACCATGTTTATGCTCTTATATGCTAATTTTACAGATTTTGTTGTCTCTGATATAAATTTAAGAAGGTTAGCCTTCAATGTGGTGCCC
The DNA here is from genome assembly GCF_027579695.1 of Neoarius graeffei. Lineage (NCBI taxonomy): Eukaryota > Metazoa > Chordata > Actinopteri > Siluriformes > Ariidae > Neoarius > Neoarius graeffei. The sequence continues at coordinate 93,362,573 of NC_083577.1, forward strand.
AAAATGTCTGCTACTCCTTGAAAATTATGATTTATCCATTGTAAATTGAGCATATTTAACACACACATGCAATCGTTTCTGGATGTGGATCTTGGTTGGTGTGGTGCAGATCCCATTCAACTGTTTTTTATAAACTACAGTTGTGACTGTGAATTATTTGCCAGGAAACAACGACCTTATGAGGCCATCCCGCCAACCAAAGCCGCTCTTCTCCAACATACCAAGCGTGCTGCCTACCAGGCCGGTTGTGTGTGGGGCCAGGCAACCCTGTGTCAGCCTGAACCTGAGAGTCCTGCTGACTGGGGATGGCAGAAGTCTGGTGAACAGTGGCACGTTTTCTGGATGGCCAATGCTCCCATAGCCAAGAGCTGTGAGCAACTGACCAAATGTGGTTGCAAAACCAGCTGCTGTGGTAGATGCAAGTGCTTCAGGCTGGGCCTTGTGTGCACAGCACTCTGCTCCTGCAAATGTGAACTGTAGATAAATTTTGCGCATTGATTTTGTTTGTCTTTTGGTGGATGGCATGCGTTGTCAGACCATCACTTTTGGGATTATTGTGACTTCCTACAGCCTAAAGGTTTTTTATATAGTTGCAAATAAGTTAGAGTTAAGTTAGTCATAAGTGTTTAGAGTTAAGTGTTAAGTGTTAGAGTTAAGTGTTAGAGTTAAGTGTTGTTAAGTGTTAGAGTTAAGTGTGTTTTAGAGTTAAGTGTTAGAGTTAAGTTAGTCATAAGTGTTTTATAGTTATAAGATATGTATAAGATTGTGTAACAGTATTACTAATGTAGATATTAAGATAACACTAGAGGGCAGTAACAGATACGAGATAAGATAACATAGAAGTTATAGATGTCACTGTAAGTAAAACAAATGGAATCCTGTTGCTTTCTTTTCAATGCAGTTCAATGCAATTAATTTTTTTTTTGTTGGATATCTTCACTGATTGCGCATAATCGAACAACATTTTCTTCTCTGCTTTATTTTCTCTGGGGCTGGAGCCAGGTTTGCCTGGTTTGGTGGCCCCATGATAACTGGGCTGTGCCCAGTGCCACTGCTGGTCTGTGGCTGGATACGGAGCAGGCAGAGCTGGGCTCTCCTAGTTCCGATAGTTTAGGTTGGACTTGGAGGTCTTCTTTGTTTAAATCTTGAATGACATGGTAGATTGTGGGAAACAGTTCATGATCACAATCCCATGATTTAAAGTTCATTTAAATGGAAAAAGCATGTTTATTTCAACAGATATATGGTCTCGGTGTGAGATTGCCAGATACTGATGGTGGCCATCTTGAAAAAAGGTCGCCATCTTGAATTTTCATGTGGCCAGGATCCTAATCTGAAAGAGTATATCCAGGAGGGTATCTGTGCAAAATTTCATGCTTGTGTCACCATTTGAAGGATTTTTTTAGTTATCTGCTCCACTATTAAGCCAGTACATGTCCAGGCCCGTCTGAAGTTTGCTAGAGAGCATTTGGATGATCCAGAAGAGGATTGGGAGAATGTCATATGGTCAGATGAAACCAAAATAGATCTTTTTGGTAAAAACTCAACTTGTGTTTGGAGGAGAAAGAATGCTGAGTTGCATCCAAAAAACACCATACCTACTGTGAAGCATGGGGGTGGAAACATCATGCTTTGGGGCTGTTTTTCTGCAAAGGGACCAGGACGACTGATCCGTGTAAAGGAAAGAATGAATGGGGCCATGTATCGTGAGATTTTGAGTGAAAATCTCCTTCCATCAGCAAGGGCATTGAAGATGAAACGTGGCTGGGTCTTTCAGCAGGACAATGATCCCAAACACATCGCCCGGGCAACGAAGGAGTGGCTTCGTAAGAAGCATTTCAAGGTCCTGGAGTGGCCTAGCCAGTCTCCAGATCTCAACCCCATAGAAAATCTTTGGAGGGAGTTGAAAGTCCGTGTTGCCCAGCGACAGCCCCAAAACATCACTGCTCTAGAGGAGATCTGCATGGAGGAATGGGCCAAAATACCAGCAACAGTGTGTGAAAACCTTGTGAAGACTTACAGAAAACGTTTGACCTCTGTCATTGCCAACAAAGGGTATATAACAAAGTATTGAGATGAACTTTTGTTATTGACCAAATACTTATTTTCCACCATAATTTGCAAATAAATTCTTTAAAAATCAGACAATGTGATTTTCTGGATTTTTTTTTTCTCATTTTGTCTCTCGGCGGCACAGTGGTGTAGTGGTTAGCGCTGTCGCCTCACAGTAAGAAGGTCCGGGTTCGAGCCCCGTGGCTGGCGAGGGCCTTTCTGTGCGGAGTTTGCATGTTCTCCCCGTGTCCACGTGGGTTTCCTCCGGGTGCTCCGGTTTCCCCCACAGTCCAAAGACATGCAGGTTAGGTTAACTGGTGACTCTAAATTGAGCGTAGGTGTGAATGTGAGTGTGAATGGTTGTCTGTGTCTATGTGTCAGCCCTGTGATGACCTGGCGACTTGTCCAGGGTGAACCCTGCCTTTCACCCGTAGTCAGCTGGGATAGGCTCCAGCTCGCCTGCGACCCTGTAGAACAGGATAAAGCGGCTACAGATAATGAGATGAGATGAAATTTTGTCTCTCATAGTTGAAGTGTACCTATGATGAAAATTACAGGCCTCTCTCATCTTTTTAAGTGGGAGAGCTTGCACAATTGGTGACTGACTGACTAAATACTTTTTTGCCCCACTGTATACACATCAAAATAACATAACTATCTTCTTAGTGTCAGGTTGTCCAGTCCCTCTATCACAAAACACGATCTCAGCACATATGTATGTTTTACTAACCTAGAAAAGAGAGCATAAACAGCATTCTCCATCTTACACAAACATGAGACGCAGTGTCTGACCTTCTACATGTCTAAGAAACACGATACAAATTCTTCCCCTACACAGTGTCTTTTAAGGCTTACTTTTCTAAAGATAACTAAAATCATAAGAATAAATATAAAAATTAGATTTTCCTCAACAACATTCATTACATTGCACCCACACAGCGTGGTGAAGGCGTAGGTGTTATCAAGAAAACAATTACCACATTTAACTGAAAACACAACCTCACCATTAAGGGGAGTGTTCGTCTGCTTCCTCTTCTTCTTATTATTATTATAAATACTTCATTCATGTGAATCTGTAGCCTGTTAGCATATATTACCACCAACAGGGGGCAATGTCACTCTATTGTACCAACTCCAATAGTTGAATTTTTTTTTTTTTACTATATTTAAGTATTGTTTTGGAAGTTTTGCACTTTACTCAAGTATTATTGAAACTGAAATATTATTTGTACTCTTACTGAATGAAATTTCCAAGAGAAAAACACTTTTTACTCTTTTACATTTTCACTTTGACCTACAGTGTACTCAACTTAATTTTTTAGCCTGTTAAATTAGCTAGCTAGCATCATTTTGTAAATTAACTTAATTACCTATCTAGTCATGATTTACAAATTAGCTTGTTGAATTACCTTGCTAGTTAGGTTCAATAAATTACTGACAACCCCAAATCAGAGAAAGTTAGGGCAGTATGGAAAATACAAATAAAAAATAAAGCAGTGATTTCTAAATGCATTTTGACTTGTATTTCATTGTAGACATCATATCTGATATACCAATAATCCTGGCTTTGACTTTTATTTGTTTTGTCTTGTTCTCTGAGGACCTGTCTGTACCTCACCTGACCCTTTGCATGTTCCTGGATTTTGCCATTGATACTGTGATTTGAATTTGTTTGTGTTTGCCAATCTTTATTTTTAATTAAAGATTAAATATGTGACCTGTTTGCACATTCCGGGACATACTGTACAGCTTGGTCTTCAAAACAACTCATGCACATACTCCTTAAATATATCCACTTTTCAAATTTGTATATTTTAGATTTTCTTATTTTTTATTGTATTTATATAACTACTTTTGTCTTTTTAAAATTATTTTATCTTAACTGTTCAAGTACCAATCGCCAAAGCAAATTCCTTGTATGTGAGAACGGACTCAACGCTAAACTCAGTTCTGATTCTGATTCATTGCAGCTGTTGCCATTTCTGCTGTCTGGCATGATGTAGAACCTACAACAGTGTTTTCCTGTCAGAAATGGGTTCGAGTTATGATAGGAAGGGTTGTAGGGTTCTAAATAGAACATTTCAGGATTCCCTGAGGGACAGCCAAAGAATCCTTGATGGTTCTATATTTTAAAGGCTTTGCTCTGTGGATATCACGAGTGTTCAGTAAATATACAAAAAGTGGTGAAAGTCAAACAGGAGTTATTGTCCCCAGAGATGACTCTGTAAATTGGTTCTAGTACATTCTCTCGAAATGTAAACAGAAAATACTTGTACAAAATAGTTCATACAATGCTGAAAAATCTAAGAGAAAGACTTTAGTGTGATTAGCAATACACACTCTAAAGATGTGCTGAAGCTCGTCACTTGACTGCAGCCATCTCAGGTTCTCCTGCTTCTGAACAACACACAATCAGGATATTAACATTCACCCAAACACTGCTGGATAAAACAATGAGAAATGTGTTGTTCTGTATTTGCTGTTGATAACAGGATGATGATGATGATGATGATTAATACAATTAATCAAGCCAGTGAACAGCCAGATGGAGACAATCACATTTTTAGATCTGCGCATCACACAATTCACTCAAACTAACTACATATTAAGACAAATTTATACACACAATCCTTTTAGACATTAAAATAAGACATGAAAAACATCATTTTAACCTGTTAAAAATAATCAGTGTTGAATAGTAAATTGTTTAAGATGTTTTCAGATATAAATAAAGATTATAAATCCTAAAATCCAGTGTTGTTGAAACATTTCTGCACAATTACTCAGGCACCATGAATATGTATGAGTATGATATGAATATGCTAATTAACATCCTCCCACCAGTTTAAATATTAGCTAATTTATCTATCATTTAGCTACTTGTTAGTAAACCCGTTCAGGAGGTTTTCAGTTTAAGTCTCGATTTACATTGCTGTTTTCCTCCTAATGTATGTACAGTGATGCTTGAAAGTTTGTGAACTCTTTAGAATTTTCTATATTTCTGCATAAATATGACCTAAAACATCAGATTTTCACACAAGTCCTAAAAGTAGATAAAGAGAACCCAGTTAAATAAATGAGACAAAAATATTATACTTGGTCATTTATTTATTGAGGAAAATGATCCAATATTACATATCTGTGAGTGGCAAAAGTATGTGACCCTTTGCTTTCAGTATCTGGTGTGACCCCCTTGTGCAGCAATAACTGCAACTAAATGTTTGCGGTAACTGTTGATCAGTCCTGCACACCGGCTTGGAGGAATTTTAGCCCGTTCCTCCATACAGAACAGCTTCAACTCTGGGATGTTGGTGGGTTTCCTCACATGAACTGCTCGCTTCAGGTTCTTCCACAACATTTCCATTGGATTAAGGTCAGGACTTTGACTTGGCCATTCCAAAACATTAACTTTATTCTTCTTTAACCATTCTTTGGTAGAACGACTTGTGTGCTTAGGGTCGTTGTCTTGCTGCATGACCCACCTTCTCTTGAGATTCAGTTCATGGACAGATGTCCTGACATTTTCCTTTAGAATTCGCTGGTATAATTCAGAATTCATTGTTCCATCAATGATGGCAAGCCATCCTGGCCCAGATGCAGCAAAACAGGCCCAAACCATAACACTACCACCACCATGTTTCACAGATGGGATAAGGTTCTTATGCTGGAATGCAGTGTTTTCCTTTCTCCAAACATAACGCTTCTCATTTAAACCAAAAAGTTCTATTTTGGTCTCATCCGTCCACAAAACATTTTTCCAATAGCCTTCTGGCTTGTCCACATGATCTTTAGCAAACTGCAGATGAGCAGCAATGTTCTTTTTGGAGAGCAGTGGCTTTCTCCTTGCAACCCTGCCATGAACACCATTGTTGTTTAGTGTTCTCCTGATGGTGGACTCATGAACATTAACGTTAGCCAATGTGAGCGAGGCCTTCAGTTGCTTAGAAGTTACCCTGGGGCCCTTTGTGACCTCGCCGACTATTACACGCCTTGCTCTTGGAGTGATCTTTGTTGGTAAACACCCCTGGGGAAATTCAAATGGTCTTGAATTTCCTCCATTTGTACACAATCTGTCTGACTGTGGATTGGTGGAGTCCAAACTCTTTAGAGATGGTTTTGTAACCTTTTCCAGTCTGATGAGCATCAACAACGCTTTTTCTGAGGTCCTCAGAAATCTCCTTTGTTCGTGCCATGATACACTTCCACAAACATGTGTTGTGAAGATCAGACTTTGATAGATCCCTGTTCTTTAAATAAAACAGGGTGCCCACTCACACCTGATTGTCATCCCATTGATTGAAAACACCTGACTCTAATTTCACCTTCAAATTAACTGCTAAACCTAGAGGTTCATATACTATTGCCACTCACAGATATGTAATATTGGATCATTTTCCTCAATAAATAAATGACCAAGTATAATATTTTTGTCTCATTTGTTTAACTGGGTTCTCTTTATCTACTTTTAGGACTTGTGTGAAAATCTAATGATGTTTTAGGTCATATTTATGCAGAAATATAGAAAATTCTAAAGGGTTCACAAACTTTCAAGCACCACTGTATATAAGGACTCTGACTAACACACAGACTTTGTGAAAGCCTTGTATTTTGTGTCACTTCTCTGGTTTTCACCCTGTTTGTGTGTTTGGACTGTGAGTGTTGTCTCCCTCTGACATCCTGTCTGTGTCTCACTCCACCACTGCCTGGTTTTGTCTCCGTTTTGGATCTGTCCGCTCGCGTGTTTTCAGTAAAACTCTTCCTGTGATTGCATCCGTCTATCAGCCCTTACACAACACAAACTGTCACCTGTCCAACCAGTGAGTGGACTCATAAAACTGTTTTAACTCGTTTTATTTGAAACTGGTGAATATTTTCTGTAAAATGTGTTCGTAAATAATCCCATGTTATTTTAAAAAAAGTAAATTAAAAATGAGCACTAGATAAAAACCCATCTATCTGATGGAAATAAAGGTACAGGTTTCATTGTCCGGTGGTCAGGTGTTTGAGATCCGTTGCCTTGCACTGATGATGGGGTTCCTGGTGGTGGGGCAGGGACATCATACGGTCACGACAGCCATCAAATTCAGGTCAATGCTTTAGCATATATTCTTTTCAGTACATAGTTCAGCTAATAATTTAATCTGTGTTTATTAAAATAATGCAATCAGCATTCATGTCTTAAATATTTTGTTATGATTAGATATCAATATATAGCTGTTTTATTTTTTATTTCTTATTTTTACTAGCCTGTGACGAGTTTAACATTTCCATTTTAAAAATACAATTTCCTTTGAATTTTCTTTCCATTTCCCCCCAATCTCAAGGTACCCAAACTCTTATAAAACATATAAAACTATATTATTATTATTATTAATAACAACAACAACCTGGGAGATGGGGCGGCACGGTGGTGTAGTGGTTAGCGCTGTCGCCTCACAGCAAGAAGGTCCTGGGTTCGAGCCCCGGGGCCGGTGAGGGCCTTTCTGTGCGGAGTTTGCATGTTCTCCCCGTGTCCGCGTGGGTTTCCTCCGGGTGCTCCGGTTTCCCCCACAGTCCAAAGACATGCAGGTTAGGTTAACTGGTGACTCTAAATTGAGCGTAGGTGTGAATGTGAGTGTGAATGGTTGTCTGTGTCTATGTGTCAGCCCTGTGATGACCTGGCGACTTGTCCAGGGTGAACCCCGCCTTTCGCCCGTAGTCAGCTGGGATAGGATCCAGCTCGCCTGCGACCCTGTAGAAGGATAAAGCGGCTAGAGATAATGTGATGTGTGTGATGTGAACCTGGGAGATACTATTTATTTTATTCTCTAACTCCACCCCTTTTCCAGAACCCAGACCTTGCTTTAATTGTACCCGCCTATATCCTGTTACAAGTCGACTCGTAGTCTATATTAATCCTGACATGTTTTTGTGATGAATATTTGTCTTCCAGTGTATTTCACTCTCATCCTTGAATAAATAAAGCATTGTTCTGGGTGGAGGACAAAAAGGGCTGCGTCCTAAACCTCATGATACAGTAAAACAAGTGGACGTGGAGTGACTTACTGCTGTGTGTGTGAGGTTTGAGACAGAGCTGAACTGCAGGGAGTTCCTCCAGAGTGAAAGTGTTCCACACGGAGCAGATTTTCTTCCTCAAGGTAAAATATTTCAGGTATTTAACCCACATGATCTTCTCCATATGAGTTATGTTTATGTCTTTAGCTTTATAGATTTATAGATTGAGCACATTCAGGATGTTTTGTCCTCAATATTTACATAAAGTATAGATTTATATAAATACACAGATGAATTCAGTCCTTCCTGTGAAAGCACATCACCTTGTTTTTTACAGTAAACTTGAGAGTGAAGAGCTGATCATTTGTAGTGTTCATTAATTCATCAGTGGTTTATTTATTAATCAGTTCTCTGGAGAGTATACTGAAAAACTCATTAGTTTTTTTTGTCTTCTAACAAAAATAGTTTATCTTCTATAAACAAATGAACAAATAATTATTCTCTCAATAATCCATAACAGGGTGCAGTATGTTCTAACCAAAATACGAAATGAAAGTTCTAAGAACATCTCGACACCTCCTGAACAAGCTATGTACGTATGTGTGTAGTGTTAAAAACTGTTTAATAGACTTTAATTCTCAAAAAGTTAAGCATGAGATATTTTATTATTATTATTATTATGATTAGGACTTATGTTGTGTTTTATAAAGAAATGTTTTGTTGTAGTGTTTTGCATAGAACCTTTAAGGGTTCCTCCAGAGAACTTTTTTTTTCTGCCAAGAAAGTAAAATTATTGAAATATCAATCAATGAATCAAAGTAAATGTGTTGTTCTATTTATTAATAAGATGAATAAGGTTTGAAGTAAATTGATTGAAGTAAATGCATTATTAACTGATTTTGAAGCAATTTATTCGTATATATATTTCTTTGTTTGTAAGAACAGGAGTGCATGTAATATTCAAATATCTAAATAATTTAATCTTTATTTCTTTGTATATATAAATATAAAAACCCAACCCACCCTAATACAAGTCACCCCTTCTATCAGAAACATGTCCTTATTTATTTTCATTATTATTCTTCCTTCATTTCTAAATTTCATTTCAACCAAAATCGTTCTTTTCCTTCCCGGTTCTTTGGCTCTGCAGTGATGAGAATCTCTTAAGATGAAGCTCAACTGATTTCAGGACCTTGGGCTGGAATGTGAGTGTGATTAATAAAAACACAAAATGGGTTTATAACTCGTAACTAAACTCACCAAACTGACCGTGTAATATATAACACGTTATATAAAAATATGGAATGGCATTTCTTAGTACATGTGGAACACCAAATTAAAAAAAAGAAATCATATATTGTGTGTATTTTGCATGTTTCTGAATGGAATTAAAGTACAAACTATGACAAAATCAGCTTTATTAAAAAATAGTTGGCAAATTAAATTGTGTATTGTTTTAATTTCAAAATATTTTATTAATTTATCTTTAGCAAGATGGATTTATTTTCCCTTTATTTAAATGCTAAATTTATCAAAAGCAGCATTTCAAGAGTTAAGAGTGAAGAATTAAAATCCATTTATCTACAACCCCAAATCAGAGAAAGTTAGGATGGTATTAAAAATGCAATTAAAAAAAGAAAGCAGTGATTTGTAAATGTACTTTGACTTGTATTTTATTGCAGACAGAATGAACCTGAGATATTTCATGTTTTGTTGGTCAACTTCATTTCATTTGTTAATATCCATCCATTCCTGATCTTCAGACCTGCAACACATTTAAAAAAAGTTGGGACAGGGAAATTTAGGGCGAGTAATGAGGCAAAACAATTAAATAATGATGTGATGTGAAACTGATGACTGTAATCATGATTTGGGACAAAATCAGTCTCCAGGAAAAGCCAAGTGTTTGAGGAGTAAAGAAGGGCCGAGGATCTCCAGTTTATCAACAAATGCGTGAGAAAATTATTGAAATGTTTAAAAACAATTTTCCGGAAAGAGAGATCGGAAGGGATTTGGATATTTCACCCTCTATGGTGCATAATATCATTAAACCATTCAAGGAATCTGGAGGAATTTCAGTTTCATCATACCATCCCAATATTTTCTGATTTGGGGTTGTATTAGCAGGATTAGGATTGTCCTGTTTTACATTAATGTTTAAGTTATTTAGTAACAAGACTTTGTTTGGAACATTAAATTTTAGTCTCATTTCATGCAAAAATTGGAGACTGTTTTTCTTTCTAGGGGAACAAATTCTTTTATAAAATTCATTCTTTCTATGCAGTACATTCTACTTGTGTATTTAAAATTTTAAATATCTGCAACTATGCCTTTATCATCATCTCAGGTTAAGATGTTTGCGGCAACGCTCCGAAAATGCTTGCAGCTCTGCATCTCCCTGGCCATTGTGTCCAGCATTAATGGTACGTGACTGAAAGGAGAGTGAAAAAGAGTGTATTTGATATTTCTTGGATCCTCATGCATGTGTATGATTACTGCTGTGTCTCTCAGGCAGGGTGGTGGCTCCTCCGCGGGTCGAGGCAGTGGTGGAGAAGCCCTTCATCCTGAGCTGCACGCTATCAAAGCCTAGAGGAGAGCAGGTGAAACAGGTACGCTGGCTGGACATGAAGAACCAGACACTCATCTCGTACGTGCCAGGTGAGCCGGACAGTGTGAGTGGGCAGCACCATGTGGAGCTGCGTGAAGGCCCAAAGGACTCCAGCAAGGTCCTCATCAAACGCGTCAGCTACCGGGATGAAGGCTGTTACACCTGCATCTTCGATGTTTATCCCACAGGGTCCAAGGAAGGACAGACATGTCTCACAGTCACTGGTGAGTCCTGAGTACCACAACCTGTCCCACACTGGATGTGCACTGTGGAATAATTATTCTTAACTTCAGGAGAGGAAAAAAAGAGACTGGTGAACGATTGACTTGGAGATGCAGCGACACCTCCAAGTTTGTCAATCTTTTTAACTCTACTTGCGCCAACATTTTAAATGATGTGGCCCCTCTCAAGTCTCGGAAAGTTAGGTCCAATACTACAACCCCGATTCCAAAAAAGTTGGGACAAAGTACAAATTGTAAATAAAAACAGAATGCAATAATTTACAAATCTCAAAAACTGATATTGTATTCACAATAGAACATAGACAACATATCAAATGTCGAAAGTGAGACATTTTGAAATTTCATGCCAAATATTGGCTCATTCGAAATTTCACGACAGCAACACATCTCAAAAAAGTTGGGACAGGGGCAATAAGAGGCTGGAAAAGTTAAAGGTACAAAAAAGGAACAGCTGGAGGACCAAATTGCAACTCATTAGGTCAATTGGCAATAGGTCATTAACATGACTGGGTATAAAAAGAGCATCTTGGAGCGGCAGCGGCTCTCAGAAGTAAAGATGGGAAGAGGATCACCAATCCCCCTAATTCTGCGCCGACAAATAGTGGAGCAAGATCAGAAAGGAGTTCGACAGTGTAAAATTGCAAAGAGTTTGAACATATCATCATCTACAGTGCATAATATCATCAAAAGATTCAGAGAATCTGGAAGAATCTCTGTGCGTAAGGGTCAAGGCCGGAAAACCATACTGGGTGCCCGTGATCTTCGGGCCCTTAGACAGCACTGCATCACATACAGGCATGCTTCTGTATTGGAAATCACAAAATGGGCTCAGGAATATTTCCAGAGAACATTATCTGTGAACACAATTCACCGTGCCATCCGCCGTTGCCAGCTAAAACTCTATAGTTCAAAGAAGAAGCCGTATCTAAACATGATCCAGAAGCGCAGACATCTTCTCTGGGCCAAGGCTCATTTAAAATGGACTGTGGCAAAGTGGAAAACTGTTCTGTGGTCAGACGAATCAAAATTTGAAGTTCTTTATGGAAATCAGGGATGCCGTGTCATTCAGACTAAAGAGGAGAAGGACGACCCGAGTTGTTATTAGCGCTCAGTTCAGAAGCCTGCATCTCTGATGGTATGGGGTTGCATTAATGCGTGTGGCATGGGCAGCTTACACATCTGGAAAGACACCATCAATGCTGAAAGGTATATCCAGGTTCTAGAGCAACATATGCTCCCATCCAGACGACGTCTCTTTCAGGGAAGACCTTGCATTTTCCAACATGACAATGCCAAACCACATACTGCATCAATTACAGCATCATGGCTGCGTAGAAGAAGGGTCTGGGTACTGAACTGGCCAGCCTGCAGTCCAGATCTTTCACCCATAGAAAACATTTGGCGCATCATAAAACGGAAGATACGACAAAAAAGACCTAAGACAGTTGAGCAACTAGAATCCTACATTAGACAAGAATGGGTTAACATTCCTTTCCCTAAACTTGAGCAACTTGTCTCCTCAGTCCCCAGACGTTTACAGACTGTTGTAAAGAGAAAAGGGGATGTCTCACAGTGGGAAACATGGCCTTGTCCCAACTTTTTAGAGATGTGTTGTTGTCATGAAATTTAAAATCACCTAATTTTTCTCTTTAAATGATAAATTTTCTCAGTTTAAACATTTGATATGTCATCTATGTTCTATTCTGAATAAAATATGGAATTTTGAAAATTCCACATCATTGCATTCCATTTTTATTTACAATTTGTACTTTGTCCCAACTTTTTTGGAATCGGGGTTGTACAACCTGGCTTAATGATTCCACCCGCACTGCACGATGTGCCTGTAGACTGGCTGAACATAAATGGAAAAAGACAAACTACAAGTATCATATGAAATCTTGCAAAACCAATTAAAAAGCTACCAACTCTCTGTACCGATGGCATGAAAGGACTATTTTAGCAACCTCATAAACAAAGACGCAAATCGACCCAGAGTGCTGTTCAAGACAATCAACTCTCTTTTAAACCCAGCTGCTCCAGTTACCTCTGCTTCCAATAATGAAACATGTGAGGAATTTTTAAAATTCTTTACTGAAAAAATTGACACCATAAGGGCAAACATCCCACAGTCACAGTCTGATTTCAGAGATAGCCCCCATCCTGTTAATGTTCTCCAGTGTTTTACACCAGTGACATCCTCCCAACTGTCTGAGGTGATCTCACAGATGAAACCCACTGTCTGTCCCTCAGACATCATTCCTTTGCATCTTTTTAAAGATGTTTTCCCTTCCATTTGCCCCCTGATTTTAGCCATAGTTTACATCTTGCTAAATAATGCTGTTGTCCCTTCTTGTTTTAAACATGCCACTGTACAACCACTTTTAAAAAAGCTGAGTTTAGGTCCTTGTATCCTAAAGAATTATCAGCCCATATCCAAGCTACCTTTTTTTGTCTAAGATCTTGGAAAAGGTGGTTGCTTCTCAGCTTTTATCCTATTTGAACATGTTTGATATCTGACAAATTTCAATCTGGTTTAAGAGCTCTACACAGCACCGAGTTTGCCTTGCTGAAGGTACTCAATGATATTTTGCTGTGTACTGATTCTGGGTCCAGTGCTGTTTTAGTCTTACTTGAGCTTAGTGCCGCTTTTGATACAATTGATCATGACATCCTTTTAACTTGCCTAAAGAACTGTGTTGGTCTACAGGGCCCAGTTTTAAATTGGTTTACCTCATGCCTGAAGGATCGAACTTTTTCTGTTCAATTGGGAAACTGCACATCATCCTCCACCCCCATCAAATGTGGTGTCCCCCAAGGTTCAATTCTAGGCCCTCTTCTCTTCTCACTGTACATGCTACCACTTGGCTCAATTCTACAAAGACACAACATTCAATACCATTGCTATGTAGATGACACACAGTTATACCTGCCTGTGACAACAGACAATACGTCACTAACCAATCTGTTCAGCTGCCTGGATGATATTAAAATCTGGATGGCTACTAATTTTCTTAAATTAAAAGACAATAAAACTGAAGTAATGGTCTTTGGATCCCTCTGTTCTGTAGCCAGTCTGACAATTGCACTTGGCCCCCATCTGCAAATGTTCACAGTACAGTGAGAAATCTTGGCATTTCAATGGACAGTTCACTGAGTTTTAACAGTCAAGTCAGCAGTGTGGTGAAGGGAAGCTTTTATCAACTCCGAACCATAGCCAAACTAAAGGCACTTTTATCTTCTACTGATCTTGAAACTCTCATTCATGCTTTTATTTCATCCCATTTGCACTATTGCAACTCTTTGTACACAGTTTTAACCCAGTCTAACATCAATAAGCTACAAATGGTCCAAAATGCAGCAGCTAGGCTTTTAACTGGTACTAAAAAGAGAGAACATATCTCACCTGTCTTGACTCATCTCCACTGGCTACCAATTAAATAAAGAATCAACCTTAAAATTTTACTTTTTGTTTTTAAAGCTCTCAACGGTCTTGCTCCATCTTATATAATGGAGCTTTTAACCCCCTACTCTCCCCCAAGGTCACTTAGGTCATCCTCCCAGCAACTCCTCACAGTCCCCCACTCACGCCTCAAAAGCAGAGGTGACCGGGCCTTTTCTGTTTTTGCCCCAAAGCTTTGGAATAGTCTCCCACCCCACATCAAATCCTGCCCAACCATTGCCAGTTTTAAATCTAATTTGAAAACACATCTTTTTACCCTTGTTTTTAGTTCAGTCTGACACAGTTTTTCCTTTCTTTTTTATCCTGTTCTTATCTTAATCTTATTTTGTTTGTATTTATTCAAGTCATATTTGTTGTTTTGATCTCTATTTATTTACTTATTTTATTTTGTGTATTTATTGATGATCTTCATCCTTGACTCTTAATATCTTTTTTTAACTTGTCTTATATTCCTTACCCTTCTTATGTTGTAGCCTGTGTCCTGCCCTGATTTCTAAATGTCTTTTTACTGCCTTTATCTGTGAAGCACTTTGGGTCAACTGCTGTTGTTTTTAAATGTGCTATATAAATAAACTGACTTGACTTGATGTAATGTTCCCTAAGCATGGGTGGAGCACAGAGGACGGCAGGACAGAGATCAGGTTCACAACAAGGCTTTATTGCCACACTTTTCAGTGATCAATCTTTCACACGAACAGACACACACACAACCAGCGTCTAGTTCAGGGATGAGCTCCTCTGCTCTCGCTCTCCCTCCTTAAGTAGGGCGCGGTCACTGGGAAGACACACAAACACAGGTTAATTGATGTCAGGTGTAGTGATTCTGCCACTTACCTTCCCTGACTCCACCCTCCTGTCACAGACCGGCGCTTGACCACTCCCCCGCTGCCACACTTGACTAGGTGAAGAAGTGAATCACATTGCTGATCTCATTACAGTGGAACCTGTCCATGAGTGGGGTTTGTTAGGCAGCAAGAGAACAGTCAATTCTTGAAGTTGATGTGTTGGAAGCAGGAAAAATGGGTGAGTGTAAGGATCTGAGCAACTTTGACAAGGGCCAAATTGTGATGGCGAGATGACTGGGTCTGAGCATCTCTAAAATGGCCCATCTTGTGGGGTGTTCCCGGTATGCAGTGGTTAGTACTGAACAAAAGTGGTCCAAGGAAGGAGAACTGGTGAACCGATGACAGGGTAATAGGTGTCGAAGGCTCATCGATTCACATGGGGCACGAAGGCTAGCCCATATGTTCCAATCCCACAGAAGAGCTACTGTAGCACAAACTGCTGAAAAAGTGAATGCTGACTAAAACAGAAAGGTGTCATTGCAATGAGATAATGTTATTCACTTCACCTGTCAGTGGTCATAATTTTATGGCTGATTGGTGTATATCCGCTTCATTACACCACCACATCATTGATTATTTTCCTGTAGCAGAATGACACATAGTGTTTTCACAGAGTGTATTCCTTGCTTAAATAAGAAAATCACCACTTGTCCACATTATTCCCATCATATTCCAGGCTACAAAACCTTGCAGTCGTCCAGAGATGAGATGTTGTTCTATGGACACGGCCAGATTTCGGAGAAAGTAGAATATTTCAGCTTGTCTTTTGAACAAAATCTGGACAGCCTTGTCTTTTTTGTGAAAAAAAAATGCTTTCACAGAGGCAAAAGAATCTTTCTGCGGAGCTTCATAAGGATTTCAGAGCAGTCATGTGTTTCAGATTTTCTGGGGTTGTGGAATGTTGGCTATACTTTAAAAGAGACAAATTATATGAACTAAACCTGAGAGCACTTTTTTCTTCTCAGTAATAAATCTATATATCTAGTCCAGACGTTTGATCTTATTCATGAAATTAGTTGAAGGTAGATGTATTTCAGAGGCTTTTTTTTTAAACAGGACATAAGGTTTGAAATGTTATAGTGGTTATTTTTAGACTTTGGATTGAAAAGTTAGAGGTTTTCTTGGTGTTGTGTTGTATAATCACAGCAATTGCCAATCTTCATGAATTCAAGATACACATCTGAAAACTCTAATTGAGTACATGGTAGTTTTCATCCAAGAAACTATCATCAGCCCTCATCCTCCTTCAGTATGATCAGTTACAAGTCTCACGAGCCTTGGAGTTAGCTCCACAACATGGCAGCAGTTTGCTTCTTACCTGGAAGTTCATATCAGGTGGCATTGAGGAGATCTCCATCTGCTCTTTCTAGACTCTTCACTGGTGTCCCTCCCACAAGGCTCAGTGCTCATTCCTCTTCTGTTCTCTGCATATGCTCTCTCAGTGAAGTTATACACTGTTCCATCACATCCTGTTATGATGATGATGCTCATCTTGTTAGTTTTTCAACAAACTTATCAATATTTAATAATCATAAATAATCAATTAAATCTGACCTACTTGAGTTTGAAGACCAATAAAAACCTACATATAAATAAAGCTAGCAGAGCAACCTTCGGCTGAATTTCGA
The DNA here is from genome assembly GCF_027579695.1 of Neoarius graeffei. NCBI lineage: Eukaryota > Metazoa > Chordata > Actinopteri > Siluriformes > Ariidae > Neoarius > Neoarius graeffei. The sequence continues at coordinate 93,379,402 of NC_083577.1, forward strand.
AACCAGTTGGATTTTTGACCTGACTTGATCATTTGGCTTTAAACAGCCTTTTATAAAGAACTTCCTTCCTCAGCTCTTGGATGACTGCAGTGCTCAGTGCTTTTAGTTTATTGGCTTACTATCACAGCATCTTCACTGAAAGTGTTCTTTATTTAAATTAGATTAATTTGATTATAAATTGGAATGGTTTGTGTAATTTTCTTTATGAACGAAAGTTGAGGTGTTATTTATGTAAATTGGAAGTATATGAGTGTAAGATTTGGGTGTGTTTTAGTTTGTATGTAAATTAGGTGTATATTATGTAACATAATATACACCTAATTTACATACAAACTAAAACACACCCAAATCTTACACTCATATACTTCCAATTTACATAAATAACACCTCAACTTTCGTTCATAAAGAAAATCACACAAACCATGTTGTGTTGTATAATCACAGCAATTGCCAATCTTCATGAATTCAAGATAGACATCTGAAGATAGACATCAAGATAGACATAATTTATGTTATACTGGGGCATGTTTGGGTAAATTGTGGGGAGATCACAGACACAAAACCCAAGCCTCAGTACAAAAAAATCCAGTGAAATTTAATGGCAAACAAGTGTAGGGGAAGCGAACAGGGAGTGCAGAGTGAGAGTGGTGCAATCTGTATAGGGGGCAGGCAGCCCAAGCTGGCCTAGAGTGGAGTTACTGGCCACTGTTGGCTGTGCTGGAGGTTGTCGGCTTCCCAGTGGCAGGGAGCACGAGGTCGTTTGCCATTGAAGAGTGCAACAGGCTCAAGCTCATCATCTTCCTCCTCATTGTTGGCGAGGTTTCCTACCACAAAACAGAGAGGGAGAGAGAGTGCATGAGCCTCAGTACACATTTGCAAATTCACTAATGTCTGGGAGCCACAGTGCCTTTTAACACTCCCCTGGCTGCTTGAGGAGAGTGAAGTAAGGTGCTGATTATGCCATTCCAGGCGTGTGTAATCAGTGGGCCCCAGCCCCTGGCCATGCTGCTTCTGGCTATCCAAAACAGTAGTGCTGAAGTGCTGCTGTTTCTTCAGCACTGGGGGAATGGTTGGGTGAGCAGCAGAGTGCTGCTTTGATGGTGGTTTTCTGGAGCCACCATCACATCCCCCCCTCAGCTCTGAGCCTATGATCCTCCAAGGCTAGGCCGAGAGGCTGTAGCTTCTGGAGAGGCCATCAGTCTTCCCAAGCTGGGTTCCTGCTCTGTGTTGGACCCGGAAAGAGAAGTCCTGTAAAGACAAGAACCAGCAAGTAACACAAGTATAGGTGTCCTTGGTGGCCGCCATCCATTGGAGTGGGTCATGGTCAGTGACCAACATGAAGTGATGACCGGCCAAATAAACCTCAGCTCAGTTACTGCCCACTTGATGGTGAGGGATTCTCTCTCTCCACAGCCATGTAGGTCCTTTCTTCAGGGAGTAGCTTGTGGCTGATATATAGCACGACATGATCTTCACCCTCTACAACCTGTGACAGCACGGCACCCAGACCCATCTCCAAGGCATCTGTCTGGATGATGAAGGGAAGATCAAAGTCCAAGTTACAGAGGATGTAGGCAGTGGTGAAGGTCTTCTTCAGGGCCTGGAATTCCTATTCTGTCTGGCTTGTCCACTTGACTTTCTCCAGCCACCCCTTCTTGGTCACATCTGAGATAGGAGAGGATAGAGAAGAGAGGTTAGGCATGAATCTAGGGTAGTAACCAGCTAACCCCAAAAAGGCACACACCTGTCGCTTGGTGGTGGGCTGGGGGTAACTCTGTATGGCATCTATCTTCTTGGCCTGGGGCTTAAGCAGGCCTTGGCTGATATGGTAGCCCAGGTACTGTGCCGTGGTCAGCCCCAGATGGCACTTCCAGGGCTTGGCAGTTAACCCAGCCTTCCTCAGCTCCCCCAGGATGGATTTGAGGTGGTGCAGTTGAATGGCCCAAGTGGATGAATGGATAATCATGTCATCAAGGTTTGCTGTGGCAAAGCTCCGGTGGGGTGGAAGATGATGTCCATGAGGCATTGGATGGTGACTGGTGCCCTATGGAGGCCAAAGGGGAGAACTCAATATTGCCAGTGGCCTGACATGGTGGTGAAGCCAGTTTTGGGATAGGCCTGGGGTGTCAGGGCCTCTTGCCAGTAGCCCTTAGTCAAATCCAGCGTGGACATGAGCTCTCCCCAGCCTGTCGACCAGGTTGTCCATCCTGGGCAGGGGGTAGCTGTTGAAGTCTGAGACTGTGTTGAGTTTCCTAACATTGTTGCCAAGTCTCAGACTTCTGTTCGGCTTGGGCACCACCACAATGGGGCTTGACTGGGGGAGAGGGGGTGTTGATCGGTGCTGGATCAGGTGGGTCCACCCTGGTTCTGCTGCAAAGATGTCCTGGAAATGGTACAGTAGTTCTCCCAGCTCTTGTCACTGGGGACCAGAGAGATCTTCTCTGAGGTGGACCAAGATACACCTGGGCAGATCTGAAGAGGAGAGAGAGCATGTGCTGAGAGCAGTGATAGTGGTTCAAGCCATCATTTTAACAGATTAATGTGCCTTTGTGCTTACCTGGATGATGCAGGTGATAGTTTCTGGCCCCATGCACTTGGCTACAGTGAAGGGGTCCTGCCAGCATGCCAGGAACTTGCAGTTAGTGGTGGGGACCGGAAGGAGGATGCAGATGCCAACTTGGAACTCATGGGGCTGGGCTGCCCGGTTGTAGAGGCAGCTTTGTTCAGCCTGCACTGTGAGCAGGTGCTGGCATACAATAGGAGCCACCCTGTCCATATGGATGCTGTCACCCCCCCCCCCCACTCTCACATGTTCACTTGGGTTTGTTAATGGTGGCGTGGCTGCTGCTCTATGTCCCAGGGCTCCTTCATGTTTGTGTTACCTTCTGGCTCTCTTTTTTAGTTATGCTGTCATAGTTAGTCTTGCTGGAGTCTCTGCTTGCACTCAGTGCAAAATTTACCCTGTTCTTAACTTTTAGATGGCACTGGGCATACCTAACAACCTGTGTTCCCCCCTTCCCTGCCCCTGTCTCTCCCTCTGTCTGCCTGTCTGTCTATCTGTCTGTCAAGTTAGACATAAATTCTGATACACCAATGATGCTCACCTCTTCTGCTCCTTGGAACTGCCTTATCCATCCTGATGCCCTACATCTGGCTTGAATCTCATCACATTCCTCCTGTGGAAGATGGCCCCATATGGACAGTCAAAAGTTGCACTTGGACAATGGCTCTGGACACTTACAGTTTTTGCTATGATGGCTGAGGATTACAATTGCCATGATAACTTTAAGACTGCAGTTGTCAAAAACAGTTTTGCACTCAAGTATCCATCAATGAAGAGTTGATAACTTCAACAAAATAGACTTCACATTAAAACTATAATGATTTTCCTGGTTTCACTGCTATACTGTGTGACTCTATTGGACACAGTTATGGAAGTGAGTTATTTATAATCATGCTATCTGTTATCACCCAAATAAGGATGGGTTCACTTTTGAGTCTGGTTCCTCTCAAGGTTTCTTCCTCAAGTTATCTGAAGGAGTTTTCCCTTGCCGCCATCACCACAGGCTGGCACATCAGGGATAAATTCATTTATTAGGGATAAAATTAGCTCATGTTTAAAGTCTTTATTTTTCTGTAAAGCTGCTTTGTGACAATGTTGTTAAAAGCACTATACTAATAAACTTGACTTGATATGTGTTCTTGCATCTCCTTTATGCGCATGATGGTGGTGTGAAAGAGGAATGGCTGCTCCTCCCAGGCCTCTTTAGCAATGTCCAACAGGCCCCAGTTGTTGGTCTTCCCTTTTTACCATGCATACCTGTCCCCAACAGTTCTTTAGCCACTCATCCTGCTTCTCTTCCCACCCAAAGTTCCCTTTGCATGTCACCTGCTTACACACACAGAAGTGGGTTAGAGGCAGTGGGTGAATCACCTTCTACAGAGCAGGCCTCAGCATCCTCATGCTCCCCAGCCAGGCACACATCTCCAAGTGGCGGGGTGCGGTCCACTGGCCTCCATGGGGTATGCCATTGCCTTGTCCTCCAAAAGGTGGGCAGCTCCTGTGAGAACCCAGACCAATCTCAACCAAGGAGGAGAGGGACAGGGAGGTCAGGTACTACACCAATGATTAATATCCACTCACTTCTCTTTTCCTGATCTTGACGTGGTCAGTGCCACCTCTCATGTGTCCGCATGTATGCAGGTAACCTTGACCGTACCACTGTGCCTCACAGCTACAGGCAGGATCGAGGGCCAAGCCAGGGTGATGGTGCTGCCGGAGTCAAGGTGGGCCTCCACTGGCCAGCCCTGCACTTTCACAAGGGGTTCTCAGAAAATGGAACCATAGGAACTGGTCCGTAGCGACCCATTCTATGACCTGCACCACTGAGTGCTGCTTGGGCTGCAGCCATCACTTGGCAGTCCTCAACAGGGCAGCCATTTGGCTGCGGGGGTTGATGCCAGCTTGCTTGGCCCAGCAGTGAAACTCCATCATGGCCTGGCAGGAGGAGAACCCACAAAGCCCCAAGATCTGCTCATTCAGAATGGGGTAATCCTCTGCCGAGGCCAGCAGGAGGCCAAAGTAGGCCAGTTGGGCTTCACCCATGATGAAGGGAGCCAGATCCTGACCCCATTCTTCTTCTGGCCAGTCCTCCCTGTGCACCATCTGCTCAAACGGGCACAAGAAAGCCTCCACTTTGTCTGCTGGGGTGAGCTTAGGGAGCAGATGCAGAGCCTCCTGGCAGGTGTCTGGGAGGTGGCCTGGCCGAAAAGAGGATCTGGCTTGTTGCTGCAGCAGCTCCTGGGTGGTAACTTGGAGACCTTTAGCCAGTTCTTTGGTCTGCTGTTGTTGCTGCAGGCAGGTCTCCAGGAGGTGCTGCAAGAGTGGTTCCATGTGGAGGGTGGGTGGGGGTGTCCTGTTCATGCCCGCATTCTCCAGTAGTGTGATCCTCACACTGCAAAGTGGGGAGAACACAGACACAAAACTCAAGTCTCAGTGAAAAAAAATCCAATGAAATTTAATGGTAAACGAGTGTAGGGGAAGTGAACAGAGAGTGCAGACTGAGAGTGGTGCAATCAATGCAGGGGGTGGGCAGCCCAAGCCGGCTTAGAGAGTTGTTGCTGACCACTGCTGACTGTGCTGGAGTTGTCTGCTTCCCAGAGACGGGGATAGCAGGGTTGTTTGCCATCAAAGCAAGCAATAGGCTTGAGCTTGTCATCTATACTTTATGTATAAATTACTGCAAAAGGAAAAAAGTTTCAGCCGACTATATCTTGCATAACACAAAGTATAATTTTCCCCCTAAATCCAAAATACAGGCACAAAATGGTCACTGCATATCCACATTTTTGTGCCTGGATTCCAGGTCTTTCTGTGATTTGCAGCTTCTCTTTTCTTCAGATTACAGCACTCTGTAAAAAGAGAGCTCTGATTTCTTGTTGCAACTGTTTGTATAGTCAATCGCAAAGCAGCTCTTTCTTTTTTCTATTATATATGTGTTTGTGTGTTTTTGCAGCAGTCAGGCTGAACGCTAACAATGCCATTCAGTCTTTCTGCCACTCAGTGGGTCTTACTGTGGTGACGTCCACCTATGATGATGTCATGTGCATATCCTTTTTTAGTTTTATGTAAAATACTGTAGATGTTTATGAGGGTAAATTAGGGCATGTTTCATATACAGTGGTGCTTGAAAGTTTGTGAACCCTTTAGAATTTTCTATATTTCTGCATAAATACGACCAAAAACATCGTCAGATTTTCACACAAGTCCTGAAAGTAGATAAAGAGAACCCAGTTAAACAAAAGAGACAAAAATATTATACTTTGTCATTTATTTATTGAGGAAAATGATCCAATATTACATATCTGTGAGTGGCAAAAGTATGTGAACCTCTAAGATTAGCAGTTAATTTGAAGGTGAAATTAGATTCAGGTGTTTTCAATCAATGGGATGACAATCAGGTGTGAGTGGGCACCCTGTTTTATTTAAAGAACAGGGATCTATCAAAGTCTGATCTTCACAACACATGTTTCTGGAAGTGTATCATGGCATGAACAAAGGAGATTTCTGAGGACCTCAGAAAAAGTGTTGTTGATGCTCATCAGGCTGGAAAAGGTTACAAAATCATCTCTAAAGAGTTTGGACTCCACCAATCCACAGTCAGACAGATTGTGTATAAATGGAGGAAATTCAAGACCATTGTTACCCTCCCCAGGAGTGGTCGACCAACAAAGATCACTCCAAGAGCAAGGCGTGTAATAGTCAGCAAGGTCACAAAGGACCCCAGGGTAACTTCTAAGCAACTGAAGGCCTCTCTCACATTGGCTAATGTTCATGAGTCCACCATCAGGAGAACACTGAACAACAATGGTGTGCATGGCAGGGTTGCAAGGAGAAAGCCACTGCTCTCCAAAAAGAACATTGCTGCTCATCTGCAGTTTGCTAAAGGTCACATGGACAAGCCAGAAGGCTATTAGAAAAATGTTTTGTGGATGGATGAGAGCAAAATAGAACTTTTTGGTTTAAATGAGAAGCGTTATATTGAGAGAAAGGAAAACACTGCATTCCAGCATAAGAACCTTATCCTATCTGTGAAACATGGTGGTGGTAGTATCATGGTTTGGGCCTGTTTTGCTGCATCTGGGCCAGGACGGCTTGCCATCATTAATGGAACAAGGAATTCTGAATTATACCAGCAAATTCTAAAGGAAAATGTCAGGACATCTGTCCATGAACTGAATCTCAAGAGAAGGTGGGTCATGCAGCAAGACAACGACCCTAAGCACACAAGTCGTTCTACCAAAGAATGGTTAAAGAAGAATAAAGTTAATGTTTTGGAATGGCCAAGTCAAAGTCCTGACCTTAATCCAATGGAAATGTTGTGGAAGGACCTGAAGTGAGCAGTTCATGTGAGGAAACCCACCAACATCCCAGAGTTGAAGCTGTTCTGTACGGAGGAACGGGCTAAAATTCCTCCAAGCCGGTGTGCAGGACTGATCAACAGTTACCGCAAACGTTTAGTTGCAGTTATTGCTGCACAAGGGGGTCACACCAGATACTGAAAGCAAAGGTTCACATACTTTTGCCACTCACAGATATGCAATATTGTATCATTTTCCTCAATAAGTAAATGACCAAGTATAATATTTTTGTCTCATTTGTTTAACTGGGTTCTCTTTATCTACTTTTAGGACTTGTGTGAAAATCTGATAATGTTTTGGTCATACTTATGCAGAAATATAGAAAATTCTAAAGGGTTCACAAACTTTCAAGCACCACAGTAAATTAGGTGTGCGAGTTGGCCTAGTGGTTAGTGTGTCCACCTTTCAACTGAGAGATTGTGAGTTCTACTCATGGTTGGGTCATACCAAAGACCACTATAAAAAAGGGGAAGGACTTTGTTTTGATTATGTAAATTAGGATGTTTCTCTATAAATGAGATAAGATGGAAAAATGGAGCCGGGTTTCGTTGGCATCAGGTTCTTACAGTGAAATAAGTTTTGCAATTTTGGCAAGTGCTGTGTAAAAAAATCAAGGTAGGAATGTCCATCCAGAGCTTTTTTTAAACATCTGTCTGTCTGCCTACTTATCTGTCTATCTGTCTCCAGCCTCAGTGAGCCATGGTGGGAATAATACAGTGGTGAAAGGGAAGCAGGCATCTCTGAGCTGTCTCTACGGCCTGCCTGAGAAGGTCCAGCAGGTTCTGTGGAAGAAAGTGGCAGAAAGGGGTGTGTTTCAGGAAGTGGCGTCCTTCGCCAAACGCAGTGATCCTGTGATAGAGGAGATGTACGCAGACCGGACAAGTCTTACTCGTTCCCTATCAGACTCCTATCTCACCTTTTATCCTGTGAAGACAGAGGATGAGGGCTGCTACACCTGCCAGTTCCACACCTATCCAGAGGGCACCAAGAGCGCCACCTCCTGCCTCACTGTGTTTGGTACGTCACTCATTAACTATATACAGCAGAAGGTGATGAAGATTATGAGCTTCTGTGTGCTGGGTTGTGAACAGAGACAGGAAGTTAAGCTGAGAATCAGAAGCTGTTTCTTGATTGGTCACGAGTTGACTTTACAGTGCAGTCCAATGAACATTCCTGTTAAAGAATTTGATCTAATGTAGAATAATAAATCTTGGCTAGGACTTGACTAAAATGCCTGAGCAGTGACGCCATGTATAACTGTAATAAAAATAAAATGATAAATATACAGTGGTGCTCGAAAGTTTGTGAACCCTTTAGAATTTTCTATATTTCTGCATAAATATGACCTAAAACATCATCAGATTTGCACACAAGTCCTAAAAGTAGATAAAGAGAACCCAGTTAAACAAAGGAGATAAAAAATATTATACTTGGTCATTTATTTATTGAGGAAAATGATCCAATATTATATATCTGTGAGGGGCAAAAGTATGTGAACCTCTAGGATTAGCAGTTAATTTGAAGGTGAAATCAGAGTCAGGTGTTTTCAATCAATGGGATGACAATCAGGTGTGAGTGGGCACCCTGTTTTACTTCAAGAACAGGGATCTATCAAAGTCTGATCTTCACAACACACGGTTGTGGAAGTGTATTATGGCATGAACAAAGGAGATTTCTGAGGACCTCAGAAAAAGCGTTGTTGATGCTCATCAGGCTGGAAAAGGTTACAAAACCATCTCTAAAGAGTTTGGACTCCACCAATCCACAGTCAGACAGATTGTGTACAAATGGAGGAAATTCAAGACCATTGTTACCCTCCCCAGGAGTGGTCGACCAACAAAGATCACTCCAAGAGCAAGGCGTGTAATAATCGGCGAGGTCACAAAGGACCCCAGGGTAACTTCTAAGCAACTGAAGGCCTCTCTCACATTGGCTAATGTTAATGTTCATGAGTCCACCATCAGGAGAACACTGAACAACAATGGTGTGCATGACAGGGTTGCAAGGAGAAAGCCACTGCTCTCCAAAAAGAACATTGCTGCTCGTCTGCAGTTTGCTAAAGATCACGTGGACAAGCCAGAAGGCTATTGGAAAAATGTTTTGTGGGTGGATGAGACCAAAATAGAACTTTTTGGTTTAAATGAGAAGCGTTATGTTCGGAGAAAGGAAAACACTGCATTCCAGCATAAGAACCTTATCCCATCTGTGAAACATGGTGATGGTAGTATCATGGTTTGGGCCTGTTTTGCTGCATCTGGGCTAGGACAGCTTGCCATCATTGATGGAACAATGAATTCTGAATTATACAAGTGATCTAAAGGAAAATGTCAGGACATCTGTCCATGAACTGAATCTCAAGAGAAGGTGGTTCATGCAGCAAGACAATGACCCTAAGCGCACAAGTCGTTCTACCAAAGAATGGTTAAAGAAGAATAAAGTTAATGTTTTGGAATGGCCAAGTCAAAGTCCTGACCTTAATCCAATGGAAATGTTGTGGAAGGACCTGAAGCGAGCAGTTCATGTGAGGAAACCCACCAACATCCCAGAGTTGAAGCTGTTCTGTACAGAGGAACAGGCTAAAATTCCCCCAAGCCGGTGTGCAGGACTGATCAACAGTTACCGCAAACGTTTAGTTGCAGTTATTGCTGCACAAGGGGGTCACACCAGATACTGAAAGCAAAGGTTCACATACTTTTGCCACTCACAGATATGTAATATTAGATCATTTTCCTCAATAAATAAATGACCAAGTATAATATTTTTGTCTCATTTGTTTAACTGGGTTCTCTTTATCTACTTTTAGGACTTGTGTGCAAATCTGATGATGTTTTAGGTCATATTTATGCAGAAATATAGAAAATTCCTAAGGGTTCACAAACTTTCAAGCACCACTGTATGTCCTCATATTTTCCTGCCATCTGTAATTATATAATATTGCTAAGATTAGCTAACTTTAAAAATTTTATATAGCATCTTTCATACATTAACACAGCTCAAAGTTCTTTACAACAAAAGGCAGATAAAAATTAGCATAAGGGAAATTCAGGAAGTAGAAAAAATAGAAATTTGACAAAATGTAGTAATAATAATAATGGAAGAAATAGAAAATAGAGAAAATAAAATACTACTACTACTACTACTTATTATTATTATTATTATTATTATTATTATTATTATTATTATTATTATAAGAAGAAGAAGCCTTTTTAAGAAGAAGATAGAGAAAATTAAAGTGTTATTTCTACAAAGACAAAAACAATCTAAATATATAACAAATTAAAGGAAGAGGCAGAAAATAGAAATGCAGTAAAAATTGACAAAAATAGTTAAATGATAATAATCATAATATGTAATTATGGTATAATAGTAAGAGTGAATTGGGTCAAGGGGGAATTGTAAGTATTTAATATACTTATATTTCTATATAATTACAATAAATAAGCATAAATTGCTTATAAAATGTCAAATTATACAATAATGTAAAAATGGTTCAGTATTTTATTAAAAATTGGCAGTAGACCACATAAATGTGAGTTTCAGTGTATTTGTTGTGAGGATTCATCCTTTAAACTCCAGCAGATGCACTGGAGACTTCAGAGTTCAGACATTCCTCGCTCTCATGAAGAAAATCATTTCAGTGAATAATTTATTATGGAATAATGTGCTTTAATATGAATGAGTACGATTAGAGGTTAATGTGAATCAGTGACCATTCAGGTTTAAAGGTTTATTGAGATATGAGATGAGGAGAAACAAATCCAGCCCAGTGTGCAGCTGAGGGGAGAGAGAGAGAGAGAGAGAAAGAGAGAGAGAGAGAATGACAGAGAGAGACAGAGAGAGAGACAGAGAGAATGAGAAAGAGAGAGAGAATGAGAGTGAGCGAGAGACAGAGAGAGAGAGAGAGAGAGAGAGAGAGAATGAGAGCAAGCAAGACAGAGAATGAGAGAGAGAGAATGAGAGCAAGCGAGAGAATGAGAGAGAGAGAGAATGAGAGAATGAGAAAATGAGAGAGAGAGAGAGAGAGAGAGAGAGAGAATGAGAGCGTTGTGAATGTGAGGGATTGTAGGAGGCTGAGAGTGAAATGCATGATTGTGTTCCACACTGCCTCACTCTGTGCTCTCCCACCTCCTCCCTCACTCTCCCCATCATTTTCTTTCTCTCTTTCTATTCGTTCTGTTGTTTTATTCCAACACTCATGCTTTTGTACGCTAAGAAATCTCAATCCCAATCTCAGATCTCTCACTCATACTCTGTCCCACTCTGTCCCAATCTCACTTCCATCAACATTCCAGAAACAAAAGTTCTACAAACAGTAAAAAATGAGAAAAGGGGAAAAAAAAGTTTCAGGAAAGAAAATCCCACAAATGACACACTATCGTACATTTATACCTTATTTTTATAATCAATCTGAACATAAATAACCCAAGAATTACTGCAGTCATTTTCCTCCAATAGAACATCCTGAAGGGTTTCATTCCTCTTTTACTACAGCTGACTTTACACCCATTTATAGTGATGCTGTACTATTTTTTATTCATTTTGAATTACTTTTAATATTGTCCTGTACATTATAGCAGCTATAAACAGTTGTTCCTTCACCAGTCTCTCTTTTCTCTCTCTCTTAGGAAATTCTATTCACTTTTTTAGGTGAAAAATTAAAACTCCTTTTAGAGATTTTTAATGCACTTTTTCTTTCTTTTATTTGTTTGTTTGTGTAACTCAGTTTTGTGAAGTAATGTCCTATTGACAGGACTTTTTAATAATAAAGAACTTGCTAAATAACTTGTAATGGTTTATTAATGCACTAATTAATTAATTAATTTCTAACATATGAAGCTAAATACATTCTTACAATCTATGCAAGTATTATTATTATTATTATTATTATTATTATTATTATTATTATGAAGAAGAAGAAGAAGAAGAAGAAGAGGAAGAAGAAGAAGAATTACAATAGGATGCTTGACCCCCTAATAATATAACACCTCTGGAAATTTTTCAAGGTTATTTGTCTCTTATTTTTGTTTCAGTTGGCTTTCGTCCATCCAAAAGCCAATACTTATTACAAAATTTGCTGTAAAATGAGCTGCTATTGTTCATGTAGGAAAGTGTTCCTTTAAACAGAGCTGCTCTTTATGATCATCTGTGTGGATTTTTCTTAATGTTGCCAGATTAAACATACAAACTTTCCTTGCTAATGGATTCCAGACATTCCTCACTCACACACACACACACACACACACACACACACACACACACACACACACACACACACACACACATTTCCACAGTATTCGACTGTCTAATAAACTGTTTTCTCCAAAAATATAATCCCTGTTGTCCTCGTGCAGTTTATTTTCTTTGCTTTCTCCTCTGCAGTCCTCCCCAAACCTCAAGTGACCTACAAAACCACGTCTCCAGGTGTGATCGAGGCAAACTGCACCGCTGTGGCTCGCCCCCAAGCTGAGATTGTGTGGAACGTGGAGGGAGACAACAGGACGCTGGGACCCCCGGTGAACACAGTCATGCAGCAGGACGACGGGACAACGCTGGTCATCAGCACACTGACGGTTCAGACTGGTCTGCTGAAGGACGTCTCTGTCAAATGTCTCGTCCACCACAAAGGCCTGGAGTCTGCCATCGCCGTGTCCATGAACACTAAACGTGAGTGTGACTGTTTAACCTGGAGTGGGCAGAAATAAGAGAATCACAGGAACAATTTCATATCCAGTAAAATATACCACTCGACTCTGATTTTAAAAAGGTACAATGTGTTAATAAACAAAATGTAAAAAAAAATCCTCTAAGGTTTAATTAAACACACTCTGATGTAACCAAGTGTCAGCCAATAGGAAGACGTCAGAGGGTCAAGGCTTGTTGAGCAAGATGATTAAGAAGATAATCGTGGTTCAGTTGTATTCAGGATGAGTATTAGTTCAAAGAGGCATGTCTCAGGGTTCAAACACATACAGTACATCAGTGTCTTAATGTTTCAAAAGAGTTGCTTAATTTTGAATTTACCACTGAGTTAAGTAACAGTTTCATCATTTTGTATGTAGTGTGTGTGAAGTGATGACAAAAACAAATCTTACCAGAAGTTGCTTTTGGCTCTCTGAAATGTCACAGAAAGTCACTAGATTGCGTGCTGACATTGCATACATCATGTAGCTGAATGGCATTCTCATTGGATTTTACGGTCATTTTAGTTTGAGTGTACACATTGTCGAGTGTAAAATGCCAAAAAGTCCATATATGTAGTGTTTATGAGTTTTATAATAGTCACATGGTGATGGCCACAGCGTGGGTTTGGTGTCTGTCGGCCTGCAGTGACGCTGGCTGAGGTGTGTGGTGTCTGTTACTTCTGCAGAAAATCTTCTGTGTAATTACAGCAGCTGATTCTACATCAATGAGTATTTTTATAAATGTCGGCAACATTAGAGCACTACGAAGCACAGATGTGATGAATGGAGCGTGACAAAGTTGCAAAAAGTCACCAAATTTATCACAAGTACTTAGATAAGATGTTTAGCCACTAAGGAAGGTCAGAAAGTTGCTAAATCTAGCGACAAAGTCATTTAATTTGCAAAACTGCGTGACTGTTAAACCATCAGCATCAAATAAGTTCTCCTGAAAGAGTCTGACTCTTGCAATTAACCCACATTCAGCTGCTTTTAGGATTAGCATTAGGCTAATCAACCACCAGCACACCTTTTACACGTAAACCTGTGGGAAGCTTAGTGACATAAAGAGCTTTTTATCTCCTGATCAATCAGGCTGCAGCTCAAGGAGCAAGTGAGAAACTCGAGTGTGGAGAAGGTGTGGGTTAAAACAGGAGTGAGAGAATCTGATGAGATTTATGACATCATGAATGGAAATGGAATGGCACAGTGGTGTAGTGGTTAGCACTGTCGCCTCACAGCAAGAAGGTCCGGGTTCGAGCCCCGGGGCCGGCGAGGGCCTTTCTGTGTGGAGTTTGCATGTTCTCCCCGTGTCCGCGTGGGTTTCCTCCGGGTGCTCCGGTTTCCCCCACAGTCCAAAGACATGCAGGTTAGGTTAACTGGTGACTCTAAATTGAGCGTAGGTGTGAATGTGAGTGTGAATGGTTGTCTGTGTCTATGTGTCAGCCCTGTGATGACCTGGCGACTTGTCCAGGGTGTACCTCGCCTTTCGCCCGTAGTCAGCTGGGATAGGATCCAGCCCATGACCCTGCACAGGACAAGTGGCTACAGATAATGGCTGGATGGATGAATGGAAATTTCATTTCTTCAATTCTCTTGATTTTAGTGTTTACTGATGGTAATAAATCTAATCTAGAGAACACACTAGGCTAGTTACTTTGCTGATACTAGCTATTGGTAAACACGTTGTCATGGTTACAGTGTGAGCATCTGGTGAGACATTTTCCTCATTTTCCATGGAGAAAATGTGCGTAAATTATTTTGATAATTATAATTATAATATAATGATCTACTTCCTACTGCAAGCCAAGTTTCACTGAAATTGGCTAAAATGTCAGAAGCTCAGCCCTGTGTCTCAGGGGTTCATCTCATCGTCCTGTGTGCCTGTTTTTCCTGGATCACGCTCTCACACCACAGCTGCTTCTGGACATTAAAAAAATAATGCAGGCGTGAATTTCATCTGGTGACCTATGCCAAGAAAACATCTATAAATGTCTTTCCCATAGAGAAACGTGTTCGAGAGAGACGGATGTTACACACACAGGTCTCCGCTGAGTATTCGCTGGGAATTCTCATACAGAAAGACATGGATGTCTGAGAGGAGATAAAAATAATCATCACATGTTCCAGAGTCTATAAAGTCACTACACAGTAATAAATCTAGAAAAGGAAGTGCTTTATCTCAGATGTTAGTTTTACACAACAGTCTTATCTTCGATTATTATTTATTCATCGTGCTCAAGTAGGCTGTATAAGTAAGTAAAATGTATTTATATAGCGCTTTTCACAGACAAAACAGTCACAAAGTGCTTCACAGTAACAGAAAAATTAAAAGGCTAAAACACAATAACATAACACAATGAGACACAGTCACAGATAATATAGCAATAGGTATACAATGTTAACCAAAAGCTAGTTTAAAAAAGTGTGTCTTTAGCTGCCTTTTAAAAAGGTCTACGGAGACAGCAAACCTGAGATGAATAGGTAGGGCATTCCACAATTTAGGAGCAACTATCTCAAACGCACGATCACCACGGGTTTTTAGACGAGTACGTGGGACAGACAGAAGGTTTTGATTGTCAGACCTGAGAGAGCGTGCCAGTATATGGGGGTGAATTAAGTCTGCTAAATAGGCAGGGGCCTGGCCATGTAGTGTTCTATAGGTGATGGTGAGAATTTTAAACTGAATCCTGTACTGTACAAGAAGTCAGTGAAGGGAGATGAGAATGGGAGTAATGTGGGAGTATCTGCTTGACTTAGTAAGTAGCCTAGCAGCAGCATTTTGAATGGACTGTAAGTGAGAGAGGACAGATTTGTTAAGGGAAGAGAAAAGAGCGTTACAATAATCAATGCGAGAAGAGATGAAAGCATGAAGAAGCATCTAGAATTCTGTGTAAGACACCATAGATCTCAGTTTACTAATGTTATGCAGATGAAAAAAATATGATTTGGTTAACTGTTTGATATGTGTTTCAAAAGATAAGGACTTATCAAAAGCCACCCCTAGATTTCTCAGATTGAACCAAACAAAAGGTGAATAAGGCCCAATATTCTCTATAATCTCAGGTGTAACATTATCAGGAGCAAATATTAACACCTCTGTTTTACCAGTGTTCAGCTGCAAAAAATGTCCTGCCATCCACTCCTTGATGGCATCTAGGCAGCCTAGGAGCCTAGAGAGCCTTGGCGCCTCCTTGAGTTTAAAATTAAAATGAAGTTGTAAATCATCTGCGTACATATAAGTGATATTAAAACTATTTATAATATGAACCAGCGGTAACATGTACAGTGTAAAAAGGAGTGGGCCCAGAACTGACCCCTGCGGGACACCACAAGAGAGAGGAGAGGAAGAGGAGAGAAAGTCCCCTATGGAAACATTAAAACTCCTACCAGTAAGATAAGAGGTAAACCAGTCTAATGCAATCCCTGAGATGCCCACCCAGTCACGTAGCCTCTTAATCAGAATGTGATGGTCTACAGTGTCAAAAGCAGAGCTAAGGTCAAGGAGCACAAGTACAGAGCATTCACCTGCATCTGCAGCCATTTGAATGTCATTAGTGACCCTTAAAAGGGCAGTTTCAGTTGAATGACGTTTCCGAAAACCAGATTGAAATTTATCATAAAGACTGTGACTGTCTAGTAAGGCTGTGAGTTGGTTGGCTACAACCTTTTCCAGAATTTTGGATAAAAACGGTAATTCTTGAGCTCAGCAGGGTCCAAATTGGGCTTTTTTACAATGGGCTGTATAGTAGCATGCTTAAAGGAAGATGGGACACACCCTGTAGCCAATGACAAATTAACAATAGCCGTCACTACAGGTCCAATAGTAGATAGGACTTTAGTATATAAGAATGGTGGAATTATGTCTTGGGGACTGGAGGATAATTTCATGTTCTTGACCAGATTTTGTAGGTCATTAAGATTAATAGGATGAAAAGACTCCAGAAGAGTACAATGTAGAGAGGGGCTACTTCTAACAGTGCATAACCCAGGCTGAATACTAGATCTAATGGCTGTGATCTTATCAATAAAGAAGGTGAGGAAGTTATTACAGTCATCTTGAGAAAAGCATGGTAAAGCAGCTATGGGCGGTGAAACAATGTTGTTAACTGTCAAACAAAAACTTAGGATTATTTTTTGATGAAGAGATTAAGTTGGCAAAGTAGGCAGACCGACTCTCCCTAATTAATCCATTCAGAGAGTGTCTGAGCTCCTTTAAGTACAAACAATGTACTTCAAGTCCAGTGATTTTCCACAGGTGCTCAGTCTTACAACACTTTCTCCTTAAACAACGGACATCAAATCAAATCAAGTTTATTTGTATAGCGCTTTTAACAATAAACATTGTTGCAAACAAAGCAGCTTTACAGAATTTGAACGACTTAAAACATGAGCTAATTTTATCCCTAATCTATCCCCAATGATGAAGCCTGTGGCGACGGTGGCAAGGAAAAACTCCCTCAGACGACATGAGGAAGAAACCTCGAGAGGAACCGGACTCAAAAGGGAACCCATCCTCATTTGGGCAACAACAAACAGCCTGACTATAATATTAACAGTTTTAACAGGTATAACCCTCAACTGTCCTCATGGGGCCGTCCTTCACAGGAGCGGTGCGATAAAACTCCGACCAGACACAGGGCACCAGGATGGATCAAGCAGGTCTGAGGGGCAGAAGAGGCCAGCATCTCAATCCCAGGATCAACATGTAACTCAGAGGGACAGATTGGGGGGGGGGGGAGAGAGAGGGAAAGAAAACACAGGTTGTTAGGTATGCCCTAAAAATGACAAGTATTAAATCTGTGTGGTAGGCTCGCAGAGACGAGAGTCTATACATTAGGCATAACACACAACAATGGCATGTTAATATGGTAAAAAATATATCATGACCTGCTCTGGCTGGATGCTTGATTGGGTGATGGGAGCACACTCCTCAGCAATGATGGGATGCAGATGGGACCCTTAGGGCTGGCCAAGACAAATCAGTTACATTTCACCGGGTCTGGGGCATGCGACAGAATGTCTGACGGCCGATTCCCTGCAGGCTACGATAGCCAGTCAAGGTTTCCACCCTCTCCACCAAAAGATTTCCTGTTGACTCCATGTAACTTAGAGGGACAGATTTGGGGTGGGGGGGAGGGAAAGAAAACACAGGTTGTTAGGTATGCCCAATGTCACCTGAATAAATAGGAGCAGTATACATATTGCACCGAGTACAAGCAGGGACTCCGGCAACTAACTATGACAGTATAACTAAAAGGAGAGAGCCAGAAGGTAACACAGGCATGAGGGAGCCCCGGGACATAAAGCAGCAGCCACTACACCGTCAACAAACTCGAGTGAGCAAGCGAGTGGGGACTGACAGCATCCATACATCCCAGTTTACCAAAACACTCTGTCTGAGGACCCTCCAGATCTACACCTTTACCTCATAAACACCATTAACACAAGGCTTGACTAAACAGATATGTTTTCAGCCGAGACTTAAACACTGAGACTGTGTCTGATTCCCGAACATTACTTGGAAGGCTGTTCCATAACTGTGGGGCTTTGTAAGAAAAGGCTCTGCCCCCTGATGTAGCCTTCACTATACGAGGTACCAGCAGATAGCCTGCACCTTTTGATCTAAGTAGGCGTGGCGGGTCATAGAGGAGCAGAAGTTCACTCAGGTACTGTGGTGCGAGACCATTTAGTGCTTTAAAGGTCAATAGTAGTATTTTATAATCAATACGAAATTTGATTGGGAGCCAATGCAGTGTGGATAAGACAGGGGTGATGTGGTCATATTTTCTAGTTCTAGTAAGGACTCTTGCTGCTGCATTTTGAACTAACTGGAGCTTGTTTATGCACTTATTGGAACATCCAGACAGTAAGGCATTACAATAATCCAACCTGGAGGTACCGAAAGCATGAACTAGTTTTTCTGCGTCACGCAATGACATTTAATTTTTTATCTTTGCAATATTTCTGAGATGAAAGAAAGCTATCCGGGTAATGTTATCAATGTGAGTTTCGAATGAAAGACTGGGGTCAATAATCACTCCGAGGTCTTTTACTGCTGCACGTGAAGAAACAGAAAGGCCATCCAGAGTCACTGTGTAATCAGAAAACTTACTTCTAGCTGTATGTGGTCCGAGTACAAGTACTTCAGTCTTGTCAGAGTTAAGCAGAAGGAAATTAATAAGCATCCAGTGTCTAATGTCCTTAACACATTCCTCAATTCTATTAAGCTGGTGTCTCTCATCAAGTTTTGCAGAGACATACAACTCTGTGTCATCAGCATAACAGTGGAAACTAATACAATGTTTACAAATTATATCACCCAGAGGTAACATATATAGAGAAAAAAGCAGTGGACCCAAGACAGAACCTTGTGGAACACCAAACTTTACCTCGGTACGTCTAGAAATATCACCATTTACATCAACATACTGATAGCGATCAGTTAAATAAGAGCTGAGCCAGGAGAGGGCCGTTCCCTTAACTCCCACAACATTTTCTAGTCTATCCAGAAGAATGGAATGATCAATGGTATCAAATGCTGCACTAAGGTCAAGCAACACAAGTAGCGAGACACAGCCCTGATCAGACGCCAACAGTAGGTCATTTACTACTTTAACCAGTGCTGTCTCTGTGCTATGATGAGGTCTAAATCCTGACTGATACATTTCATGGATGTTATTCCTATGTAAATATGAGCATAACTGCTGTGCCACAACTTTTTCAAGGATCTTGGAGACAAAGGGGAGGTTTGATATTGGCCGATAATCGGACAGCTGACAGGGATCAAGGTCAGGATTTTTAATCAGGGGTTTGATAACTGCTAGTTTAAAGGATTTGGGTACATAGCCAATCATAAGAGAAGAATTTATTATTTTTAGAAGCGGTTTAATTACTTCAGGTATTATCTGTTTGAATAGACGTGTAGGTAAGGGATCTAGTACACAAGTTGAGGCTTTTGATGTAGAGATTAATGAAAGTAATTCAGTTTCTTTTAGGGGAGTAAAACATTCTAACTGATGATCTGATACAGTTATATTGTTAACTACAAGGTCACTTTCATTGTCTAACCTTAAATTAGTAGTTTGAATTTTTTGTCGGATATTCTCAATTTTGTCATTAAAAAAATTCATGAAGTCGTTGCTACTCCATACTGCAGGTGTGCATGTGTCTATAGTGGACTTATTCCTGGTTAATTTTGCTACAGTATTAAATAGGAATCTAGGATTATTTTTGTTATCTTCTATTCGGGAGGAGAGATATGTTGATCTCACAGCACTAAGAGCTTTTCTATACTTCAGGAAGCTCTCCTTCCACGCCAATTTGAACACTACCAATTTTGTTTGACGCCATTTACATTCCAATTTTCGAGTGGTCTGTTTTAATGTGTGAGTGTCATCATTATACCAGGGTGCTAATTTTTTGTCTCTGACCATTTTCCTTTTTAGAGGAGCTACATTATCTAAAGTATGGCGGAATGTTGACTCTAAGCATTCAGTTGCCTGATCAAGTTCTGCAGGGGCTGACAGTGACCCAATCAAAGTTGACAGCTCTGGGAGATCATTTATAAAGCTCTGTGCAGTAGTTGACGTAAAAGTACGTTTAATACAGTAGCGTGGTGAGGTGCATATATTATTACTCAGACATAGTTTAAATGAGATGAGACAATGATCTGAGATAACTTCAGACTGTGGAAGTGTGACTATATTGTCTACGTTTAATCTGAATGTTAGTATTAGATCAAGGATGTGACCACCATTATGGGTCGGTCCTATGACATTCTGCTTAATCCCGACTGAATCTAAGATGGACACAAACGCTGTTTTTAAAGGGTCTTCTGGGTTATAGAAATGAATATTAAAATCTCCGACAACTAAAGCTTTGTCTAAGGAAATAACCAGATCTGAGAAAATCTGCAAATTCAGAAAGAAACTCAGAATATGGCCCCAGGGGCCTGTAAATAATAAGCAATGGAATTAACTGGGTAGACTTATTTTTCGAGGCTACATACATTATATGAGTATGAAGAACTTCAAATGTATTAAATTTATAACCAGGTTTGTGTGTTACACCTAGATAATCGTTATAAATAACCGCGACGCCTCCTCCTCTGCCAGTTAGACGAGGCTGGTGTATATAACTGTATCCAGGAGGACTCGCTTCATTTAATGCTATATATTCATTTGGCTTAATCCATGTTTCAGTTAAACACAGTACATTAAACTCCTGATCAGTAATGAGTTCATTAACCATTAGCGCTTTAGATGTAAGAGATCTAATATTTAATAGCCCCACCTTTAGATCAAAGGTGCTGGCAGCAGCTGTACAGTCAGTCTGATCTAATTTTATATTGATTAGGTTATTGGAACAAACTCTCTGAAAATTTCTACCTTTTTGTTGAGCTCGGGGAACAGACACAGTCTCGATGTAGTGGGCCCTGAGTGACGACTCTGTGTAGCTAGCAGACAGTCGGTTTAGCCTGTTCGTCTGCTCCCTGGCCTTGGCTCTGGATTGTCAGAAATTAACTAGGCCTGTTCTGAGACTATGACCTATGCTGCAGGAAATGAGAGCAGCACCTTCCCGAGTGGGATGGATACCGTCCCGCCCTAATAGGCCAGCAGTGCCCTCAAAATTAGCCCAATTATCTATAAAGCCCACACTGTTTTCAGAGCACCACCTGGACAGCCAGCAGTTCAGCAATCATAACCTGCTGTAAGCTACATCGCCATGCCGCATTGGGATGGGGCCAGAGCATACTACAGCATCGGACATTGCCTTCGCTAATTTAAACACCTCTACAAAGTTACTCTTAGTAACCTCAGACTGACGAAGGCGTATATCATTAGCTCCTGCATGGATAACTATCTTTGAGAACCTGTGCTTGCCTAGGACCCTAAGATTACCTGCTATGTCCGGCGCCCTGGCTCCCGGTATACACCTGACTAAAGCTGCTGGTGCCCCTAAAGGCTGAGCTAATTTTACATGCTGTATGATAGAGTCCCCTATAACCAAAGCTCTTTCAGGTTTCTCAGTGGGTGCATCACTAAGGAGAGCAAACCTGTTCGACACGTGACGCGGAGAGGAGTGGTGCTCCCGTGGGCGAGCCTCAGCGGTAGCTTTGGCTCTACGCTTATGCCGCCGAGCCGTCACCCATTCGCCCCACTGTAAGGGCTCTAATGCCGGAGTTGGGGGATTGCTAACTCCACCTAGGGCGTCCAGACTTTCCCTAACAGAAACTACACTGTTCTCACGCTCACTAACCTGCTCTAAAGCCTGGACACGCGCTTCTAGCACTGTAATCTTCTCCGTCAGAGAGCTAACTAATCTGCACTTATCAGAAGTAAAGCTAATAGAGCTATCGCTAGTGACGGAGGAAGAATGACTAAACATCCTGCACTCAGCACACTGAACAGGCTGAAGGTGTGCCATGATGAAAAGATTCATGTACCTTAAGGCCCGGTCACACAGCACTCCGCGTCTATATCACGTACAAAAAGATACAAAAATCTGGTGGACGTGGTCGTAAGTGGTAATTTTTGGTCAATTTTTGGCTTTGCCGTGCTTTGTACGGGGTATGGCCGTCGGCGGCTGTTTCACTGCTGCAGCACTGTCAAATCACGGGTAACCGCGGCTCAGCATCGTTGGAAGAGCGGCTTGCTGCGCATATAAAAGCGGTAGGATATGTTGAGCCTGTATCAGTTGGTTCTGTTGGTGCTGGAGCATTAAGATGAGGACATCACAGCGTTGAGGGTTCATGTTCACCCCTTGACATCTAGACTGCAAGTGCCGAGGTCTCAGAAAATTACGGTATTTACATGCCGCAAATCAGAAGTGATGCAGAAGTGATTAGACAGTGATCAATCGAATTTAGAACTTGTTTGAGACGTCGTTTAACGGGCTTAGACAGTGGTATGTACGCGGAAAAATCCATTTCTCAGTGATAAGCCGCTAAACACACGCTATATCCCGTGATACCAACGCGTAACACCCGTCCGATGACCGTGCTCTGCCCGTGATAGACCGCCAAACTTTCGCGTCTTACCACGTCTCCCCAAGTTTTAATAACGGCCGGGACACTGATTATCACGTGTTTTTCACGTGTGTTGCACGTCTTTACCACGTGTGCCGGCCGTGGTTGTCCGCGGTCTAAAGTTTTGAGCAGTCCAAAACTTTTTGCCGCGTCCGACGCCGTTCCGATTTTCCCCTGCGTCCTGTCACGTCTGTATATCGACTGTAACACGTCTTAAGTTCGACATCAACACGAACAACATCGTCTGCTTCACGGGAGAGCACTTTTTGACGGGTTTTGGCCGTGATAAAGCCGTAAAGCGCTGTGTGACCGGGCCTTTAAATGAAGATCTGTTGATATTAAAGCAGATCAGATGTGGATGGCCTCCGCTTGTGGTCTTTACACAGGAGGAGAGAAAAAGAAAGCTTCCGGTCTCGGCGTTCTTCCGAAAAAAGAAAGAGAAAAACCGGGAAAAAAAAAACCGGAAAAAGGAAAGCGAAAGTGAAAAGTACAAAAATGAAAGCGACAGTACAATAAAAATGAAGAGGATACTGGAAATTTATTTGTAGAAAAAAAGTTAAAAAAGGATTAGTAATTAACGCCGGCACTCGCGGGAAAAAAGGACTCGGCGCGAACAACTCAGGAAGCAGGAAGTGCGTAAACCCAATCATCCGATATCCATGGAGAGGGATTAAAGATGGCCTTTGACTTAACTTTTAGTGGAGCCACTTTATCCAAAACAGAAAAACATTGTTCATTGAAGGATTGCAGCAAGAGTTCAACATCATTACATCCTTAATAAAGTCCCCTCTAAAATTTAAAGAGAAGCGATTCACAGATTTCTGTGTGATAGAGCGAAAGCGCATCATTCTTTCACCGCATGGAGGATCAATAGATACAGAAAGATTAAAAAAAATACTCTTGTGATCACTTATAATCAGGTCTTCACAACTAGTATACACAGTGCTAAGACCGATAGAGAAAACAAGGTCCAAAGTATGACCACCAGAGTGAGTTGTGCCAATAACATGCTGTATTAAATTATGCAACTCAGTAATACTTAGAAACTCATTTGCAGCGCGGTTTTCACAATCATCAACGTGCAGGTTAAAGTCACCAAGTAACAACAGATTTTCCAGTTTGATACAAGAGATCAGGAAGTCCGAGAATTCTGATAAAAACTGAGTAGCCGAACCAGGAGGATGGTAAATTACGGCACAATAGAATGGCCTGGACTGCCCAACTTTAGTGACTTGCAGCTCGAAAGTAGAAAATGTTTTCGTGCTCACCACTTGGCAGATATAGTGAGACTTCCACACCACAGCTAGACCTCCACCATGGCCTGACAGGCATGGAGATCCAATGTAGGAGCAGTCTGCAGGGCACAGCTCATTTAGGTGAATAAACTCCATGTTCTGTTGCCACGTTTCTGTCACAAACAGGAAGTCCAAGTTCTCCCTAGTAAACAAGTCATTTAGGACATAAGCCTTGTTTGCAATAGAGTGGGCATTTACCAAGCATATTTACACAGATGAAAAGGAAGAGTTCAAGGAGCAGGAAGTTGTGAGCTCAAGGGGTCAGAGCAGTGGCAAGCCACAACAGCCCCAACCATTTCCAAAGCGCGGACGAGGTAAATCCATGCTTAGAAATCCACAGGGGGCATCCGGAATCACTGCCCGCAGATATGATGTTCTGACAGGACTACCCCGAGGCCAGGCAAGGAATAACCTTCCCAGCTGGACACCATACGGGAGCAACACAGGGTGACCCATGTCAGGACAGCCCTGAAAGTTGACAGCAAGAACTTGCTTCCAACGGTGCCGAAGTTTAACTTGGGAACCCGCCCTAGATCCACGTCTCCTCTGTTTGCAGTGTTTCTTGGCTGATGACATAGACTTCCTCCTCCAGTCATGCTGTAGTGATAGACCAAGGGAAGGTAAGCAACACACAAACGGGGGTAGTGGAGGTGGATTCCCAACTCCAGGCAGACTATCCATGACAGTTCTGATTTGCAGCAGCATTTGCCGATCATAGACCAAGGCAGCCGAGACATCACTGGCAGATAATAGTAATGGCAAGAGTAGGCATAGAATTGCCAACAGTCGAGATAGTGACAGTGGCAGCGACAGTCGGGCCGGGGCAGCGGCAAAGCCAAACACAGGCGCCATCTTAGTGAACCCCGCCCCCCTCAATGATGTCATAATTTATACAATGATGTATCAAGCATCAGATTAAAAAAGTGGAAGGAGGGAGGGCGTGGTCAGGTAATGTTGCATTCGGCTAAAGGTTGAACCTCTGAAATTTCAACTAAAAAAAAAGAAAATGCCCTCTCAATTCAGAATCCGTACTTCATAACTCAGGATGGTCTCCTTAAACCCGAGTTCAGAAAGCGATGTCAAATCAAAACGGCCGCTCACAGCATCATCAGTAAATACACCCTTTAAATGAGGATTAGCTTTACATCAATTAACACACAGACATATTCCCTTGTTAAATCTATAACGCTGACTATACAGGAAAACGTTTCAGTGCAGTTAGTGAGCTTGCTTGTTGAACATGGAGACGCCCGTGTGGTTCCCATGTCCCAGAACATGGCGCTCCTCATCGGTGCAGTCAGAAAGAAGAAATAATGCACTGACAGGAAACGTTAAATTCTGCTCCTTTATGTGGCCAGCAGTGACAATCCAGGTTAAAGAAACTGAATTACAGGCTCTCTGGTTTCAGTCACACCCCCTGAGCACAGCCAAGGGCCGTGATTGGACACTGTATGTATAAGGAGATTTCACTTCTACTTCTCACACAACAAAAAGAAATGCAGTGTACATGGAGATGCAAATCAGTGTTTAATTCTTAATGAAGAAAGCCCCTGGTTTTGCTTTTCAGTGTAGAACATTTTCAGTGATGAAGTGTATTTCAGTGTGGCACGTTGGCCTTGTGTCAGAAATGAAAAGCTAAACCTCCTGTGTATTCCATCTCACTTTATTACCCCAAAGTGTGATTATACATTTCTAGCTGGTATGGAACCTTCCCATGGCCATCTTTTAGCTCCACCCAGCACGTGTTTTCACACACATACACCTTCAGTGCTTGAGGATGTGTTGTGCTTTAGTTTAGCTTAATAAAAATGAAATGAATAACTTATTCATTCTCTCTCTCTCTCTCTCTCTCTCTCTCTCAGTTGGAACAGCTCTGATCATCCTGATCTCAGTGACTGTCGTGGCCTTCCTGCTGATCATCTGCATGTGTGTCTGCCTGTGGAAGTGTGTTCTGCGCAGTAATGGTAAGTGTGTGTGTGTGTGTGTGTGTGTGTGTGTGTGTGTGTGTGTGTGTGTGTGTGTGTGTGTAAATTCTCTTTTGTAACAAGGTTATATTTGTGTCCTATTAATCTGTCAGTGCAGTGAGATTAACAATGACATGATGAAGTCCTCGCTCCAGAGGCTGGATGTCCTGTCATATTTTTCTGTACTGCTGATTTCCGGATCATTTCTGAAACCAGCAACTCTTGGTCTCAGTCCTGGGACTGACTCATGTATCGTGTGTTTGAATGGACCCCGAGTGTGTCCTAACCCAGCGGATACACTCGGGTCTGAGAGCATCTGAGTGAGGTGATCTCAGTCTGCTTCCAAAGAAACTCCACTGAGAAAGTAGTTTCAGATAGATAGATAGAACTTTATCGTCATTGCACAGTACAGGTACTCAGCAATAAAATGCAGCTTAGCATCTACCAGAAGTGCAAAGAGTAGCATTGTGCAAATTGGCAAAGTGTATGTATAAAACTATATAATACATATCATACAATTAGTCACACGTGTGTAAGAGATCTGTCCAGTACATTGTACACACAGCAGTATTTAGATTATCCATGGATAATACACACACACACACACACACACACACACACACACACACACACAATATACAGACATAAAGACACCTGAGGATATATACCATGAATCATTCAATTATATAGAAATATTTAACAGTTACTCCATGAAATTGAGTCGTACATGAGCTGATAGCTGTAATCCATGTATAATGAGATTGAGTGGAATAACTGTTTTATTCTCTCCACAATCACTGAATTTTGAGAAATGGAGCATTTTTATTTTTTGCAAATTTGATAAATAAAAACTTTATACAAAACGTCCAACAAAATAATTTCCGCTTAGAATGTAAACAAACCGGCAAAATGACGAGCAATTTGTGAAAAATGCAATAATAATATCCATCCGTCCATTATCTGTAGTCGCTTATCCTGTGCAGGGTCGCAGGCAGGCTGGAGCCTATCCCAGCTGACTATGGGTGAGAGGCGGGGTTCACCCTGGAAAAGTCGCCAGGTCATCGCAGGGCGACACAGAGAAAAACAACCATTCACACTCACACCTACGGTCAATTTAGAGTCACCAGTTAACCTAACCTGCATGTCTTTGGACTGTGGGGGAAACCGGAGCACCCGGAGGAAACCCACGCGGACACGGGGAGAACATGCAAACTCCACACAGAAACGCCCTCGCCGGCCACGGGGCTCGAACCCGGACCTTCTTGCTGTGAGGCGACACCGCTAACCACTACACCACCGTGCCGCCCCATGATGATAATAATTCTTGAAAAATAAAAAAAGATATGTTCTTACCATCAAATATTTTTGTTCCATATTTTGTTTTGGGGTTTTTTGTATATTTTTGGGGTTTTGTTTTCGAGTAGTTTTTATTTTGTCCTCGGCTGGTTCAGCAACATGCTCCGCCATTTTGTTTTTCCTCTACTTACAGTATATGAGCTGATATCCTAGTAGTGGAGTAGCCAATCAGAGTGTGCAATTGCTCATATCCAGTGAATGTGGAGAGAATAATATGGAATATACTGTAGACTGAATTGGAATCAACTCACTGCATCGGAATCAAAATCGACTGAGTGCAGAAAGTGAATCAAACATGCAGTGTGTTGTGCATCATATTTCTGAAAAAAAATTTGCGAAGATGTTTTCAGCTCGACACGCCCTTCAGCTAATGTGCTGTTTGTTGTTGTTTTGTTTAATTAAATGCAGCATTAAACCAAATAGCAAAAGAACCAAAAGATTCAATTTCACGCTGATCCAAAAGTGACAAACAGACTAATAGGTGTGAAACTCCCTCAGATTTTTGTTTGGGAGACAAAAATCACAACATAATGTGTTTATCATTACTGTTTTATTAAAGCAGCAGTTAAAACGCTACACAAGCTGAAATGCTCTTTGTGGGTAAATTATGGTTCAGATAATTCAGTGAACTGAAGTGAAAAGGGTCGAGTGAAGTTCTCATTAAATAAACACGGAAGAAACAGTGTGAAGCTGTTCAGTACGGATCTGCAGAACCCACTGAAACCTGCATGTACATTATTGCTTCATCGTTTACACAATTTTTTCCTTGTAAATCACCAGCAACATGCCGGAGAGCATATGCAGATCAGCTTCTTTACTTTGGATCCCAGTAAATGATCCCTTGTGAATGACAATAAAGAAAGTCTAAGTCTATTTTTTTCTGACTTGAGTTCTGTTTTTAAAAGTGGTTCTGAGAGGACGGGTTTGGGAAAACGAGTCATAGAGCACATTTTTCCCTGCATCACTCTGTGAGAACTGACCTTTAGTGCTCTGGTGTGATTTCAGTGATTCTCCACAGCTGGATTTGTGCCCTAGTGCCAGTCACTCCGAGCTCTTTTCAATGTGTGAAAATAGTTTGTTCTGATTTTGAAAGGAAATTTAAATGGAAATGTCACTCTGGAGTACAGAAGAAGGATTAATGTGGGTCTCTGGGTTCAGCTGCAGTTATTGTGATTCCTTAAATAACTGTGTGTGTGTGTGTGTGTGTGTGTGTGTGTACTGTACGTACAATGGTGCTTGAAAGTTTGTGAACCCTTTAGAATTTTCTATATTTCTGCATAAATATGACCTAAAACATCATCAAATTTTCACACAAGTCCTGAAAGTAGATAAAGAGAACCCAGTTAAACAAATGAGACAAAAATATTATACTTGGTCATTTATTTATTGAGGAAAATGATCCAATATTACATATCTGTGAGTGGCAAAAGTATGTGAACCTTTGCTTTCAGTATCTGGTGTGACCCCCTTGTGCAGCAATAACTGCAACTAAACGTTTGCGGTAACTGTTGATCAGTCCTGCACACCGGCTTGGAGGAATTTTAGCCCGTTCCTCCGTACAGAACAGCTTCAACTCTGGGATGTTGGTGGGTTTCCTCACATGAACTGCTCGCTTCAGGTCCTTCCGCAACATTTTGATTGGATTAAGGTCAGGACTTTGACTTGGCCATTCCAAAACATTAACTTTATTCTTCTTTAACCATTCTTTGGTAGAACGACTTGTGTGCTTAGGGTCGTTGTCTTGCTGCATGACCCACCTTCTCTTGAGATTCAGTTCATGGACAGATGTCCTGACATTGTCCTTTAGAATTCACTGGTATAATTCAGAATTCCTTGTTCCATCAATGACGGCAAGCCGTCCTGGCCCAGATGCAGCAAAACAGACCCAAACCATGATACTACCACCACCATGTTTCACAGATGGGATAAGGTTCTTATGCTGGAATGCAGTTTTCCTTTCTCCAAACATAATGCTTCTCATTTAAACCAAAAAGTTCTATTTTGGTCTCATCCGTCCACAAAACATTTTTCCAATAGGCTTCTGGCTTGTCCACGTGATCTTTAGCAAACTGCAGACGAGCAGCAATGTTCTTTTTGGAGAGCAGTGGCTTTCTCCTTGCAACCCTACCATGCACACCATTGTTGTTCAGTGTTCTCCTGATGGTGGACTCATGAACATTAACATTAGCCAATGTGAGAGAGGCCTTCAGTTGCTTAGAAGTTACCCTGGGGTCCTTTGTGACCTCGCCGACTATTACACGCCTTGCTCTTGGAGTGATCTTTGTTGGTCGACCACTTCTGGGGAGGGTAGCAATGGTCTTGAATTTCCTCCATCTGTACACAATCTGTCTGACTGTGGATTGGTGGAGTCCAAACTCTTTAGAGACGGTTCTGTAACCTTCTCCAGCCTGATGAGCATCAACAATGCTTTTTCTGAGGTCCTCAGAAATCTCCTTTGTTCATGCCATGATACACTTCCACAAACATGTGTTGTGAAGATCAGACTTTGATAGATCCCTGTTCTTTAAATAAAACAGGGTGCCCACTCACACCTGATTTCAAGCAGTGGGATGACAAACAGCTGGCTCTAATTTCACCTTCAAGTTAACTGCTAATCCTAGAGGTTCACATACTTTTGCCACTCACAGATATGTAATACTGGATCATTTTCCTCAATAAGTAAATGACCGAGTATAATATTTTTGTCTCATTTGTTTAACTGGGTTCTCTTTATCTACTTTTAGGACTTGTGTGAAAATCTGATGATGTTTTAGGTCATATTTATGTAGAAATATAGAAAACTCTAAAGGGTTCACAAACTTTCAAGCACCACTGTACATATAACGCTCTGGAAAAAAAATTAAGAGAGCAGTTGTTTCTTAAACCAGCATCTTTATGTCTGGCAGCCATTTCATTCCAGTGTCTGTGCTGGAATTCCAACACAAGCACACCTCACTTTACTTAATGAGGTACTGATGAGGTGATCACCTGGACCAGATCTTGTTTAATTGAGAAAAAGTATAAAAGCTACTTCTGTGGTCAACACTATCCTTTTGCATTAAGTCCAGTTTGGATGGAAGAAGCAATGCTAGTATTGCCTTAAATTTAATTGGAATACAAAAATATCTATTCATCATACCAAAAGAGTTAAAAAGAAAAGTTTTGAGTGGGAAAAAGAAGGGTTTGGTTCTGGCTTTACTGGCAGAGGGATACAGTGAGTGTCAGGTTGCTTTCAGCCTCAAAATTTTAAAGACGGCAGTTTATAAGAACAAGGTCAAGCAGCAGACACTGGGGACAACAAAGTTACAGACTGGCAGAGGGTGAAAACGACTCTCTACTGACAGGGATGATAATCAACTCCTTCAAATGTCACTCAACAACCGTAGGATGAGATCAAGTAACCTACAAAAAGAATGGCAAATGGCAGTTGGGGCTAAGTGCACGGTAAGGATTGTTTGAAATAGACTCCTCCAGGTGGGATGGAAGTCATGCAGAGCTAGAAAAAAGCCCTTCATCAATGAGAAGCAAAGAAAAGCCAGGCTGAGGTTTGTTAAGACCATAAGGATTGAACCATAGAGGACTGGAGTGAGGTCATCTTCTTTGATGAGTCCAATTTTCAGCTTTTCCCATCACCTGGTTGTCTAATGGTTAGATGGAGACCTGGAGAGGCCTACAACCCACAGTGTCTCCCACCCATTGTGAAATTTGGTGGAGGATTGGTGATGATCTGGTGGTGCTTCAGCAAGGCTGAAATGGGGAAGGTTTTTGTTTGTGAAGGACACATGATCCTTCTGCTCTGACAATGTTCCCTAACTCTGAGGATTGAGTTTTCCAGCAGGTCAATGCTCCATTCCACACAGCCAGGTCAATCAAAGTGTGGATGGAGGATCACAAGATCAAGACGCTGTCATGGCCAGCCCAATCTCCAGACCTGAACCCCATTGAAAACCTCTGGAATGTGATCAAGAGGAAGATAGATGGTCACAAGCCATCAAACAAAGCTGAGCTGATTGAATTTTTGCAGCAGGAGGGCATAAAGTCACCCAAGAGCAACATGAAAGACTGGTGGAGAGCATGGCAAGATGCATGAAAGCTGTGATTAAATGTCAGGGTCCTTCTGCCAAATACTGATTCCTGAACTCATCCCAAGTTCAAACATCAGTATTGTGTTATTTAAAATTGAATATGAGCTTGATTTCTATAATCACTCTTTACAAGCATGGTGAGCAGAAAAGCATCTCAGCATGCAACAGCAGAAGAGCACATTGGGTTCCACTCCTGCAGCCAAGAACAGGGATCTTAGAATCAACAACAAGTTCCTATAAAAGTGGCCGGGGAGTGTGTATATCCAGCAGAATACTGGCACAGGAAGCCAAGTTCATGAGTTCGAGTTATGTCTCTTTCCACAATTGACCATAACATCTTTGAGTTTTGGTGAAGTTGTAACTTTAATTTTTCCAGCGTCTTCAGGACAGAGGAGTTCACACATTCTGCAGTTTCTCAGTAACAACAAGCATCATGCGTCATTTTGTCTTATTAACTTCAAGAGGGAGGAAAAAGAGAAACTGGTAATGAAATGAGTGTTTATAGCTGCTATAATGTAAGTGAGAACAGGAAGTTGTTTTGCAGATGTTCCAGGAATCGAACGCTTTGGGACCATGTTCAGCTTCAGTGAGGTAACAGGAGCTCCACTACTGATTCCACCCTGTTACTGATTCCTGAGCCACAGCAGTATTTTCCTGAGTGCAGTATTTTCCAGTGTGAGCTTGTAAACCCAGTTCCACCCACTGAAGGGACATGATTGAGCCCACTTCCTGTGGCCATTATTTCATTTCCTTTTACCTTAATGACCTTTAAACCCCATTGTGTTGAAGTGTTTGTGTGTAAAAGGTGTCTCTGAAATAATCAGGTTGGGTTCTAGTCTTTTTTGAAGCCTTAAGCATGATTTAAACTGAGGAGATTTTATTTTAACAGTAATATATTTAACATACTGTAAAATATGTATTTATACATGAATACATGAGTACAGAATATATAACTGTGGAGAAGCTGATTAGTTGTATGACTTTCTGTTCTGGATCAAATAGCATTTTAGATGGTTTCATGTTTTTTTTTCTTTCATCTATAAATGCCAGTTTTCTCTTTAATGGTACCTTCCCAAACCAAGAAATCCACACTTTGTGTGTGTCTTTCATGTTCTACATACATATGATGCTTTCTGTGATGTAAAATTCACAGTTTGTGGAAAACATGTCTCACACAAACATTTCTTTGTTTAATGTCACATCCAGGATGCTGATAAATGGAAGAAGGTTTTATTTCTCATATGTACAGTGAAGAGAGAAGTCTTTCTCTGCATTTAATCCATCTGAAGCAGTGAACACATGGGGGTTGGTGCCTTGTTCAAGGGCACTTCAACCATGCATCATGTAGAGGGAGGGGAGGTGCTGCTCATTCACTCCCCACAACCACACATTTTCCTGTTGGTCCAGGGAATAAAACCAACAACCTTTTGGTCCCAAAGCTGCTTCTTTCACCTTTAGGCCATGGCTGCCCCGAATCACTGTGTATTCGAAACATCTAAATCAGTACATGAGATTTTAAGCTTTGTAACAGGTTAAGTGACAGCATGAGCAAATCGACTCATCAATCCTAAGCGTATCTCTGCTGTGAGGTGGTTTGTAAGCCAGTGTGAGTCCAGATGTCACTTCCATCACACTGGAATTTCCTTTTGTTGTTGGTTTATTTTATTGCATAAAATATAGCCCCGGGCGGCATGGTGGTGTAGTGGTTAGCGCTGTCGCCTCACAGCAAGAAGGTCCTGGGTTCGAGCCCCGGGGCCGGCGAGGGCCTTTCTGTGCGGAGTTTGCATGTTCTCCCCGTGTCCGCGTGGGTTTCCTCCGGGTGCTCCGGTTTCCCCCACAGTCCAAAGACATGCAGGTTAGGTTAACTGGTGACTCTAAATTGAGCGTAGGTGTGAATGTGAGTGTGAATGGTTGTCTGTGTCTATGTGTCAGCCCTGTGATGACCTGGCGACTTGTCCAGGGTGTACCCCGCCTTTCGCCCGTAGTCAGCTGGGATAGGCTCCAGCTTGCCTGCGACCCTGTAGAAGGATAAAGCGGCTAGAGATAATGAGATGAGATGAGAAAATATAGCCGCAAGCAGCAATGAAGGGCCCGAGAACCTCCGGTATACCGAATCTGTTAACAAACTGCCTTGGAGGAGAACGTCAAAATGTAACACATGTCAAAATACACAAAACCAAAAATAACTCACTTCCTATTCAGCATGGCCAATACAATGTGCATTACAATTCTGTTTGTCTTGGGACACCACACACACCTACCAAATTTGACACAGATAGGTGAAACTCTATACTGGGCAAAAGCCTTGATGACATCTGGGGGTGCTATAGAGTCCCCCAGACACACCCAGGGCCAAGCCTCTATCCCTGAGTAGTGGTGGCCAGGACTGATGTGTGTACCAAATTTCATGAGTTTTCGCCCATGGGAACCACCTCAAAAATGGCCAAGTCTTGAAGAAAAAAAATTATGTATTAATAATAATAATAATAATTATTATTATTATTATTATTATTATTATCATTAACAATCTGTAGGAAAACAATAGGGCCTTGCACCTCCAGTTTTCAGACCCTAATAATAATAAGAATCCTTGGGAGAGCAATAGGGCCTCAACCCTTGGTGCAGTGCCCTCTGGTGGACACCGGAGGCTATGCACATCCAGTCTCTTTCTCTTTCATATATCATCAGATGGCCAACTCAGTGTCAGGACCAGAGATGAGGACGTGGCTGCATAAGTCAAAGAGGCCAGCTTCTGAGGGTGGGCTCTATAGGGGGCAACCGGTGATTATGTGCTCAGCAGTCTGTTCAGGTTCGCCACACTCGCATGCCGCACTGTCCAATAGGCCCCACTTCTTCAAAGATGACGTGAAGCAGCCGACCCCAGTGCGTAGACAGTTCAGCGAGGTCCACAGGTGGCGTCGCAGGTCTTCTCCTTTTACACCACCTCCTGGGTCCCTGATGTATCATTGGATGTGGGAGGGCCCAGCCGTCTCCCACGTCTGTTTCCAGGATGCTGCCAGCCAGGCGTCTCTGGACAAGTCCTCAGGGATAGACTGTAGCATCTCTTGTGCTGCCTTATTGTAGGGATGGCGAGACTTGAACCTGCCTGGTGGAGCTGGTGTTATTGTGGCTTTGTGCAGGATGTGCCAGTCATACTTCTGGGCTTTTCTTGCCAGGATGAGGGTAGCTGCATCCCGTCAGAGACTGGCCGGGGTGATTCCAGCAAGGACTGGCAGCTGGGACACAGGAGTGGGTTTCAGACAACCAGTTACTATCTGGAGGGCGGTGTTGATGGCAGTATCTACCTTGTTCATGTGTGGACTTCTGCTCCAGGCAGGGGCACAGTATTTGGCTACAGCTAGGACAAGGGCTTGCGTGGATATGTGAAGGGTCTGGGGGGAAGCTCCCCAAGTTGGGGAGCACATCCAGTGCTCGTGCCCTAATTACATTATCATTACTGACAAACATTTAGAATTTTCTTGTTGCCATTTGTGTGTTTGTTTGTTTGAAAATGTGTAATTTTGGGGGGAATCTAAAATGTTTTGCTGTCTCAGGAATTCAGAAGTCATAAAATAAACATCTAAGATACAATTTGTATTAGGGTGACTTTTGTACAGTACTGGATATAAAGCAAAAACAGTAATTAACATTAGATTCACACACATTTATACTTTGGTTTGCCATGTTTCCTAGACGTCTAGGGGGATTTGTACTTTGAGTTGTATCAGTGGCGATCCTATCCAAGCCCATAGAGGCCCTACAATATAAAGGCCTAACAAAATCATAATTATAACCACTTACCACTGTCCTGATGTTACAACCCCGATTCCAAAAAAGTTGGGACAAGTACAAATTGTAAATAAAAATGGAATGCAATGATGTGGAAGTTTCAAAATTCCATATTTTATTCAGAATAGAACATAGATGACATATCAAATGTTTAAACTGAGAAAATGTATCATTTAAAGAGAAAAATTAGGTGATTTTAAATTTCACGACAACAACACATCTCAAAAAAGTTGGGACAAGGCCATGTTTACCACTGTGAGACATCCCCTTTTCTCTTTACAACAGTCTGTAAACGTCTGGGGACTGAGGAGACAAGTTGCTCAAGTTTAGGGAGAGGAATGTTAACCCATTCTTGTCTAATGTAGGATTCTAGTTGCTCAACTGTCTTAGGTCTTTTTTGTCGTATCTTCCGTTTTATGATGCGCCAAATGTTTTCTATGGGTGAAAGATCTGGACTGCAGGCTGGCCAGTTCAGTACCCGGACCCTTCTTCTACGCAGCCATGATGCTGTAATTGATGCAGTATGTGGTTTGGCATTGTCATGTTGGAAAATGCAAGGTCTTCCCTGAAAGAGACGTCATCTGGATGGGAGCATATGTTGCTCTAGAACCTGGATATACCTTTCAGCATTGATGGTGTCTTTCCAGATGTGTAAGCTGCCCATGCCACACGCACTAATGCAACCCCATACCATCAGAGATGCAGGCTTCTGAACTGAGCGCTGATAACAACTTGGGTTGTCCTTCTCCTCTTTAGTCCGAATGACACGGCGTCCCTGATTTCCATAAAGAACTTCAAATTTTGATTTGTCTGACCACAGAACAATTTTCCACTTTGCCACAGTCCATTTTAAATGAGCCTTGGCCCAGAGAAGACGTCTGTGCTTCTGGATCATGTTTAGATACGGCTTCTTCTTTGAACTATAGAGTTTTAGCTGGCAACGGCGGATGGCACGGTGAATTGTGTTCACAGATAATGTTCTCTGGAAATATTCCTGAGCCCATTTTGTGATTTCCAATACAGAAGCATGCCTGTATGTGATGCAGTGCCGTCTAAGGGCCCGAAGATCACGGGCACCCAGTATGGTTTTCCGGCCTTGACCCTTACGCACAGAGATTCTTCCAGATTCTCTGAATCTTTTGATGATATTATGCACTGTAGATGATATGTTCAAACTCTTTGCAATTTTACACTGTCGAACTCCTTTCTGATATTGCTCCACTATTTGTCGGTGCAGAATTAGGGGGATTGGTGATCCTCTTCCCATCTTTACTTCTGAGAGCCGCTGCCACTCCAAGATGCTCTTTTTATACCCAGTCATGTTAATGACCTATTGCCAATTGACCTAATGAGTTGCAATTTGGTCCTCCAGCTGTTCCTTTTTTGTACCTTTAACTTTTCCAGCCTCTTATTGCCCCTGTCCCAACTTTTTTGAGATGTGTTGCTGTCATGAAATTTCAAATGAGCCAATATTTGGCATGAAATTTCAAAATGTCTCACTTTCAACATTTGATATGTTGTCTATGTTCTATTGTGAATACAATATCAGTTTTTGAGCTTTGTAAATTATTGCATTCCGTTTTTATTTACAATTTGTACTTTGTCCCAACTTTTTTGGAATCGGGGTTGTATTTGTGCTGATGGTTCCAGGGGCCCCACTTATGGGGCTTTAGGCAGCATTAGTGCATGGTACTGTGGAAGCTAGTTTATAGTTGCGAATATGAGTGGCCATTTTGGGCCACATTCCCCAAATTTTGTTGTGGGGTGCCCAAATATTTGCCTGATTTGCCTCTCCTGACAGTGGGCCTGGTAGCACACATCCTTCACACTCTCCATAAATAAATGTCACCTCCTGGTTTCAGGACAGAGTGATGAAGTCAGCCTACAGAGAACACTGCCTTACAATTAGGACACGCCATCCCACTCGGTTTTCAGTTCCTGTTGAAATGACAGGGCGTCATTTTTCCCTTTTTCCTCCAAAATGTTCTCCTGCTCAACCTGAAAGAATGAGTAGTATATCCTCAATCTACTGACAAAGGCATGATTGATTATTCTTGGTAGTGCTCCCTGAGTGTTTTCCTGTGTGTACGCCCAGTCTCCAGGCTCACGCTCCGGGCTAAACTTAACCCTGTTCCTGTTAGATACGAGTTCTGCTGCTTGATGTGTTGAGGTGAGGGATGGCAGAAACAACGCAGGAAATTCGACTGAGCCAATGTGAGAAACTCTGTGGTATGTACACAGAAAACGCTCAGAGATCTCTTAGATACCACATAGTATAACTGAACAGAAGTGTGTGTGTGTGTGTGTGTGTGTGTGTGTGTGTGTGTGTGTGTGTGTGTGTGTGTGTGTGGTGTGAAGGTGTTATCTGGTGAAAAGCAACACTGCTGCTTTTTTACTCTCTTCCAACCACTTCAACAATCATGAGCTGTGTTTCAGATGATGGTGTAACACTTTATTCATAAGCCTACATAACACCTGCATAATCCCCAATGGATTCAGTATAAACCTGTATTTATAACCATTGATAAAGCCTTATTCCAATCGGCATCATCTGTCATTAAGACTACTTTTGCAAATTAGTGATGTAATACCGAAATGACAAAAGTGACACATTTTTGTTGACTTAAACCAGTTATAACAGTTCTCAGGCTGACTTAAAGAAAGACAGAACGTTATGACAGCAGAGTTTGACATATCATAACACTTCTGGTATGTCAGTTTGACATAAGAGTGATCATGTCAAACAGATCCACACAAGCAAACTCACTAACAAAGAGTCTGTAAGAGTAAATAGAGGCGCAATTAAGAGTCAATATTCATAAATCTGTTATTATTGTGTTGTGACATTGCATAAATATTCATATAAATCTTCTCAGTAGTGCAGTTAAGCTCGTGTTTTCTAGAGTTAGAAAAATATACATAACTTTGTCATTACATCATGTGTCATGACATCATCATAGTTTTTAAAATGTTATACGCAGAAATATAAACTCACATTAATTGCTGCGGAGAGAAAATATACATACAGTGTCTTGAAAAAGTATTCATACCCCTTGAACTTTTTCACATTTTTCCACCTTACAACCACGAATTTAAAAGTTTTTTATTGAGATTTTATGTGATAGACCAACACAGAGTAGCACATAATTGTGAAGTGAAACGAAAATGATAAATGGTCTTCAAAATTTTAAACAAATAAAAATATGAAAAATGTGGTGTGCATTAGTATTCAGCCCCCCTGTGTCAATACTTTGTAGAGCCACCTTTTGCTGCAATTACAGCTGCAAGTCTTTTGTGGTATGTCTCTACCAGCTTTGCACATCTAGATACTGAAATTTTTTGCCCATTCTTCTTTGCAAAATAGCTCAAGCTCAGCCAGATTGGATGGAGAGCATCTGTGAACAGCAATTTTCAAGTCTTGCCACAGATGCTCAATGGGATTTAGGTCTGGACTTTGACTGGGCCATTCTAACACATGAATATTCTTTGATCTAAACCACTCCATTGTAGCTCTGGCTGTATGTTTAGGGTCATCGTCTTGCTGGAAGGTGAATCTCCTTCCCAGTCTCAAGTCTTTTGCAGCCTCCAACAGGTTTTCTTCCAGGATTGCCCTGTATTTAGCTCCATCCATCTTCCCATCAACTCTGACCAGCTTCCCTGTCCCTGCTGAAGAAAAGCATCCCCATAGCATGATGCTGCCACCACCATGTTTCACAGTGGGGATGGTGTGTGCAGGGTGATGAGCAGTGTTAGTTTTCCACCACACATAGCGCTTTGCATTTAGGCCAAAAAGTTCAACTTTGGTCTCATCTGACCAAAGCACCTTCTTCCACATGTTTGCTGTGTCCCCTACATGGCTTCTGGCAAACTGTAAACGGGACTTCTTATGCCTGTCTTTCAACAATGGCTTTCTTCTTGCCACTCTTCCAAAAAGGCCAGATTTGTGGAGTGTACGACTTATAGTTGTCCTGTGCACAGATTCTCCCACCTGAGCTGTGGATTTCTGCAGCTCCTCCAGAGTGATCATGGGCCTCTTGGCTGCTTCTCTGACCAGTGCTCTCCTTGCTCGCTCTGTCAGTTTAGGTGGACGGTCATGTCTTGGTAGGTTTGCAGTTGTGCCATGCTTTTTCCATTTTTGAATGATGGATTGAACAGTGCTTCTTGAGATGTTCAGAGCTTGGGATATTTTTTTATAACCTAACCCTGCTTTAAACTTCTCCAGAATTTTATCCCTGACCTGTCTGGTGAGTTCTTTGGTCTTCATGATGCTGTTTGTTCTTCAGTGTTCTCTAACAAACCACTGAGGCCTTCACAGAACAAGTGTATTTATGCTGAGAGTAAATTACACACAGTAGGACTCTATTAACTAATTAGACGACTTCTGAAGGCAATTGATTGCACTGGATTGTATTTAGAGGTATCAGAGTACAGGGGGCTGTCAGGGGGCTGACAGGTTTATGAAAAAAAGGCTCATGTCATTGCTGTTATGAGTGTTAGAGTTTTGCTGATTGATATGTCTTGTGATTCTAACAGAGCAGAACTCCTTCCAGTGAACTACAGTAAGTTGTTATGACTCTTGAACATAATTCAGCCTGGAACATAATAACCTTATGTCAGCTGAATGTCACCTGACTCAGGTATTATGTCTAGTGTTGGGCGAGTTACTCAAGAAGAGTAATTAGTTACTTTTGCAAATTACTGCCCTTAAAAAGTAATCAAATTACTTTTGATACTAAGTAATCAGTAATTAGTTACATTACTCATGACATTACTTTTGCCCCACCCGAAAAAGTGACATACAACCTCCTTAGCTCATTTTACAGATTCTATTGAGGTTTAGAAATTCCTCACAGGTGTGCTAAAGGCCCATATTTGGCCTGATGGCTCCTCTACCCACTCCCAGAGACACAGGGTCCAATCAGTCTTCTGTATCCATATGAACTGGAGAAGACTTTTCACAGTTTAACAGGACTGTATCTAAGAACATTAACTGTACTTCAATGTGTAACATTACACTACAAGCTAACAAAGAAGAAGGTGTATGTATATATATGAGATACAGGGAAGCATTAAATAGGTTTAGTTGAACAGAGATGAGACTAACCAAGATTACATCAGTGTTCTAGAAACACAACAATCTCTTTGTGATTTTAATATCCAAATAGAACAATGACATAGAATGGAAAAAAAATTTTTTTTGCCTGTTTCCCTCTGAGTGTGGCCTTAAATTAGATTCCATCAGCACATATTCACTCTCGAGGTCGTCAGCAAACGTCTTTCTCTGAAGCATCCCAGCGTTGCTCTCCATGGGTATTTTCCCAATGCATCAAAATGTGGGTGAGTCAACAGTGGAAACGGGAAACATCTCTTCTATGATATAGTCTTGATTGTCTCCAAAGTCCTGGAAAAGGCTGTGCACTTTCAACTGACGAGTTACTTGGAGGTCAACAATCTGCTAAGTAATAACCAGCATGGATTTCAAAAGGGACATTCCACACAAGCCGCAGTCATTCATCTAACAGAAACCATCAGAGCAAACGCCGACAAGGGATGCTTGATGGGTGCCGTATTTATTGATCTCAGAAAGGCATTTGATTCGGTACCACATGGCCTGTTGCTTAGCAAACTCATTAAATATGGCATAAAAGATAAAGAGCTGAAATGGTTTTCAAGTTACCTGATGCAGAGACAACAGGTTGCATATTGTAATGGGATAACATCTGCCCCCCAAAATGTCTCAAGTGGAGTTCCGCAAGGCAGCATCTTAGGCCCTCTCCTCTTCATTTTATATGTTAACGACCTACAGCGTGTCCTTGAAAGATCTTCTATTCTCATGTATGCTGACGATACTGTTATCTTCACATCTGGACCAACCTCAAACTGCATCGAGACAACGCTTAATGCGGATTTCAACAACATGCTCTACTGGCTTGACCAAAATGAGATGATAATTCATTTGAAAAAGACCGAGTGCTTACTATTTGGGACACACCAAAAATTGGCGCGTTCTTCTAATCTGAACATCGCAACTGGAAACCAAGTACTTAAGCAAGTGACATCATATAAGTATCTTGGGGTGCATCTTGATGCTGCACTCACATACGAAGAGCACATCAACAATCTAGCTAGGAAGGTTTTGCAGTGTCTTGGCGCCCTTAGAAGAGCCAGACCAAACCTGACAACAGAGGCAGCCAACACCATTTACAGGGCATTCATTTTGCCAGTCTTAGACTACTGTGATATCTGCTGGAGTAGAGCTAGCTCAACACTCCTAGAAAAACTTGAGAGACTGCAGATAAGAGCAGCCAAGATTGTACTGAAAGAGCAGCATAGCAAAGACATCAATCTGGAATGACTGGGCTGGAAAGACCTGCGAACCCGACAAAAACGGAATATATGCATCTTTGTTCATAGATGCCTGTATGACTTGCCCCCTCAGGATCTCCCCATGACTTTCTGCTGGATCTCCTCGAAGTACAACACTAAACAAAAAGGGATAAACCTTGAACTTCCACAAGTTAAAACAGAATTCTTCAGAAAATCGATTAAGTATATGGGACCGAAAACATTTAATACCCTACCTGTAGAAGCAAAGTTAGAAAGATCATTAACTGGCTTCAAAAGGAGAATCAAAAACATTCTCTAGTTTAACAAATCTCTTAGAGTAAAAATTTTAGACTTTTTTTTAGCTGTTATTTTTAGTTGTTGTATTTTGCTTTTTAATTTGTAATCTGTTTTTCAATTGTAATAATTTAATGCAGGACCCCCAGTGATAGCAGACATTGTCTGAAGGGGTTTATCCTGTTGAATTATTGGTTAATAATAATAATAATAATAATAATAATAATAATAATAATAATAATAATGAGCTTATTCACATCCTTTCCACATTACTTCTCTCTGCCACTGTGTTCTGTTCTGAAGTCCAGTTGTTGTTGTTTAGCTGGAGTGCATGCAGCTCTATCAGCACCTGGGTGTTTTTCCACAAGTTTCACGTTGCTGTGTTGCCGTGTCAGATGCTTCAGTAAATTCGATGATGTATTTTTCGCAGTTGAACGCATTTTGCTTTGCAGACTGACAGAGTTTACAATGGACCACAATATTCTTTGCTTCTCTGGTTGTCACAAATTCAAAATAATGGCAGTATTTCCAACTTTGGAAAGCGAATTTCTCTTCCACGACCTCATCCTCCATCACTGTCTGACCTGATGCACATTCACGTCATAGTAAGATAGCATGTCTCAGACAAAATTCAAATTGCATTCAGGTAATGAGGTGATACTTGGATTAGTAACTGTAATATAATTGCTGTTTTAGAAACTGTAATAAATCAGAATCAGAATCAGACAAAACTTTATTTATCCCCGAAGGGCAATTAGAAGGGCGAAGAGCAGTACATTAAAATAAGAGCAAGAGAATAAAATCACAAAAAGAATAAAATCACAGAAGTGGGTGGGCAAAAAAACCAAACAGTGTATTATGTACAATGTACAATGGCAGGCCTGCTGCCAGTAACAAAGTTTAAAAAAAAAAAGCAGCAGATAAAATATGGCAAATAAATAAAATGAAGCGTGGATAAAATTAAAGTGACAATATGATTAGAGTGACATTGTAGTTAAAGTGACAAGGTGATATTGTAATATTGCACATCAGGACATGTGATATTGCACTAGAGTATTGTACAGAAGACTTAAGTTATTGTAACTGTCTTAGACTTCTTAGAGTTCAGGAGGAGAATAACACTTGGAACAAAGGTTGATCTCCTCCTCTGGGTCTTACGGGCCGGACAGCGGAACCTGCGACCAGATGGCAGCTGCTCAAATGTTGGGAACAAAGCATGAGTCGAGTCCTTAAGAATTCAACGAGCCAGGCCGCTGCTCGTACACAGTATTCAGGTGGCAAGCAGGAAGTCCAATAATCTTAGAACACACCTTGACAATGTTATGCAGGTGGTTCCTATCCTGTACAGTAATGGAGTAATGCCAGCAGCATATAGAAAAAGCTAAAACACTTTCAGTGAATGTATAATAGAATGTCAACAAGATGTTCTGACTGACAGAAAAAGAGTTCAGTTTCCTTAGTAGGTACATTCTCTGGTGGCACTTCCTCAGGATCCCTTCTGTGTTGGAAGAGAACCTCAGTTGGCAGTCCAGAATGGTTCCCAGGTATTTATATTCCTCAACTGTCTCGACCGGAAAACTGTGGACCATGGTGGTGACAGCCACCGCCAGTTCCCTTTGGCTGCTGGAGAAGGTCACCACCATCTCCTTAGTTTTGCTAACATTCAACTCCAGGCAGGAAGAGTCACACCACTCTATGAACTGCTGAAGAGTGGGTCCATGATGGAGGGAGGGGCCGGACAGGAAGGACAGGAGAACTGTGTCGTTAGCAAACTTAACCAGGTGACAGTTGGGGTACATTGATCTGCACTCATCAGTGTACAGAATGAAGAGCAGCGGAGAAAGCATACAGCCTTGTAGGGAGCCAGTGGAGGTGGTGAGGAGATCAAACAGGTTATTGTTAATCCGGACACGCTGGGTTCGGTTGGTTAGAAAGTCCAGGATCCAGAGAATGAGCTGGCTGCTCATGTTGAAGTTCCGGTGGAGTCTCTCTGCCAGAATATGC
Source organism: Neoarius graeffei (assembly GCF_027579695.1). Taxonomy (NCBI): domain Eukaryota; kingdom Metazoa; phylum Chordata; class Actinopteri; order Siluriformes; family Ariidae; genus Neoarius; species Neoarius graeffei. The sequence continues at coordinate 93,423,145 of NC_083577.1, forward strand.
GGTTGCAGGGTATTAAAGGCCAAGGAGAAATCTACAAACAGGAGTCTGGCGGAGGTATTCGGAAGCTCCAGGTGTCTGTGGATAGTGTCGATGATGAAGGCTTTGGCATCGTCGACACCTTTATGGCTTTGATATGCAAATTGGAGTGGATCAAGTTGTGAATTGGTCAGAGTGAGAATGTATTGCCTGACAAGCCTCTCTATAGCCTTCATCACCTGGGAGGAGAGGGCCACTGGGCGCAGATCGTTCAGGGCCATGGGTGGGCTTCTCTTGGGAATGGGGACAATTGTTGAGTGTTTCCAACATTTGGGGACAGTTCCTGTGTTGATGGAGGTCTGAAACAGTTTCTGGAAAACACTCCCTAACTGGTCCGCACAGTATCTAAGGACCCGGCCACTGACGTTATCGGCTCCAGGTGCACTGTTAGCCTTAGACCTCTTAAGGGCCCTCACTACATCAGTGGTGGGGAAAGAGATGCAAGGGTCATCAGGTATGAGGTTGGATCTGATGTCCTCTAACTGGGTGGAGTTGTTGATCTCAAATCTGGAGAAGAAGGAATTAAGGTCATTGGGGAGATATGCTGGTGTACTGCCAGGGATGTTAACAGAGTTGTTACTGATAGGAAGGTTAACAGCCGCCATTCTCTTCAGGCCCTGCCAAGCTGAGCGGAGGTTTCCATGAGAAAACTTTTCTTCCACTTTGTTCTTGTAGTTCAGCTTGGCAATCTTAATAGCCTTCTTGACCTCTTTATTAACCTCTTTTTTCTCCATCTCTGACCCAGAGAAGAAGATCCGTTTCTTCTTATTGATAATGGTTTTTAGCTCCTTGGTAACCCAGGGTTTATTGTTAGGGAAGATGGTAACAGTCTTGGAGGGTATAATGTTTTCCTCACAGAAGTTGATGTATGATGAGACGACATCCACCTGTTCATTTATGTCATCAGAAGAGGAAAGGAGGTTAGTCCAGTTAGTAGACTCGAAGCAACCCTGGAGGATTGCTATACTAATTGCTATACTGTAATCCATTATGTTACTCGTTACTGCAGAAAGTATTCAAATTACAGTAACATATCTCTGCCCAACACTGATTATGTCCACATGATGTCAAAATTGACAAATAGCCAGCACGTGTTAGAATAAGTCTTTATGGAGGTTTATGCCAGTCATCATAAGGTTCACATAAACAGTCATAAAAGCTGATTATATCAGGTGTCACTGTTGGGCTGCTTCTTTTGTCAAAGTCAGTGTCATAATAATTAATGTAATGTATTGTTCACATCATACACTGAAAAAAGTGAAACAAAGCTGTTGTTCATTTAATGTATTTGTTTTCATTCCAGTGAATAAAAAAAATAGTTTGCTCCCATATTCAAAAGTTGTTTAAATGAATTTAAAATATTCAGGTTTAACAAAGATTATTTACATTAAGTAATAAAACCAATGTATTTGGAGGTGCCGTGGCTCAGTCGACTAAGGCGCCATACCATAAATCCGAGGACCCGGGTTTGATTCCGACCCAAGGTCATTTCCCGATCCCTCCCCATCTCTCTCTCCAGCTCATTTCCTGTCTCTACACTGTCCTATCCAATAAAGGTGAAAAAAGCCCCCCCAAAAATCTTTAAAAAAAAAAAGTATTTATTTTAATTTAGGAAAATCTGAAATAATTGCTTTGGTTCAACCATCAGAAATTGGTTTACATGAAGTTAAATATTTCAGGTCAAATCATATGAATTATTTATATTGTATAACACGACAATATTACAACCCCGATTCCAAAAAAGTTGGGACAAAGTACAAATTGTAAATAAAAACGGAATGCAATGATGTGGAAGTTTCAAAATTCCATATTTTATTCAGAATAGAACATAGATGACATATCAAATGTTTAAACTGAGAAAATGTATCATTTAAAGAGAAAAATTAGGTGATTTTAAATTTCATGACAACAACACATCTCAAAAAAGTTGGGACAAGGCCATGTTTACCACTGTGAGACATCCCCTTTTCTCTTTACAACAGTCTGTAAACGTCTGGGGACTGAGGAGACAAGTTGCTCAAGTTTAGGGATAGGAATGTTAACCCATTCTTGTCTAATGTAGGATTCTAGTTGCTCAACTGTCTTAGGTCTTTTTTGTCGTATTTTCCGTTTTATGATGCGCCAAATGTTTTCTATGGGTGAAAGATCTGGACTGCAAGCTGGCCAGTTCAGTACCCGGACCCTTCTTCTACGCAGCCATGATGCTGTAATTGATGCAGTATGTGGTTTGGCATTGTCATGTTGGAAAATGCAAGGTCTTCCCTGAAAGAGACGTCATCTGGATGGGAGCATATGTTGCTCTAGAACCTGGATATACCTTTCAGCATTGATGGTGTCTTTCCAGATGTGTAAGCTGCCCATGCCACATGCACTAATGCAACCCCATACCATCAGAGATGCAGGCTTCTGAACTGAGCGCTGATAGCAACTTGGGTCGTCCTTCTCCTCTTTAGACCGAATGACACGGCGTCCCTGATTTCCATAAAGAACTTCAAATTTTGATTCGTCTGACCACAGAACAGTTTTCCACTTTGCCACAGTCCATTTTAAATGAGCCTTGGCCCAGAGAAGACGTCTGCGCTTCTGGATCATGTTTAGATACGGCTTCTTCTTTGAACTATAGAGTTTTAGCTGGCAACGGCGGATGGCACGGTGAATTGTGTTCACAGATAATGTTCTCTGGAAATATTCCTGAGCCCATTTTGTGATTTCCAATACAGAAGCATGCCTGTATGTGATGCAGTGCCGTCTAAGGGCCCGAAGATCACGGGCATCCAGTATGGTTTTCCGGCCTTGACCCTTACGCACAGAGATTCTTCCAGATTCTCTGAATCTTTTGATGATATTATGCACTGTAGATGATGATATGTTCAAACTCTTTGCAATTTTACACTGTCGAACTCCTTTCTGATATTGCTCCACTATTTGTCGGCGCAGAATTAGGGGGATTGGTGATCCTCTTCCCATCTTTACTTCTGAGAGCCGCTGCCACTCCAAGATGCTCTTTTTATACCCAGTCATGTTAATGACCTATTGCCAATTGACCTAATGAGTTGCAGTTTGGTCCTCCAGCTGTTCCTTTTTTGTACCTTTAACTTTTCCAGCCTCTTATTGCCCCTGTCCCAACTTTTCTGAGATGTGTTGCTGTCATGAAATTTCAAATGAGCCAATATTTGGCATGAAATTTCAAAATGTCTCACTTTCGACATTTGATATGTTGTCTATGTTCTATTGTGAATACAATATCAGTTTTTGAGATTTGTAAATTATTGCATTCCGTTTTTATTTACAATTTGTACTTTGTCCCAACTTTTTTGGAATCGGGGTTGTACGTGTGATCGATTACCTCATTTTTTTTAATTTGAGCCAATGTTTATTTTTTTTTCAGTGTACCTGAGTCACATGATATTCAGGTGTTATGACACTTTCCACACTGAAGTTAAGAAGTCATGAAAGCTTTAACATAAGTCAGCCTGGAAAGTGTCATAACACCTTTAAGTCAATTGAATGTCATGTGTCTCAGGTGTTCTGGCACTTTCATGATGATTTGGATGAAAGCAGGAGTCTGAGAGCTGACATGTATTTATGAATGTTTATGTCACTTGTTATAATGTTGATAAAAGCCTTCATGAAGATTGCTGGTTTCTTTTTTTTATCAACATTTTATTGCTTATTCAAAAAAAGGGGGGTTACAGACACATCAAAAGGCACATGTTAAATGAGAAAAAAAAGAAAGAAAAAATATCAGGTTGGTAAGACAGTACATACATTACAGACCTTTTCAGCAGGTAGATCGCGAGAGCAGATTGTCTAATTGCTGTTGACCTTAGCCCAAGAGATTATCTTGGATGAGAAAGAGTTCCAAACTTGAACAGTCACTGGTCGCGCCTTATTAAGTCGTGTAGTTGTATGTTCAAGGTTGACAATGTTGACAAGGCTATGAATCCAGAATGATTTCATACACAAATCCAGAGTAAACCAGTTTTTCAGAATTGTTTTCGTTGCAGAGGTAAACCCTGCAAATACCAATTTGAACTGAATTTGTTTTAGATTGATATCAGAATTGTCATTCAGGAGACAGAAACCAGGATTAGGAACATACACAATGTTAAGTATATCCGCTAACACTGAGTTTACATGAGACCAGAACTTAGAGATAACTGGACAATCCCAAAACATGTGTAAGAATGCTCCTGGTGAAGCAGTGTTACACATATGACAGTTATAAGTAACTTGCAGTTTCATCCGGAATCTCTTATAGGGTGTGATGTAGGCTCTGTGTATGGTTTTGAAGTGAATTAGTTGGTGAGCTAGGTTCTTAGAAGTCATACTTAAATTACACCATATTCTCTCCCAATCTAAGTCTATATTCAAACTCCCCAGCTCCCTGTTCCATATGGATTCAATTGGTAAAGCCTTGGCCTTGTGCTGTATCAGTGAACTATATATTAAAGAGACAGATGATCTGCCCAGTAATGGTGCAATCCATCGTAACATGGGATGTGAGGGGAGAGGAGAATCCCAGGGAACTCCATACGTTTTTAGGGCAGATCTTAGTTGAAAGTAAACAAAATAAGAGGACACAGGAAGAGAGAAGCGTGTTCTTAAGTCTTGTATGGAACAAAGACCTTGAATGTCATATATATCACCTAATGTATTTACTCCAAGAGATGACCAAGATGGTTGATGAAATGGCTTATTACCACATAATAACCTCGGGTTATGCCATAGTGGTGTGTTCTGACAGAATTTAGAGGGTGCACCCATCCAATGTTCTGCTTTCTTCCACACCTGTATAGAATTTGCAATGATGGGCCCAAAATTATTTTTAATCATTTTGTTTGTTACATTAGAGAATAGGATGTCTTGCAGCTTGCGTGGTAATATTTTAGCAGATTCAATCAATTTCCATGAAGTGGTAGACTGTGGGTCAACCCATGTGCTGAGTGCTTTGATCTGAAAAGCCCAATAATAAAGTTCAAAGTTTTGTATTGCCAAACCCCCCAGCAGTTTGGGTCGTTGCAGTGTAGTCAAACAGATCCTAGGCCGTCTCCCATCCCAAATAAAACGTGAAACCATGGTGTTAATGTCTTTAAAATAGTTTGGAGGAGGGCAGAGTGGTAGCATAAAGAAAAGGAAGTTGAGACGGGGCAATATATTCATTTTCACTGTGCTAATTCTACCTTGAAGAGACGTCTTTAGATTCCTCCATCTATGGATGTCTGATTTTATTTTGCTTAGCATAGTGTTAAAGTTGTCTCTGTTAATTGTATGTATGTGTTTATAGATTGTAATGCCCAGATATGTAAAAGAGCTTTTGGTCTGAATATAGTTAGGAATAGGAGCGTTTGTGTGTATATTATTTAGATGCATAAGGGCAGATTTTGTCCAATTAATTTTGTAGCCTGACAGGCTGCTGAAATGACTGAATTCCTTAATGACTGGGTGAATAGAGGTGTCAAAGTTATCTAAGAACAAAATTATATCATCCGCATACAGAGATATAATATGGTTATGATGACCAATTTTCATAGGAGAAGCTGTAGATTGCCTAATGGCTTGTGCCAGAGGTTCCAGAGAAAGACAAAATAAAAGTGGCGAAAGTGGACACCCCTGTCTTGTTCCACGCTGAAGGGTAAAAGGAGAAGAGATTATGTCCCCTGTTAGAACACTTGCTAAAGGTGATTGGTGTAGCACCTTGATCATTGCTATAAAATTATGTCTGAAACCAAAACGTTGTAATACTGCCCACATATATTTCCACTCTATCCTATCAAAGGCTTTATCTGTGTCAAGAGAAAATACGGCACAAGGATTTGGGTGTGTCTCTGCCACATCTATAATGCGTAGCAGCCTTCTCATGTTGTCAGATGCATAGCGTCCCTTGATGAAGCCTGTTTGGTCTTCATATACTAGAGATTGAATAACCTTTTCCAGGCACAGAGCAAGAACTTTGGCATATATCTTAAGATCACTTGTAAGTAAGGATATTGGTCTAAAACTAGAGCATTCCAATGGATCTTTTCCCTTTTTCGAGATTAAGGTGATGAGTGCTGTTTTTTGGTCTCTATGAAAGGTCCCACTCTTGATTGCAAAATTAAATGAATGAAGTATGAGTGTGCCCACCATGTCCCAAAGTTCTACATAAAGCTCTGGTGGGAGGCCATCCAAACCAGGTGATTTACCTTTATTGAGACATTTCAAAGCTCTGTGTAGTTCATCCAGATTCAACACAGCTTCCAGATCATCTTGGTCTGTTTGTTCAAGGCAGGGAAGTTCCAATTTGTCAAGCAAATGTTTACAAGTAGCATCGTCATGAGCAATCTCTGATTTGTATAGATTTTCATAAAATGTTGAAAAAGTATTACTGATGGCCTGCGGATTGGTTGTAATTTTGCCATCAGGCTTATTTATTGCTGGGATGTGAGCTTTTGTTTCACATTCCTTAAGCATAAGAGCCAGCAGGTGACTAGGTCTCTCTGAATCAAAGTAGTACTTTTGTCTAAGTCTATGCAGCATAAATTCCGCCTTTGATACAGACAGCGTCTTGTGTTCATTTTTCAAAGATGTCAGCAGTTTAGACTGCTCGTCTGAGAAGCTATGTTTTTGTAAGTTCTCTAATGATTCTATTTTGTTTTCAAGATTTTTGATCTGGGAAGCTTTTGTTTTAGCTAGAGTTGAGGAGAATGAAAGACAGAAACCACGAATAAAGCACTTTGTGGCCTCCCATAAAATTTGCGGATTGGAGCATTCCTTTGTGCTAATATCTAAAAAATCTTTTAATTGACTTTTGAGTGAACTAATAAAACTAGAGTTAGTTAGTAAAGATGTGTTTAAACGCCACCTGGGGGCCTTTGTCTTAATGTTGGGCAGATCAACGTTGCATAATACTGCAGAATGATCAGATAGTAGAATTGGTAAAATGGTAATGGATATATGTCCAGCAATTAATGTTGGGCAAAGAAAAATATAATCTATCCGGGAAAATGTCTTATGCCTATTGGAGAAAAACGTGTAATCTCTGGCAGTAGCATTCTGCATACACCAAATATCAACAAGATTTAAATCTTTGATAAGTATATAAATAGGGTAGATGAAAGATTATCTATTGCATCTGAATTAGACTTATCAAGAGATGGGTTAAGGACTGCATTGAAATCACCCACCACTAAAAAACAGTCATTATGTTCTAATAATGTGTTTCCAATATAAGAAAAAAAGTCTCTGTCAGGCTCATTTGGGCAGTATATGGATGTGAACACCAATTTATGATTATGTATGCTAACACGGGCAAAAGCAAGTCTTCCATTCTCATCATTACCAGTGCCATTTATATCGCAAGACAGTTTCCGGTTAATAAGGATGCATACCCCCTTGGTCTTATTTAGGGCGCACGATGATATCATTAATCTGTAATGTCTGTTTTGAAAACGTGCCACATCACATTGTCTTGGGTGCGTTTCTTGGATCAGGGCAATGTCCACCTTTTTACGATGGAGATAATCAAGAACACGAGTTCGTTTGATAGCGGAGTTTAGGCCATTCACGTTGAGTGATAATATTCAATGACTGCGTCGACATATTATACGGCTAAGATCTGCCTTAAAGTATAAGCGTGTTAATATAAGATAGAGAATATGCATGCGATCGTCCTGCCAAATACTGTACAAATGCCCAATTGCTGATATCCTAACAAAGAGTATGAATATGTCTGTAATGGGGAAGGGGTGCGTAAAACTATATACAAAAACAAACACAGACCGCACAGACATGAGTCCGTAGGTCTGTAAAAACATATGCATTGTCTGATTCGTGACCAGTCCACACCAACGCATGGCTGTAGTAACAGCTAAGCCCACACAGTCATAACCTGAACAAATAAAAAAATACATCACCTCTCGAACTGGTGAAACTAGGCCAATTTAGCATGCTAATGTTAAATCATACTGGAAACAACTATCAGAAGACATAGCCTAGTTAATCTCACATTTCAAAACATTCCAAATACCTTGTAAGGCTCCTGAGACTGTCCATTGCTACATAACTTGTGCACGTTAAATTATGAAAGTTCATTCCTTCATATCCACTAAGTTGCCTTATGCGTGTGGAGGAGCCCCATGGTTGTTCTTGATGCTCGGATTAGAGGCTGCAGAGGCAGGAGCTCCACCATCACGCCGTACCGCTGTGGTGGTGGACCTCCGTGGAAGAGAGTTGATGAAATCTTCGGCAGCTTCAGGGGAGTCGAACATCATCTTTTCACCTTTATGCTGCAGCTTGATCCGCGCCAGGTAGATGAGGAATGGCTCCAGGCCCATGTCTTTAGCTGTCTTTATGATAGAACTGAAGCTCTTTCTCCTTGCTGCAGTCTCTGGACTGTAGTCAGGGAAGAACAGGAGCATGCTAGCTGTTGATGCCGAATCAGACAGAGACCAGCGGGTAACTTTGTTGGAAGCGTACTTAACTGGATAAACTTGACGTGCCCCGTTGTGGATAGCTGATCTGTCTTGCCAACGCAGTAATCTGAAGATGAGGGTGCGTGGCTTGTTAGAGTTAGCCTCTCCTCCATCATACACACAATGAGCCTGCTCTATGTCAATGTCTTGGTCCACCAATGAAGGGATCCACTTGGGGAGGTTATCTTTGAGGTAACCGATTGCATCCGAACCCTCCACTGCTTCTGGTAAGCCAACCAGCCTTATTTCTTCATCCCCGGTCCTCCAGATCCATCAACTTTGCGGTGAGCTGCTCTAGCTGTGTTCTTAGCTCGATAGCTGATCACCTATCCTCTCGTGCAGCTGCCTGGACAGAGTCCACATGGTCTTGGGTCCTTTTAGTAGATTTGACTACATCTTCAAGTTCCCTACTAATTTCTTTCACAGTTTCATTAGTCTTTTGGATTTCCGTTCGTAAATCACATAGTGCTGGGACAAGGATAGAGTCCGCCGCTTCCCTGACAGCAGAGGCTACCGCCACATCTAGGCCATGTTGTTGCTCTTGGAGGGCTAGCTTTATGCCATTAGCTATAGCTGCATCGAGTTCATCCTTAGAGATGGCAGAATCCTTGATTTTTTTCTTTATAGGCGACTGTTCATTCTCCCTTTTCCGTACTTCTTTGCTTGGGGAAGGATTCATGATGAAAATGTTGTCAAAGTATTCGAGATATATGATAGGATTATTGAAAAAATTAGACTTTGAGAGCAGAGCTAAAAACTACGCAGGCATCACTGTCGATGGGTCACGTGATCCTCTCAAGATTGCTGGTTTCGATATTGAGTCGATCTGACACTGAAGCTAAGTGCCATCTGCGTGACATAAGGTTGTGTTATGACACTTTCCAGACTGTCTCATGTTCGAGCATCATGACAACTGACTTCATCATGCAGTCGTTAAACCTGAGGTGTTACAGATAAGACTGCAGACATATTGTGAAAAATTCACTTTTTCAGTGCATACAGTGGTGCTTGAAAGTTTGTGAACCCTTTAGAAATTTCTATATTTCTGCATAAATATGACCTAAAACATCATCAGATTTTCACACAAGTCCTAAAAGTAGATAAAGAGAACCCAGTTAAACAAATGAGACAAAAATATTATACTTGGTCATTTATTTACTGAGGAAAATGATCCAATATTACATATCTGTGAGTGGCAAAAGTATGTGAACCTCTAGGATTAGCAGTTAATCTGAAGGTGAAATTAGAGTCAGGTGTTTTCAATCAATGGGATGACAATCAGGTGTGAGTGGGCACCCTGTTTTATTTAAAGAACAGGGAGCTATCAAAGTCTGATCTTCACAACACATGTTTGTGGAAGTGTATCATGGCATGAACAAAGGAGATTTCTGAGGACCTCAGAAAAAGTGTTGTTGATGCTCATCAGGCTGGAAAAGGTTACAAAACCATCTCTAAAGAGTTTGGACTCCACCAATCCACAGTCAGACAGATTGTGTACAAATGGAGGAAATTCAAGACCATTGTTACCCTCCCCAGGAGTAGCTGACCAACAAACATCACTCCAAGAGCAAGACGTGTAATAATCGGCGAGGTCACAAAGGACCCCAGGGTAACTTTTAAGCAACTGAAGGCCTCTCTCACATTGGCTAATGTTCATGAGTCCACCATCAGGAGAACACTGAACAACAATGGTGTGCATGGCAGGGTTGCAAGGAGAAAGCCACTGCTCTCCAAAAAGAACATTGCTGCTCGTCTGCAGTTTGCTAAAGATCACGTGGACAAGCCAGAAGCCTATTGGAAAAATGTTTTGTGGACGGATGAGACCAAAATAGAACTTTTTGCTTTAAATGAGAAGTGTTATGTTTGGAGAAAGGAAAACACTGCATTCCAGCATAAGAACCTTATCCCATCTGTGAAACATGGTGGTGGTAGTATCATGGTTTGGGCCTGTTTTGCTGCATCTGGGCCAGGACGGCTTGCCATCATTGATGGAACAATGAATTCTGAATTATACCAGCGAATTATAAAGGAAAATGTCAGGACATCTGTCCATCAAGACAACGACCCTAAGCACACAAGTCGTTCTACCAAAGAATGGTTAAAGAAGAATAAAGTGAATGTTTTGGAATGGCCAAGTCAAAGTCCTGACCTTAATCCAATGGAAATGTTGTGGAAGGACCTGAAGCGAGCAGTTCATGTGAGGAAACCCACCAACATCCCAGAGTTGAAGCTGTTCTGTACGGAGGAACGGGCTAAAATTCCTCCAAGCCGGTGTGCAGGACTGATCAACAGTTACCGCAAACGTTTAGTTGCAGTTATTGCTGCACAAGGGGGTCACACCAGATACTGAAAGCAAAGGTTCACATACTTTTGCCACTCACAGATATGTAATATTGGATCATTTTCCTCAGTAAATAAATGACCAAGTATAATATTTTTGTCTCATTTGTTTAACTGGGTTCTCTTTATCTACTTTTAGGACTTGTGTGAAAATCTGATGATGTTTTCGGTCATATTTATGCAGAAATATAGAAAATTCTAAAGGGTTCACAAACTTTCAAGCACCACTATACATTTGGGTATCTGGAGTCTACCAAAACACAAACTCTGAACTAAGAGACAACCCAGTCGGTTTCTTTTCTTCTGCTGATTTCAGAAAACATGAACTTCAAGAAGCCAAAAAGATTCGGCTCCTCTTCCTACATCACAAGAGGAGCTCATTAAAATAACTCTTCCCCCTCATCTGAATATCTCCACTTATGGGTTGGAAACTGCCTTTTTTGCTGATTAATATTTATGAAGAAGTGCTACTTGATTAGCTGACAGAAGGGGGGCGGGGTGAGCAGTGGCTCGCTATCATTTAAAGGACACTCAAATCAGACACTCAAATCAGGGCTGTTCGGACAGAGTGAGGAGGAGCTGTGGGGTTTTACACTTGTGGTATTTTGACTAAAGATATCACAGATATGTCATTTGGACCTCAGGGATCTGGGGCAACTTGTGGGAAAGGGGTTTAATACGTCACCTTTAAAGCTTGACACTTCTTCTTTTTTTTTAAGAATAAAGCTCCTCAGACTGCAAAAGGAGGAAGATGATGAGTTTCAGCTCGAGATCACAATGTGGATGGGAGAACATGGACTGAATGGATCGAGACCTACACTCACCTGTAATAACCTGCTTCACAGACATGGGTTCACCTGCAGGGGCGTGGCCACATGGCTGGGTGGGAAATTGCCATTCCCAAACCACACACCTGACAGATTAATTACAATATGAATTAATTATTGAGTTCACAGTGATTTAAATTGTCATTGTTCATATAAAATCCAAACAACAATGAAACAAAATTTCACGATGTTTCGATTTCATTTGCACCAAGAAAAATCACCATATATCATTTTACAATAGTCATAATTCACTGGTTTTACAACTTGTACTGGTTTCCCACCAGACAGTGAGCTACATCATGGTACACGAACAAATTCGTCTCTCTCCACATTTCACCATTACGGCCATTTTATTCTGTAACTTTAACAATCACTGTCATCACCACCAATGGTTTAGAAGAAAACTTTCTGCCAACCTTGAAGTTGGAATTTTAGGAGTTTTCTTTTGGAATGGATTTCTCAGTCGAAACCCAGAAGTGAGGTAATGAGCTACAAAAGGGAATAAAATAAGGTAAATAAGAAATAAGGATTTTTGTAAATATTTCATTTTAAAATAAATTCCAACCTTCTTTAATGGTATTAAACAGTCAGAAGGAATGCTAATTTTAACATAAACACCACCTAATGCTAATGCTAGCTAATATTACATAAAACTACAACTGCTATTTTTACCTTATAAATTGAATTACAACACACGAACGTTTTCAAGATGCCGTTCTCCCACATGACATGAACGCAGCGTGAGTATCTGTGTTTGATTTCTCTGCAAGATCGTGGAAAGAACTGAAACAAGACATGTGGGTGGAGCTAAAAGAGTGCAGCTCATTGATTGGTCAAGCACAATGATGAATCATCCTGATAATGTCTAAAATTCAGGGTGCGCCATTGAGTCCTGTTTCTTGTTTATTAGCTCTGATTGCTGCATGAAGAGTCCTGACAGGAAGCCAGAGCAAAGTCAGAGATAGAAAAGTCAGACTGAAGGAGGAAGGAGTGTTTTTCTTTGCTGTCAAATGAAATATGATGTAATATAAAAGCAAAAGACAATTTTTGAGCGTTGAAATAAATCTAATAGGACTCAAGTATATCAGCAATATACTTCTGCGTGAAATGTCCTCGTTGTAATGAATCACTGGTTTCATTTAACAAAATGGCTTCTGCACTTATAGAATAGTGCTTCATCCAGCACATCTTTATATATATATATATATATATTGAAGATACCAAATTGAGGTCATGAAACCATAATGTGTGGAATGTACACAATTTTATCACACTTTTAATTATAGTTTTGGAATTAATGAAACGACGCCAGTGTTTGTGTTAATTCACTACACATCATTGGAAAGAAAACATGATGCCCACAGTTTGAAGGAAAATCTGACCAAGTGCTCATCCCCTACAGTTCAGTCATCATTTATCCATAATTAAAAATTTACTCTGCGAAATAATCCGCCATATCTCTGATTAAGACGCATTTCATCTGAAGTCTTGATAAAATTTATATTTATGGGTTTTTTACATATATCAGCCTCAAATGACATTCCATAGCATTTTTGAGTGTATTTACATCACTCCTCAATATCACGAGCCAGTATCACACCACAAATATGAGCTGAAGTTCAAGCTTAGAATTGGGCACAACTGATACATGACTTTAGATAAACTCTGCCCACATCTGTAAAATTCCTACATAACTTCTGAACAGTGCTTAAGTCTGTTGTCACTATGACCTGCTGTCATTTACGAATCCCAGATGATGAAAAAGTCACAGCTTCACCCCTGACTGTTACAAATCACTGACACTGGAGACTCCTTCCATCAACCCTGAGTGAACACTCGAGCTCTCTTTCACTCTCACATTTCATGACATAAAATATTTAATACAACATTTTGACATAAAAGTTACATCAATCATCCAGGACTTCCTTGATTTAAAAAAAAAAAAAGGTATATAATGTGTATAAATCTGTAGGGTTTTTAAAGTTTTACTGAATATTCTGAACACACCTGCATGTTTTTATGTATTTTAATTCAATTTCACCATCTGATAAGTTTGAGTTTAACTGGAGCTTTCAGTGAAGATGTGTCAGGACACAGTTCTGGTTTATTTACTCCAATTCCTGTGACAGACATCATTTTGATGTGTACAGCATTAGTCACTGACATCCTCCAGGAAACAGCCAGATGAAATGTTTAATAAGAGCATTATTTATTCAACAAATGTATATGATGGCTACAGTACTTTCGACATCAAACATTAAAGTTACAAATACAACGTACCAAGCAGTGTGTTTTATAATTTTTTTTTTTGTATATTTTAATCCTGGAACAAAATCCTGGTGATGCAAATTTTGAAATGTGGGTTTGTAATGATAAACGTTTGGGGGCGTGGCTTTAAAATGGCCCTTAAATAACTTAAGCAGTAAAATACATTTCTCCAGCTACCTGAGAAACATTACACTTTCGGCCACCCTGCAACGGGACGTACCATTCCTAAACTGCCCAGTGTACTGTCTCAGTTCCATTCCTTCACTGTGAAGATAAAACAACAATAAAGTATCCAGGAAATATCTGGGGGGAGGAGAAAGAAAAAAAGTAAAAATAAATGAATAAAAGAGAAAAAAGGAAAGCAAAACATTTAAGCTGCAAGATAATAATAATAATAATAATAATAATAATAATAATAATAATAATCTGGTTAAGTGGATGAAGATGAGATAATAATAATAAATTTCCCCTTCAGACACCCCTACAACGGACCGTTCCATAAAACACTGCAGGGCAGGGTGGTGTGTACGATTACAAGCAGCTGTTCACTTCTTACAAGCTTGTTATTCCTCTTATACCACAGCAATTTGCCAAAACTGGAATGAAGCAGTGTGCTATTTGTCTGTTTGCAGTTATATTTCCTGTTCTCACTTGTTAAAGCAGCATAAACAGTCGTTCCATCACCTCGCTCTCTCTTTCTCTCTATTAAAGTTAATAAGATGCAAAATTTGAGCTTGTCGTGTTCCCAAAAAACACAAAGCATAAACTCTTCTGCTCTGAAGATGTCAGAAATCCTGAAGTTACAGCTTTACCGCCGAGTGCTGACACAACACACTGACACTGGAGACTCCTTCCATAAGTAATATAAGGTTAATTCATTTTCTTTGACAAAATTAACGTTAACACCATACTGCCATTTAATTCTGTAACAATGTGTATGTAATGAACAGAGCTCAGCGATAGAGTAAGGACCCATGTGTGAAGGGTTTACTGAACACAACATGGTCAACAAACAAGTCTGTGGTCGACACAACAGCAAATCGAAACAAATTCAAAACAAACAAATCTACAGAATAGTCAAAAGGACAGAGTAGAATTTAAAAAAAACAAATGGACAGGAGTATCCACAAAAAAGAAAATAAATAAATAAATACATTTGAATAGAAAGACAAGACAAGGGACAAAAACACAAAGGTAAAACCAGTCATACACAATCCAAACTATCACTGCACAACAACCTGAAGGTCCACGTGCTGAACATAGCAATGCAGGAAGTGAGAGGGGCCCGAGAGGAAGCAGTTTAAAACTCAGGCAAGGGTGCCCTCTGCTGATCTAGAGTGGGACTCATCTCATCTCATTATCTCTAGCCGCTTTATCCTGTTCTACTGTTCATATTATATTTAAATATTGGCTGGCGTTGAGTGTCATATCAGATATATTCCATTCAGCTAGCATGATATTGAATGAGTCAAAGATGAAAAAAGCCATTATTATTATTATTATTATTATTATTATTATTATACACATTGGAACAATTATAGAGTTTACAAAGAGTTAAGAACAGAGGGGTAACTTAGAATATCCAATGCAGAAGTTTTACGTGTAATACGTATCTTATGCCATTTTCAGTTCACTGTGACAGTTTACTGCGGGCACCGCTGGAGAACAAAGAAATGCTTCGCGCATGCGCAGCAGAAAACTCTCTCAGTGGATATTCACATCAGCTCCGACGTGTGACGTCATGTTGTCATGACAACCGTGCAATATCATAAACCATATTCAATGCTCATTCTCCATTGGGTAGAGTGATGTAATACATGTAGAATAAGCGATATGCTAACAATATTGCATGCTATCAAACCAAATGAATGAAACCCAGTAGAAGGGAATAGAACATGTTTTTATTCCATCAAAAAAGTGTCCTGTATGGATAATATTATAGATTACAGCATGTCAAATTGGTTATAATTAAAGTCCATATAAACCCTGTTTATTTCTCTGAAATGGTGTGGAACTGATTGTCCTTTAGAGGAACGTTTGCTGAGTGTCCTGCATTCTTACTCCACCTGGTGGGGTTTATCATTCCTCCTAATCGTTATTATTTTCAGACATGCAGGCGTCGTGCCACAACTTCATGGTCTGTTTGATCTGCGCTGAACAACACACTGTGTCCAAAATCCACTGCTGTGTGAAAGCCATCGAGGCTGCTGGAGCTACATTTAGACTTCCATCTCAAACAAATTCATCATGATACTGTGTACTGCACATGGGTTAATATGATGAAGATAGACATGTCGATTGTTTAATAATATAATCATATAAAAATTTATTTTTCAACACATGAACATGTCCATATGGGTTTTTCGTAGTGATGATCTGTGATTAAATGAAAAATGTGTAAAAAAAAAAAGTGACATGACAGAAAGGCGATCAACCTATCATCAGGAGGTTATGAGCTCTCTGGGTGGGAGGGGCATACCATCACTCTTCTGTCAGTCACACTGACACTAGCCAATCAGGGCATCTGTGAGCTCGTGTATGCGGTAGAAGGCAGATAGTGGTTTCCTGCCTGTGACGCCACACGAGCAGCAGTTTGAAAAAAGGTGGTTGGTTGTCTTGATGTGTCTCAGAGGAAGCATGTATTAGTCCTCACCTTCTCCATGTTTGGTGGCCGTCGTGTGATGGAAAAGAGCTGACTAGTGGGAGGGAATTGGCAGTTGAAGAAATTGAGGAGAAATATGGGGTAATTTTCTAACAAAAGTCAGTTAGAACTCATTTATCATATCATTTCATAAGAGGAATGAAAATTGTGATACACTCCAAATATGTGTCACTCTGCACCAGAGTCAGTGGTGGACTCTGATTCCTCTGAGCACACACAGCATTGAACCTCCAGCTCTCAGCCATTTGCATGATCTCTCCCATGCTCAAGCCAACCATGCTAATCACACATGCCTGCCTCTCATCTCACAACACTCCCGAGACTTTAAAAGGACTCATGGTGCAGAGCAACGCTCAGTCCTCTCGAGTCATTCCCTGGTTTCTGATTTCTGCTCTGCCTGATTTACTCTGTATGCTGATCGCCTGAACTTCGCCTGGGCTCTGACTTTAAACTCTGATCATGTGACTTACTGTTGTTTGCAGTGCACCTTGCTTGTTCCTGACTTTGAACTCTGATCAATAATTTGGATTTTTTTTTTTTTTGCTTGCACTATGTCTTTAAATAAAGAACTGAACCACATCCTTATTAGCCTCCTTTGTGTGAAAATATGGATGGTTTCTAGCAAGTTAGCACTCGCAGCGTGAGTTTATTCATATACAGTATGTAGCACATTTTATACACAAAGGCCATTTCATGGCTCCCATACCTAAAAGCAAAATATAGGTAGAAAACGTTAAGTGTCAAAGGCATGGGGAAGAGAAGAGTGTTTTTAGTTTGTCTAAGATGTACACAGCTTTGAGCAGCAACCACATCGCAATCGCCATGATCAGTCTATTGTGATCTGAGAGATTCCTATTCTTCTGAGATCTGTGATGTGTTTTGGTCCGACACAATTCAGTGACTTATCGACAAGCAGCGATACTTCTGAACCTAACTGGCAGCCAGTGTTGGGACTGTAACATGCACAGCTTTTCTGTGATTATTCTCTTGAACTGTTCTTTTTCTGGGGAACAACAATTACAACATACACCTTTAATAGAAAAAAAGAAGAATTTGGTGCACAAGTTTTAATTTATTTTGGGTTTTCTGAAATCAACACATGGTCAGAATTACAGTGGCGCTTGAAAGTTTGTGAACCCTTTAGAATTTTCTATATTTCTGCATAAATATGACCTAAAACATCATCAGATTTTCACACAAGTCCTAAAAGTAGATAAAGAGAACCCAGTTAAACAAATGAGACAAAAATATTATACTTGGTCATTTATTTATTGGGGCGGCATGGTGGTGTAGTGGTTAGCGCTGTCGCCTCACAGCAAGAAGGTCCGGGTTCGAGCCCCGGGGCCGGCGAGGGCCTTTCTGTGCGGAGTTTGCATGTTCTCCCCGTGTCCGCGTGGGTTTCCTCCGGGTGCTCCGGTTTCTCCCACAGTCCAAAGACATGCAGGTTAGGTTAACTGGTGACTCTAAATTGAGCGTAGGTGTGAATGTGAGTGTGAATGGTTGTCTGTGTCTATGTGTCAGCCCTGTGATGACCTGGCGACTTGTCCAGGGTGAACCCCGCCTTTCACCCGTAGTCAGCTGGGATAGGCTCCAGCTCGCCTGCGACCCTGTAGAACAGGATAAAGCGGCTAGAGATAATGAGATGAGATGAATGAGATGAGATTTATTTATTGGGGAAAATGATCCAATATTACATATCTGTGAGTGGCAAAAGTATGTGAACCTCTAGGATTAGCAGTTAATTTGAAAGTGAAATTCGAGTCAGGTGGGGTTTTTTTTAAACATATTATTCATGAGAGTTTTATCATTAAACACACAATATCAGAATGAAGGGTGTCTTTCAGGATATAACAACTGTGCTGACACTAAACAAGACAATCAAAAAACAGACAAAATCAAAGCATAGTAAACAAACAAACAAAAACAAAAAAAAGTGCATCCAAATACATTCATATAGAACAGATCAAGATTCAGTAAAGTCAAAGTTCTAGGCCTGGTAACATTGATATAGTTTACAAACGGGTCCCAGGTTTTGTAGAATGTCTGAAGGGAACCATTAAGTGTGCATCTGATTTTCTCAAGTTTTATATTCTACATCATATCTCTGATCCAGTGGCTGTGTGTTGGAGGAGTTGCATCTTTTCATTTAAATAGAATTAATCGTCTCCTCAATAAGGAGGAAAACGCGACCACCTTCTGCAGGTAAGCCAGGAAACTACAATGTTCTGAGTTGGGAATTATACCAAAAATAGCAACTAAAGGGGAGGGCTGAATATCATATCCATATGTCTGAGACACGGTATCAAAAAAGGATAACCAAAAGGGAGCAAGCTTTGAGCATGACCAGAACATATGGTAGATGGTTGCTGTGGTCTGTTTACATTTGTCACAGATAGGACTTCAAGTCAAATCAAATCAAATCAAGTTTATTTGTACAGCGCTTTTAACAATAAACATTGTCGCAAAACAGCTTTACAGAATTTGAACGACTTAAAACATGAGCTAATTTCATCCCTAATCTATCCCCAATGAGCAAGCCTGTGGCGACGGTGGCAAGGAAAAACTCCCTCAGACGACATGAGGAAGAAACCTCGAGAGGAACCAGACTCAAAAGGGAACCCATCCTCATTTGGGCAACAACAGACAGCCTGACTATAATATTAACAGTTTTAACAGGTATAACCCTCAACTGTCCTCATGGGGCCGTCCTTCACAGGAGTGGGGCGATAAAACTCCGACCAGACACAGGGCACCAGGATGGATCAAGCAGGTCCGAGGGGCAGAAGAGGCCAGCATCTCAATCCCAGGATCAACATGTAACTCAGAGGGACAGATGGGGGGGGAGAGAAAGAAAACACGTTGTTAGGTATGCCCTAAAAATGACAAGTATTAAATCTGTGTGGTAGGCTCGCAGAGACGAGAGTCTTTACATCAGGCATGACGCACAATGGCATGTTAATATGGTAAAAAATATATCATGACCTGCTCTGGCTGGATGCTTGATTGGGTGATGGGAGCACACTCCTCAGCAATGATGAGATGCAGATGGGACCCTTAGGCCTGGCCAAGACAATTCAGTTACATTTCACCGGGTCTGGGACATGCGACAGAACGTCTGACGGCCGATTCCCTGCAGGCTACGATAGCCAGTCGAGGTCCCCACCGTCTCCACCAAAAGATTTCCTGTTGACTCCATGTAACTCAGAGGGACAGATTTGGGGTGGGGGGGGGGAAGAGAAAGAAAACACAGGTGGTTAGGTATGCCCAATACACAGGTGGTTAGGTATGCCCAATGACTTAAAGTTTGGGAATATTCTTGCAAGTTTAGCCTTGGAAAAATGTAGCTGATGTAACACTTTAAACTGTATTAAGGCATGCCTTGAACATATAGAGGATGAATGAACCCTGGCGAGGGCCATATCCCGGTCCTCATCAGAGAGTGTGACCCCCATATCGTTTTCCCATTGTTCTCGGATATGTGAAATAGAAGGATTATGTCTAGCCATAATGTGAGTGTAAATAATTGAAAAACTACCTTTAGTAATAAAATTAACTTTCAATAGAGAATCCAAACATGTTAAGGGGGGAATACCTGGAAAGATAGCAAATTTTTTTTACGTACAAAATCCCTGACTTGTAAATAACGGAAAAAGTGAGTGTTGTTCAGTTGAAATTTCTGAGACAGTTGTTCAAATCTGGCAAATACATTGTCAATATACAAATCTCCAGTGCAATGTATACCCTTATTATGCCATGTCTGGAAGCCCTTATCTAACAAAGATGGCTGAAAAAGGTGATTATTCACTATAGGTGAATGTATGGAGATCTGTTGAATACCCAAACATTTTTTAAATTGTCTCAGAATACGTAGAGACTGGGTTACAATTATGTTCCCTTTGATGTTCTTCACTATTGATGGCAGAGATGAACAGAGTAGAGCAGGAAGTGAATGTGGGTTGCTCGTGGCCAGTTCAATCTGAAGCCAAGCTGGGGTAGCGCCATTCCAATCCTTTAACCATAGTGAGATGGCGTTAAGATTTGCCGCCCAGTAATATGAGCGGAGGTGTGGAAGGGAGAGCCCACCTACAGTTTTTGGTCTTTCCATAAATTCTTTTCTAATGCTTACAGATTTATTATTCCAAATAAAGGCAGATATCATCTGGTTGAATATCTTAAAAAATGATTGTGGTATAAACGCAGGTATAGCTTGGAATAAATACAGATATTTAGGCACTATGTTCATCTTTACAGAATTCACTCTCCCAATAAGGGATAATGGTAAAGTAGACCATCACTTAATATCTTTTTTGGACTGTTCTAGGAGTGGGGTAAAATTATTCTTAAATAAATTATGAAAGGATTTGGTGACCTTGACCCCCAAATATGTAAATGAGTCCAATGGAAAGTTTAAATGGCAGATTGTGAACATTCTTAGCATGTGTGTTGATAGGAAAATACTCACTTTTATCATAGTTGAGTTTGTACCCTGACATGTTCCCAAAGTCTTCCAGAACATGAAGAACTTCTGGTATGGTATAAGTGGGGTTGGTTATATATAATAATACCGGTAGATCATCTGCATAAAGTGAGACAGTGTGTGTTAAACTGCCCCGTGTTATACCTTGGATATTAACATTACTTCTTAGAGCAAAAGAAAGTGGCTCTATGGATAAAACAAAAAGCAATGGACTAAGTGGGTCTCCCTGTTTAGTCCCTCTCTGAAGAGAAAAATAATCAGAGGAGATAGAGTTGGTACGGACTGAAGCAGTTGGGTCAGTGTAGATTAGTTTGATTAATTTAATAAATTTAGGTCCAAATCCAAATTGATTCAGGGTATGGAAAAAAGGTATTCCCACCTGACCCTATCAAATGCCTTTTCCGCATCGAGTGATATGACTGATTCTGGAGATGAGGTGTCAGATTTTGTATAAATTATGTTAAACAGCTGTCTCAAATAAAAATAAGACTGCCTGCCCTGAACAAATCCAGTCTGGTCATCAGAAATAATATAGGGAAGGACTCGCTCAAGGCGAAGTGCAAGAGCTTTTGAAAAAAACTTTACCGTCACAGTTTGTCAGACTGATTGGTCTATAGGATGAAGCGTCAAGTGGGTTTTTATTTTTATTTCACAGCAGTGTAATAGATGCCTGTCGGAGTGTGGGTGGGAGAATATTATTTTCCAATGCTTCTTTATAAACTGACACAAGAATAGGGGCCAGTTGATCTTTAAATTTTGTATAAAATTCAGTGGGAAACCCATCTGGGCCTGGGGCTTTCCCACTCTGAAGGCCCATTATTGAACAGGTGAGTTCCTCTATTGTAAGAGGTTCTAAATCCCCCTTGATACCAGAGGCAATTGTAGGAATTCTGAATTTAGAAAAAAAAGTGTCAAATTGGTGTTGGTCTGGTTTCAAATCCGAAGAATATAGCTTGGAGTAGAACTCTTTAAAGTGATTATTAATATTTTGATGATCTTCACTTAATTAGCCATCGGATAATCTAATCTGTGGAATGATGTGAGAAGCAGTTTTTTGATGAAGTTGACTGGCCAGTAATTTGGAGGGTTTATCCCCCTCTTCATAAAATCAACTGCAAGACTTTAAGATTAGCCTTTCCACCTGGGAAGTGGCTAAGAGATTAACTTCATCCTGTAACCCTATTCTCTATTTAACCAAATCAGAGGTTGGAGATGAGGATAAGAGACTATCTACTGCCTTGATCCTGGAAGACACATCCTCAATCTTGTTATGGTGGACTTTCCTAGCATGTGTACTATAAGCGATTATCTGCCCTCCAAGATAAGACTTGAGAGCTTCCCATAGAGTTGAAAAAGCCATGCCATCGGTTGCATTCATCTCCAAGTAAAAATCTGTATGTATAGCCTCGGTCACAACCGGCCGTACGTGCTCCTACGGCCTGTCTACGTGCAAAAAACGCAAGAAACGCACGGAGGGCACGTGTGAAACGCATGGAGGGCGCGCGTGTGACGTGCTGATTTTCGAGCCGCAGACCAGCCGCAGAGGTTCTTTGTCATGTCAAACAAACTCTATGGGTGCTTACGTTTTTTTCAGGTTGCAAGACAAACTTACGGCCAACGTGCGTCTTTCTCCATGAACAAAAAAAACAGCAGTGATTTGGGAAACGCCAAAAATCGCACGGCCAAAAAATCGTATGTCCGGTTGTGACCTAGGCTTTATGAAATAAACTGCACAAAGTCAGAGTCAGCAAGCAGAAAGAGATCAAGCCGCCATGTCCATTTTGTTTTCTGAATTGGAAGTTTTAAAGACATACAGTTAGGTCCATAAATATTTGGACAGAGGCAACATTTTTCTAATTTTGGTTCTGTACATTACCACAATGAATTTTGAACAAAACAATTCAGATGCGGGCGGCACGGTGGTGTAGTGGTTAGCGCTGTCACCTCACAGCAAGAAGGTCCGGGTTCGAGCCCCGTGGCCAGCGAGGGCCTTTCTGTGTGGAGTTTGCATGTTCTCCCCGTGTCCGCGTGGGTTTCCTCCGGGTGCTCCGGTTTCCCCCACAGTCCAAAGACATGCAGGTTAGGTTAACTGGTGACTCTAAATTGAGCGTAGGTGTGAATGTGAGTGTGAATGGTTGTCTGTGTCTATGTGTCAGCCCTGTGATGACCTGGCGACTTGTCCAGGGTGTACCCCGCCTTTCGCCCGTAGTCAGCTGGGATAGGCTCCAGCTTGCCTGCGACCCTGTAGAAGGATAAAGCGGCTAGAGATAATGAGATGAGATGAGATGTTCATTTCTAATACTTGGTTGAAAACCCTTTGTTGGCAATGACTGCCTGAAGTCTTGAACTCATGGACATCACCAGACGCTGTGTTTCCTCCTTTTTAATGCTCTGCCAGGCCTTTACTGCAGCGGTTTTCAGTTGCTGTTTGTTTGTGGGCCTTTCTGTCTGAAGTTTAGTCTTTAACAAGTGAAATGCTGCTCAATTGGGTTGAGATCAGGTGACTGACTTGGCCATTCAAGAATATTCCACTTCTTTGCTTTAATAAACTCCTGGGTTGCTTTGGCTTTATGTTTTGGGTCATTGTCCATCTGTATTATGAAACGCCGACCAATCAGTTTGGCTGCATTTGGCTGGATTTGAGCACACAGTACGTCTCTGAATACCTCAGAATTCATCCGGCTGCTTCTGTCCTGTGTCACATCATCAATAAACACTAGTGACCCAGTGCCACTGGCAGCCATGCATGCCCAAGCCATCACACTGCCTCCGCCGTGTTTTACAGATGATGTGGTATGCTTTGGATCATGAGCTGTACCACACCTTCGCCATACTTTTTTCTTGCCATCATTCTAGTAGAGGTTGATCTTGGTTTCATCTGTCCAAAGAATGTTCTTCCAGAACTGTGCTGGCTTTTTTAGATGCTTTCTTAGCAAAGTCCAATCTAGCCTTTTTATTCTTGAGGCTTATGAGTGGCTTGCACCGTGCAGTGAACCCTCTGTATTTACTTTCATGCAGTCTTCTCTTTATGGTAGATTTGGATATTGATATGCCTACCTCCTGGAGAGTGTTGTTCACTTGGTTGGCTGTTGTGAAGGGGTTTCTCTTCACCATGGAAATTATTCTGCGATCATCCACCACTGTTGTCTTCTGTGGGCGTCCAGGTCTTTTTGCATTGACGAGTTCACCAGTGCTTTCTTTCTTTCTTAGGATGTACCAAACTGTAGATTTTGCCACTCCTAATATTGTAGCAATTTCTCGGATGGGTTTTTTCTGTTTTCGCAGCTTAAGGATGGCTTGTTTCACCTGCATGGAGAGCTCCTTTGACCACATGTTTTCTTCACAGCAAAATCTTCCAAATGCAAGCACCACACCTCAAATCAACTCCAGGCCTTTTATCTGCTTAATTGAGAATGACATAACGAAGGAATTACCCACACCTGCCCATGAAATAGCCTTTGAGTCAATTGTCCAATTACTTTTGGTCCCTTTAAAAATGGGGTGGCACAGGTTAAGGAGCTGAAACTCCTAAACCCTTCATCTAATTTTAATGTGGATACCCTCAAATGAAAGCTGAAAGTCTGGACTTTATGTCCATGTCCATTATATAACTATAACTTGAATATGTTTCAGTAAACAGGTAAAAAAATAATTTGTGTCAGTGTCGAAATATATATGGACCTAACTGTATATGCCGCCCTCATTATACAACCCTGATTCCCAAAAAGTTGGGACAAAGTACAAAGTGTAAATAAAAATGGAATGCAATCATTTACAAATCTCAAAAACTGAAATTGTATCCACAATAGAACATAGACAACATATCAAATGTCGAAAGTGAGACATTTTGAAATTTCATGCCAAATATTGGCTCATTTGAAATTTTCAAGTTTCAAAGCTTGAAAGTTTTCAAGGTTCAAAGATGGAGGGACATTTCTGTTTTATAGTACTGGTGTAGAATGTATTCACTATGGTGGGTTTGTGAACACCTCCTAAGCACACATTTCCAACTATCACCCATCCCAGGTTGAGTTTCTGGGCATAGGGTGCCTCATGTGGACCATTCACTTGTTATGCTCATATTTACATAGGAATAACATCCATGAAATGTATCAGTCAGGATTTAGACCTCATCATAGCACAGAGACAGCACTGGTTAAAGTAGTAAACGACCTACTGTTGGCGTCTGATCAGGGCTGTGTCTCGCTACTTGTGTTGCTTGACCTTAGTGCAGCATTTGATACCATTGATCATTCCATTCTTCTGGATAGACTAGAAAATGTTGTGGGAGTTAAGGGAATGGCCCTCTCCTGGCTCAGGTCTTATCTAACTGATCGTTATCAGTATGTCGATATAAATGGTGATATTTCTAGACGTACCGAGGTAAAGTTTGGTGTTCCACAAGGTTCTGTCTTGGGTCCACTGCTTTTTTCTCTATATATGTTACCTTTGGGCGATATTATTCATAAACATTGTATTAGTTTCCACTGTTATGCTGATGACACACAGTTGTATGTCTCTGCAAAACCTGATGAGAGACACCAGCTTAATAAAATTGAGGAATGTGTTAAGGACATTAGACACTGGATGCTTATAAATTTCCTTCTGCTTAACTCTGACAAGACTGAAGTACTTGTGCTAGGACCACATAAAGCTAGAAGTAAGTTTTCTGATTACACAGTAACTCTGGATGGCCTTTCTGTTTCTTCACGTGCAGCAGTAAAAGACCTCGGAGTGATTATTGACCCCAGTCTTTCATTCGAAACTCACATTGATAACATCACCCGGATAGCTTTCTTTCATCTCAGAAATATTGCAAAGATAAGAAATTTAATGTCATTGCATGATGCAGAAAAACTAGTCCATGCTTTCGTTACCTCCAGGTTGGATTATTGTAATGCCTTACTGTCTGGATGTTCCAATAAGTGCATAAACAAGCTCCAGTTAGTTCAAAATGCCGCAGCAAGAGTCCTTACTAGAACTAGAAAATATGACCACATCACGCCTGTCTTATCCACACTGCATTGGCTCCCAATCAAATTTCGTATTGATTATAAAATACTACTATTGACCTTTAAAGCACTAAATGGTCTCGCACCACAGTACCTGAGTGAACTTCTGCTCCTCTATGACCCGCCACGCCTACTTAGATCAAAAGGTGCAGGCTATCTGCTGGTACCTCATATAGTGAAGGCTACATCAGGGGGCAGAGCCTTTTCTTACAAAGCCCCACTGTTATGGAACAGCCTTCCAAGTAATGTTCGGGAATCAGACACAGTCTCAGCATTTAAGTCTAGGCTGAAAACATATCTGTTTAGTCAAGCCTTTTGTTAATGGTGTTTATGAGGTAAAGGAGTAGATCTGGAGGGTCCTCAGACATAGAGTGTTTTGGTAAACTGGGATGTATGGATGCTGTCAGTCCCCACTCGCTTGCTCACTCGAGTTTGTTGACGGTGCAGTGGCTGGCTGCTTTATGTCCCGGGGCTCCCTCATGCCTGTGTTACCTTCTGGCTCTCTCCTTTTAGTTATGCTGTCATAGTTAGTTGCCGGAGTCCCTGCTTGTACTCGGTGCAATATGTATACTGTTCCTACTTATTCAGGTGACATTGGGCATACCTAACCACCTGTGTTTTCTTTCTCTTCCCCCCCCCCCCCCCCCCCCACCCCAAATCTGTCCCTCTGAGTTACATGGAGTCAACAGGAAATCTTTTGGTGGAGACGGTGGGGACCTCGACTGGCTATCGTAGCCTGCAGGGAATCGGCCGTCAGACGTTCTGTCGCATGTCCCAGACCCGGTGAAATGTAACTGAATTGTCTTGGCCAGGCCTAAGGGTCCCATCTGCATCTCATCATTGCTGAGGAGTGTGCTCCCATCACCCAATCAAGCATCCAGCCAGAGCAGATTGAGATGCTGGCCTCTTCTGCCCCTCGGACCTGCTTGATCCATCCTGGTGCCCTGTGTCTGGTCGGAGTTTTATCGCCCCACTCCTGTGAAGGACGGCCCCATGAGGACAGTTGAGGGTTATACCTGTTAAAACTGTTAATATTATAGTCAGGCTGTCTGTTGTTGCCCAAATGAGGATGGGTTCCCTTTTGAGTCTGGTTCCTCTCAAGGTTTCTTCCTCATGTCGTCTGAGGGAGTTTTTCCTTGCCACCGTCGCCACAGGCTTGCTCATTGGGGATAGATTAGGGATAAAATTAGCTCATGTTTTAAGTCGTTCAAATTCTGTAAAGCTGCTTTGCGACAATGTTTATTGTTAAAAGCGCTGTACAAATAAACTTGATTTGATTTGATTTCCGCACTTTGTGGACCAAAATGATGCCTCGTCCGAGGAGAAGCATGATGGGAGCACTAGGATCGAACTCTGGGATGAGGTGAGCCACTGGTTGGAGGTGAGGATGGTTAGATGCAGCACTGGGTGTAGGAATTTCTGGACTTGTGTGAAAATCTGATGATGTTTTAGGTCATATTTATTCAGAAATATAGAAAATTCTAAAGGGTTCACAAACTTTCAAGCACCACTGTAACTGAACTCTACCAATTCTAACAAGAAGAGAAGACAAATATCCAACCAGAATTCTGACAGAAGCTTGGAGATCAGTTCTAACTCGAGTCACTGCTCCAATGTGACGTTCTGAAATTAAGATCTGAATTCATTTCCAGCTCATGTTCATGTTCTCAGCGGAGCGTGACAGTTTCCTGTTTCTGGCAGAAGTCTGCAGAACTCTGTCCTCTTGTGGGACATCTGAGGGAAAACAGAAAGAAGTCCATATTTGTGGGTTTGAGAAAAGAGTCATAAATCAATGAGCTCAAGAACGCATGTTCTGTAAGGTGAACCTACGTTTAGTATGTGTACCTACACTGTAACTACACTCACAATACAGTGCTGCAGTGTATAAAGTATTGGCACCCCTTTACCAACACAAGATGAATTGGTGTTTGGACGCCGTGTCCTCGCCTCCTCTCTGTCAGTCCACTGAGCAGGAATTTATTAGGAGAGGTTTTGGAAGCATCTGTACTCTGAGACAGTCAGAGATAAACCTGTAACTTTCAAGATTTCCAACATCAACAGGAACTAACTCATGGATTAAAAACTACAATGTGTCATTTTTTACAAGCAAAAGAAATGTAATTATTGAAAATTGCTGTGGTATAAGAGGAATAAAATACTAACAGGAAAAAAAACTTCAGGAAGGTAAGATATTAACCCTTCATGCTTTGTGGATATATTTATATATTTTCTTTTAGACCATTCAGCAATATTTGGGTGCAAAACATTTATCACACGAAATTATTTTAACAAAAACTTTTGATAGCAGTTTATAATGCCTCAAAATGTCAAAATATAATGTCACGTATAGCAGTGTCTTCTTCTTCAGCTTAAATAGAAAAAAATAATTTTTACTTTAAAACCCATTTACTGACTGAACAACAGACTAGATTTTTTTTCCAGATCTTTCGAACTCTTAACTCTATAATCGTCATCAAAAGAAGCTGCAAAACTATCCACTGACCAGCAGATGGTGGTATTGAGCCACAGCTACTGATAAACCAAGCAACAAATTTTCACACTTAGTGAAAAAATAAGGGCAATTCAGAATGTAAACATAACTAATGAAACAAATTCGAATATAAAATCTCAACTCCACCCCTGATAACACCTTTTAAAGGACACTGTTGTCCAATCAGATTAGCTCTTTCCATTCCTTTTTAAAACCTGAATAAAGAAAGCACAAATTTATTCATCACACACTTGTGAAATTTCCTCTCTGCATTTAACCCATCTGAAGCAGTGAACGTACACAGGCACAATGAGCACACACGCACACCCAGCCATGCTAATAGCACCCAGGGAGCAGTTGGGAGTTAGGCGCCTCGCTCAAGGGCACCTCAGCCCAAGGCCGTCCCATATTAACCTAACCGCATGCCTTTGGACTGTGGGGGAAACCGGAGCACCCGGAGGAAACCCACGCAGACACAGGGAGAACATGCAAACTCCGCACAGAAAGGCCCTCGCCAGCCGCTGGGTTCAAACCCAGAACCTTCTTGCTGTGAAGCGACAGCGCTAACCACTACACCACCCGAATAATAATTCAGATCAGAGTTATTCTAAAAGTGTATCATTATATTTCGCTTATCGATTTTTGTTGATGTGTTAGTAATAAAAATAAGCAGCTGACTGACAGAATTTACATCCATCCATCCATCCATCCATCCATCCATTATCTGTAGCCGCTTATCCTGTCCTACAGGGTCACAGGCGAGCTGGAGCCTATCCCAGCTGGCTATGGGTGAAAGGCGGGGTACACCCTGGACAAGTCGCCAGGTCATCACAGGGCTGACACATAGACACAGACAACCATTCACACTCACATTCACACCTACGCTCAATTTAGAGTCACCAGTTAACCTAACCTGCATGTCTTTGGACTGTGGGGGAAACCGGAGCACCCGGAGGAAACCCACGCGGACACGGGGAGAACATGCAAACTCCACACAGAAAGGCCCTCGCCGGCCCCGGGGCTCGAACCCGGACCTTCTTGCTGTGAGGCGACCGTGTTAACCACCACCATGCCGCCACAGAATTTACAGCGAGAACAAAATATTTATATCAGCTAATTCCCCTTCTGTATGAAGGTATTAAATGCAGTGAATCTGTTTTTTAAATTTATTTTTGTTTGACAATTTGACATACTGTTAGGGAATAAACCACTCTGTGAGGTGCAGTTAGAGGAAAATAATCATTGATGAGGCAGTACCAATAACAATAAGAGCATGTTTATTCCTCTTAAACGACTAAAATTTCCCAATGATTACATTTTTTTATTTATTAAAGAATGACACATCATACTTTTTATTCATTTTGAGTTACACTTAGCTGTCCACAAAGCAAGTCAGTTCCTGTTCTCACTGATATTATTGCAGCTCT
This sequence comes from Neoarius graeffei, assembly GCF_027579695.1. Classification (NCBI taxonomy): domain Eukaryota; kingdom Metazoa; phylum Chordata; class Actinopteri; order Siluriformes; family Ariidae; genus Neoarius; species Neoarius graeffei. Next base: position 93,453,138 of record NC_083577.1, read on the forward strand.
CCTTTTCTCCTTCTTCAAGTTAATAAGACAAAAAAATGCAGCTTGTCGTATGACTGAGAAACCACACAGTGTAAACTCTTCTGTTCTGAAGATGTTAAAAAACATGGTTACAGCTCTGACTGTTACAGAGCGCTGACACTGGAGACTTACTCAATTCATTTCATGTAAAATTCCCACAATGTGAATGAGCTGTTACTATAGTAACGATAACGTATTAGAACGATAGCATTAATATATGTAATGTACAGCTATAGAAATGAGTGAGTCTTTGGGAACATGTTTATTGCCGTAAAACTGGTACAGCGTATGTGCGGTATGTTGGCAATGACTGATGTCAAAAAGCAACTAACAATACATCTCATCTCATCTCATCTCATTATCTCGAGCTGCTTTATCCTGTTCTACAGGGTTGCAGGCAAGCTGGAGCCTATCCCACACCACCTCTCCTTTTTTCTTTTTTCTTTCTTTTTTTTTTTACAAAAAAGGAAGCTATGAAATAGCTTGTAGTCCATAAAATAGAGAAAGTAATAAAACATACTTTGTATTAACAGTGATTGAGAAATAAATGTCATTTTGAGTCTTTTGTGTCACTTTAACACATTAAAGTCATTTGAAAAGAATGAAAACACTTGTGAAACATTAAACAATTAAATTCAACATTTGAACACAGTCATTGTTATTAGAGATCGAGTCTGGGCGCTTTACAGTGTGACCACTGCATGTCTTAATATCAGTCTCTCTGTTCATTGGTGGCGATCTCGGTGCTGCCTGCTTGGGTGCAGATGTATTGTTCTGTTCACTTGCTTGTCCACTCCTCTCGAGGTTTCTTCCTCATGTCGTCTGACAGAGTTTTTCCTTGCCACCGTCGCCACAGGCTTCATCATTGGGGATAGATTAGGGATAAAATTAGCTCATATTTTAAGTCATTCAAATTCTGTAAAGCTGCTTTGCGACAATGTTTATTGTTAAAAGCGCTGTACAAATAAACTTGACTTGACTTGTCCTCGGCTGTTTGTCTGTTGATGAGGCAGCATTGTAGGTGGAGCCGCCAGTGAAGATGACAGTGTGGACGGAGGCACTGAGGACAGAGTAGCTGATCTCGGCAGCTGGAATGATATCAGAGAAGGCTGAGCATTGGGGGAGGAGTGGTCATGCGCCTTGTACATAGACAGTCTGAGGTGCTGTCTGTTTCTTCTATACTTTCTGCCACCACTTTCCACAATGTATGATCTAGAAGAACTGTGATAACCTGTAACAATACCTGGAGACCACTGTTTAGAACCAGGAAAGGGAGACAATCTTATCGGGTCATCTGGGAGGAGAGGAGGCAGTTCACTTGATGACTTCCTGTCATAGTTGTCACGCTGTTTCTTCTTCACACTGGTCAAGCAACGACGGACTTCACTGTGATCTATTGCTGTGGGCTTACCAAGTCTCTTGCAATGGGAAGCTTGTTTCTTGGTCTGTGATTCATCAGTAAGTGAGCAGGAGACAAACTGCAGCTTTCAAGTGGTGTTGAATGGTAGTCCAACAGAGCAAGATACCTGTCAGAGTTCTTTGACCAGAGCTGTTTCACAGTTTGCATTCCTCTCTCTGCTTCTCCATTTGACTAGGGATAGTTGGGTGAGGAAGTGACATGCTTTATTCCATAATCACTGAGATTATGAGAACTCATGTGATGCAAATAGAATAGAATAGAATAGAATAGAATAGAATAGAATAGAATAGAATAGAATAGAATAGAATCTTTATTGTCATTGCACATCAGGTATACAATGAAATTGCAGTGCTTCTCTGGCCGGTGCATAATAAATATTGAGTTTCAACTCAAAAGGTCATGCTTCCTGTTTCCTGTTTGTGGTACTCATTCACTTGTGTGTTTGGTGCTCGGCTTCGGACTATATTTCTAAGTTAATTTGACTACTGATTCTTGACTAGTGATTTTGGATTTCGGCCAGTGGACAGTGCCTGGTTTACAACGCTGATTTGGAACTGGACTTGCACGATAGTTGGCTAGTTTACAAACTAACTAGCCGGTGGCTAGGTAAACAGCTGCAAACAGCTGACCCGGCATTGGGCAGCGTTATCTAGCAGCAGCATGCCGCCGAAGAGGGCAATGACAGCAGAGGAGGGCGAGGAACTCAAGACGACCCTCGAGTTTTTAATTAAGGAGATGTCTGCTGTTAAACAGCAGCAGAAAGGCATCCTGGAGCTGGTGGAGGAGGTGAAGGCTCTCCGGATCCAGAATGGCAAGAAAGACCGGCGTCTGGCAGAACTGGAGAACAGAGTGGCAGCTCTGAAGCAGTACTCCAGGATCAAGGATGTGATTATCACCGGGCTCCGTATTAAACCCCAGTCATATGCCCGGGCAGTGACCACTGACAACGGGGTGGAGCCCGGTGAGCAGGATGACAGATCGACAGAGCAACAGGTGGCTGCTTTCCTCCACTCAAAGGGCGTTGAAGTGGACTTAAACACTGTGGAGGCATGCCATACTTTGCCCCGGAGAAATGACAGAAATACACCGGCCGTAATCATGAGATTCATAAACAGAAAATACAAGACTGCATTGCTGAAACTGGGAAGGAAATTGAAAGGGACAGACGTCTTCATACAACCCTGATTCCAAAAAAGTTGGGACAAAGTACAAATTGTAAATAAAAATGGAATGCAATGATGTGGAAGTTTCAAAATTCCATATTTTATTCAGAATAGAACATAGATGCCATATCAAATGTTTAAACTGAGAAAATGTATCATTTAAAGAGAAAAATTAGGTGATTTTAAATTTCATGACAACAACACATCTCAAAAAAGTTGGGACAAGGCCATGTTTACCACTGTGAGACATCCCCTTTTCTCTTTACAACAGTCTGTAAACGTCTGGGGACTGAGGAGACAAGTTGCTCAAGTTTAGGGATAGGAATGTTAACCCATTCTTGTCTAATGTAGGATTCTAGTTGCTCAACTGTCTTAGGTCTTTTCTGTCGTATCTTCCGTTTTATGATGCGCCAAATGTTTTCTATGGGTGAAAGATCTGGACTGCAGGCTGGCCAGTTCAGTACCCGGACCCTTCTTCTATGCAGCCATGATGCTGTAATTGATGCAGTATGTGGTTTGGCATTGTCATGTTGGAAAATGCAAGGTCTTCCCTGAAAGAGACGTCGTCTGGATGGGAGCATATGTTGCTCTAGAACCTGGATATACCTTTCAGCACTGATGGTGTCTTTCCAGATGTGTAAGCTGCCCATGCCACACGCACTAATGCAACCCCATACCATCAGAGATGCAGGCTTCTGAACTGAGCGCCGATAACAACTCGGGTCGTCCTTCTCCTCTTTAGTCCGAATGACACGGCGTCCCTGATTTCCATAAAGAACTTCAAATTTTGATTCATCTGACCACAGAACAGTTTTCCACTTTGCCACAGTCCATTTTAAATGAGCCTTGGCCCAGAGAAGACGTCTGCGCTTCTGGGTCATGTTTAGATATGGCTTCTTCTTTGAACTATAGAGTTTTAGCTGGCAACGGCGGATGGCACGGTGAATTGTGTTCACAGATAATGTTCTCTGGAAATATTCCTGAGCCCATTTTGTGATTTCCAATACAGAAGCATGCCTGTATGTGATGCAGTGCCGTCTAAGGGCCCGAAGATCACGGGCACCCAGTATGGTTTTCCGGCCTTGACCCTTATGCACAGAGATTCTTCCAGATTCTCTGAATCTTTTGATGATATTATGCACTGTAGATGATGATATGTTCAAACTCTTTGCAATTTTACACTGTCGAACTCCTTTCTGATATTGCTCCACTATTTGTCGGTGCAGAATTAGGGGGATTGGTGTTCCTCTTCCCATCTTTACTTCTGAGAGCTGCTGCCACTCCAAGATGCTCTTTTTATACCCAGTCATGTTAATGACCTATTGCCAATTGACCTAATGAGTTGCAATTTGGTCCTCCAGCTGTTCCTTTTTTGTACCTTTAACTTTTCCAGCCTCTTATTGCCCCTGTCCCAACTTTTTTGAGATGTGTTGCTGTCATGAAATTTCAAATGAGCCAATATTTGGCATGAAATTTCAAAATGTCTCACTTTCGACATTTGATATGTTGTCTATGTTCTATTGTGAATACAATATCACTTTTTGAGATTTGTAAATTATTGCATTCCATTGTTATTTACAATTTGTACTTTGTCCCAACTTTTTTGGAATCGGGGTTATAAATGAGCATCTTATAAAACGAAACTCTGACATCACAAGAAAGGCATGCAACTTGAAAAGACAGGGAAAGATTCAAAGCACATGGACCAATAATTGTAAAATATTCATTAAGCTTAACGGAATGCTAGAGCAAGCCAAGGTTGTGGTCATCAAGACCATGGAGGAGCTGGACAGGTACCAATAATCACCATAAACCAGACTGTAAGGAGTATGATGAATTATTTACAACACACAACTATGACATCATCAGAAATAACTCATTCACCTGCATCTGGAGTTAATGATGGCACATCTCAAAGGATTCCTGATCATAACAATATGGAGCTAAAAACCTTTCAATATTCCGATTATAATTTACTGGATATAGAAAACGATATAGATCCGGACAACAATTTCTTTTCCAATACTAATGACAACTGCTATTATTACAGAAACGAACAATACAATCAGACCGTTAGAACTGACAACAAATTATCCATAATCCATTTCAACAGCAGAAGCATGTATGCAAACTTTAATAACATTAAGGACTACTTAAGTCAGTTTACAAAACCGTTCAAAATTATTGCAATATCAGAAACTTGGATCAACACTGATAAGGGGATGGATTTTGAGATGGATGGATATGAACTCAACTATATAAACAGGAAGAGCAAAGGCGGAGGAGGTGTGGCTGTATATGTGGACAAAAATTTAGATTATAGGATACTGGAACCCCTCCTAGAACTGCCACCTTATTGTGGTGGAGGGGTTTGTGCATTTGAATGATCCTAGGAGCTATGTTGTTGGGGGCATTATGCCCCTGTCAGGGTTTCCCAAGGCAGACAGGTCCTAGGTGACAGACCAGACCAAGAGCAGTTCACCAAAACCCTTATGGAGAAACAAGCAAGGACCGTGACATCGCCCGGTATGGTGCAGCCGGGGCCCCACCCTGGAGCCAGGCCCAGGGTTGGGGCTCGTATGTGAGCGCTTGGTGGGCCTTTGCCCATGGGGCCCGGCCGGGCTCAGCCCGAAGAGGTGACGTGGGCCTGACCTCCTGTGGGTTCACCACCCACAGAGGTAGCAGTAGGGGACTGGTGCAGTGTGGATTGGGTGGCAGTCGAAGGCAGGGGCCTCGACGACCTGATCCTCGGACACAGCAGCTAGCTGTCGGGACATGGAATGTCACTTCGCTGGGGGGGAAAGAGACTGAGCTTGTGCGGGAGGTTGAGAGGTACCGGCTAGAGATAGTCAGGCTCACCTCCATGCACAGCTTGGGCTCTGGAACCCAGCTCCTCGAGAGGGGCTGGACTCTCCACTTCTCTGGAGTCGCCCGTGGTGAGCGGCGGTGGGCTGGTGTGGGCTTGCTTATAGCTCCCCAGCTCAGCCGCCATGTGTTGGAGTTTACCCCAGTGAACGAGAGGGTCGTCTCTCTGCGCCTTCGGATCGGGGAGAGGGCTCTTGCTGTTATTTGTGCCTATGGGCCGAATAGCAGTATAGAGTATCCGGCCTTCTTGGAGTCCCTGGGAGAGGTACTGAGGGGTGCTCAGACTGGGGACTCCATTGTGCTACTTGGGGACTTCAATGCTCATGTGGGCAACGACAGTGACACCTGGAGGGGCGTGGTTGGGAGGAATGGCCTCCCCGATCTGAACCCGAGTGGAGTTTTGTTATTGGACTTCTGTGCTAGTCATGGTTTGTCCATAATGAACACCATGTTCGAGCATAGGGGTGTCCATAAGTGCACGTGGCACCAGGACACCTTAGGTCGGAGGTCAATGATAGACTTTGTTGTCGTTTCATCTGATCTCCGGCCCTATGTCTTGGACACTCGGGTGAAGAGAGGGGCTGAGCTGTCAACTGATCACCACCTGGTGGTGAGTTGGATCCACTGGCGGAGGAGGAAGCTGGACAGACCTGGCAGGCCCAAACGTATGGTGAGGGTACGTCTGGCCGAGCACTCTGTTGGGGAGGTCTTTAACTCCCACCTCCAGGAGAGCTTTTCCCAGCTTCCAAGGGAGGTGGGGGACATTGAGTCTGAGTGGACCATGTTCTCTACCTCCATTGTGGATGCAGCTGTTCGGAGCTGTGGCCGCAAGGTCTCCGGTGCCTGTCGTGGCGGCAATCCACGAACCCGGTGGTGGACACCAGAAGTAAGGGATGCCGTCAAGCTGAAGAAGGAGTCCTATCGGGCCATGTTGACCTCCGGGACTCCTGAGGCAGCTGACAGGTATCGACAGGCCAGGCGTGCTGCAGCTCAGGCAGTTGCGGAGGCAAAAACTCAGAACTGGGAGGAGTTTGGGGAGGCCATGGAGAAGGACTATTGGTCAGCCTCGAAGAAATTCTGGCAAACCGTCCAGCGCCTCAGGAGGGGGAAGCAGTACTCTGCCAACACTGTTTACAGTGCGGGTGGGGAGCTGTTGACCTCGACTGGGGACATTGTCGGGCGGTGGAAGGAATACTTTGAGGATCTCCTCAATCCCACCGTCATGTCTTACATTGAGGAGACTGAGGCTGATGACTCAGAAGTGGACTTGTCCATTACCCAAGCCGAAGTCACTGAGGTGGTTTGCAAGCTCCTCGGTGGCAAGGCACCAGGGGTGGATGAGATTTGCCCTGAGTATCTCAAGTCTCTGGATGTTGTGGGGCTGTCTTGGTTGACACGCCTCTGCAACATCGCGTGGCGGTCGGGGACAGTGCCTCTGGAGTGCCAGACTGGGGTGGTGGTCCCTCTTTTTAAGAAAGGGGACCAGAGAGTGTGCTCTAATTATAGGGGAATCACACTTCTCAGCCTCCCAGGGAAGGTTTACTCCAGGGTACTGGAGAGGAGAATTCAACCAATAGTCGAACCTAGGATCCAGAAGGAACAATGCAGTTTTCTTCCTGGTCGCAGAACACTGGACCAGCTCTATACCCTTCATAGGGTGCTCGAAGGTTCATGGGAGTTTGCCCAACCAGTCCACATGTGCTTTATGGATCTGGAGAAGGCATTCGACCATGTCCCCCATGGTATTCTGTGGGGGGTGCTTCGGGAGTATGGGGTTCGGGGCTCTTTGCTAAGGGCTGTCTGGTCCCTGTACAAATGGAGCAAGAATCTGGTTCGCATTGCCGGCAGTAAGCCAGACCTGTTCCCAGTGCATGTTGGACTCTGGCAGGGCTGCCCTTTGTCACCGGTTCTGTTCATAATTTTTATGGACAGAATTTCTAGGCGCAGCCAGGGGCCGGAAGGAATCCTGTTTGGGAACCACAGGATTTCATCTCTGCTTTTTGCAGATGATGTTGTCCTGTTGGCTTCTTCAAACCAGGACCTTCAGCATGCACTGGGGCATTTTGCAGTCGAGTGTAAAGCGGCTGGGATGAGAATCAGCACCTCCAAGTCCGAGGCCATGGTTCTTGACTGGAAAAGGGTGGCTTGCCCTCTCCAGGTTGGTGGAGAAGTCCTCCCTCAAGTGGAGGAGTTTAAGTATCTCGGGATCTTTTTCATGAGTGAGGGAAGGATGGAGCGTGAGATCGACAGGTGGATTGGTGCAGCCTCCACAGTGATGCGGTCGCTTTATCGGTCCGTCGCGGTGAAGAAGGAGCTGAGCCAAAAGGCGAAACTTTCAATTTACCAGTCAATCTACGTCCTGACTCTCACCTATGGTCATGAGCTTTGGGTAATGACCGAAAGGACAAGATCGTGGATACAAGCAGACGAAATGAGTTTCCTTCACAGGGTGGCTGGGCATTCCCTTAGAGATAGGGTGAGAAGCACAGTCACTCGGGAGGAGCTCGGAGTAGAGCCGCTGCTCCTCCACATCGAGAGGAATCAGCTGAGGTGGCTTGGGCATCTTTTTCGGATGCCTCCTGGACGCCTCCCTGGGGAGGTGTTCCAGGCATGTCCCCCCGGGAGGAGGCCCCGGGGAAGACCCAGGACACGCTGGAGGGACTATGTCTCTCAGCTGGCCTGGGAACACCTCAGTGTTCTTCCCGAGGAGCTGGCCGAGGTGTCTGGGGAAAGGGAAGTTTGGGCTTCCATGCTTAGACTGCTGCCTCCACGACCCGGACCTGGATAAAGCGGAAGAAGACGAGACGAGACGAGACGGGATACTGGAAAATATCTCAACTGCAATTGACAATCTGTTAGAATGTATAACTATTGAAATCTGTACAGAAAAAAACAAAAATGTAATAATCAGCTGTATATATAGAACACCAGGTTCTAGTATGGACTTATTCAAGGACTGGATCGAGGCATCTTTTTCGAGGATGAATCAGAAAGTTATTTTCATCTGTGGTGATTTTAATATTGATTTTTCAAATCCTAAGAAGCATAAAATGACTGACGAATTCATTAATACAATGTATAGTATGAGTCTTTATCCAAAAATCACCAAACCCAGCAGAATCATCTCATACAGTTCCACATTAATTGACAACATATTCACTAATGACATTGAAAACAATACTGTGAGCGGATTATTTATCATTGACATCAGTGACCACCTACCAGTTTTTACAGTTTATGACGGCAATTTTAAAGGAAATCATCCAGATACAAGACCAACACATAGACGATTGAGGACAGAGGAAAACATGCATGCATTTAAGAATGACTTGCTAGTGCAAAACTGGGACGCTATATACAAGAATAATGATATTGACAATGCATATGAAACATTTTTGAGGATATTTGCATCACTATATCACAAAAATTGTCCAATTAAACAATATAGCAGGAAACATAAATACACGGATTGACCATGGATCAACAAGGGATTACAAAATGCCTGTAAAAAGAAAAATACGCTGTATAGAGAATTCATAAAACAGAAAACTAAAGAGGCAGAGAATAAATATAAAAAATATAAAAATAAGTTAACCAATATTATTAGAGCTAGCAGAAAGGAATACTATCATGAAATATTAAATAAAAACAAAAATAATATTAAAGGAATATGGGATTTATTAAATAATATAATCAAAAATGGCTCTAGACAATGTTACCCTCAGTACTTTATAGATAACAACATTAAGAAAGACAATATAGATTATATAGTTAATAGTTTTAATAATTTTTTTGTAAGTGTTGGCCCAAACCTGGCAGAAAAAATCCCTGATCCATCGTCATCGCAGGATTGGAATGATAACCTTATAGATGGAAATCAAAGCTCAATGTTTCTCACAGCAGTGGAAGAAAAAGAAATAATTGATATTGTAAAAAACTGTAAACATAAAATATCTACTGATTGTGATAACATTGATATGAAAATTGTGAAAAGGGTCATTGAGGGAATTTCAAAACCATTAACTTTCATCTGTAACTTATCATTCCAAACCGGCAAATTTCCAAACAAAATGAAAATAGCTAAAGTTGTGCCGCTGTATAAAACTGGGGATAGACACCACTACACAAACTATAGGCCTGTTTCTTTATTACCACAATTCTCAAAAATTCTAGAAAAAATATTCAGCAACAGATTAGACAAATCCATGGATAAGCATAAATTACTCTCTGACAGTCAATACGGATTTAGATCAACATCACTGGCATTAATGGAATCAGTTGAGGAAATCACTAACACTATAGATCACAAACAGTACGCAATTGGAATATTCATTGACCTCAAGAAAGCTTTCGACACAATCAATCATGATATATTAATCAATAAACTGGAACGGTATGGGATCGGGGCATAGTTTTGCACTGGGTGAAAAGTTATTTAAGGGACAGGAGACAGTTTGTGGGCGGCACAGTGGTGTAGTGGTTAGCGCTGTCGCCTCACAGCAAGAAGGTCCGTGTTCGAGCCCCGTGGCCGGCGAGGGCCTTTCTGTGTGGAGTTTGCATGTCCTCCCCATGTCCGCGTGGGTTTCCTCCGGGTGCTCCGGTTTCCCCCACAGTCCAAAGACATGCAGGTTAGGTTAACTGGTGACTCTAAATTGAGCGTAGGTGTGAATGTGAGTGTGAATGGTTGTCTGTGTCTATGTGTCAGCCCTGTGATGACCTGGCGACTTGCCCAGGGTGTACCCCGCCTTTCACCCGTAGTCAGCTGGGATAGGCTCCAGCTTGCCTGTGACCCTGTAGAACAGGATAAAGCGGCTACAGATGATGAGATGAGACAGTTTGTGAAGTTGGGAGATTACACTTCCTCATGCTTGGACATTGCTTGTGGTGTCCCCCAGGGGTCACTATTGGGTCCAAAACTGTTCATTCTCTACATAATGATATCTGCAAAGTTTCCAAGTTATTAAAATTAGTTTTATTTGCATATGACACAAATATTTTTTGTTCAGGGGGGAATTTACAGGATCTTCTGGGGATGATCACTGCAGAACTGTCTAAAGAAGTGGTTCGACAGGAACAAATTATCTTTAAACCTTAATAAAACTAAATTCATGTTATTTGGGAATTGTAAAAGGAATACTCAAGCACTAATACATGTAGATGGGGTTGATATTGTAAGGGTACATGAAAATAAATTTCTTGGTGTAACTGTGGACGATAAAATAACATGGAAATCCCACATAAAACACGTACAAACTAAACTGTCACAGAGCATTTCAGTAAGGCAAAACACTTTCTGGACCACAAATCACTCCACTTTCTTTACAGCTCACTAATATTACCATACTTAATTTACTGTGTAGAGATTTGGGGGTAATACTTATAAATGTACATTACAACCACTGAGGCTAACTCTGGTACGATGCATTAAATGGCAACATTTATGTTTTAATTGTACATGGTCCCTTATAAAATAAACTGAAACTGATTATACTGCAGAAGAGAGCCATAAGGACAATTCATAACACTGGTTACAGAGAACATACTAATCCTTTATTCTTAAAATCAAAAATACTAAAACTCAAAGATCTGGTTCACTTTCAAACAGCACAAATCATGTATAGAACAATAAACAACCGACTTCCAGTCAACATTCAAAAGCTGTTTTTTCAGAAAGAGGGGGGATATAATTTGAGGGGGGAAATGAACTTTAAACATCTTTTTGCTCGCACAACCTTAAAAACACATTGCATCTCAGTATGTGGAGCGAAATTGTGGAACAGACTGTCGGGGCGGCTGAAGCAATGTCCAAGCGTGAGTATATTCAAACAGCAGTACAAACACATGGTACTCACTCGGTACAGGGAGGAAGAAGGGTGGGATGAGCACTAGGGTTTTTTGCACATATTTTTATTTACTTTCTTTATTTTGTTTATTTTCTATTTTGTTGGTACAGGCAAATATGTTTAATTACTTGTGTTCAGGAATATGTGATTTAAAAATAGTAAATAAAAATAATAATAACAATAAAGATAAATAAAGTTTATATATATATATATATATATATATATATATATATATATATATATATATATATATATATATACACACACACATGTTAAGTTAATATTGTTTCCATTGTTTTTAATTGAACTGAGTGTTTTTATTTGTTCTTTTGTTTTTGTTTTTTGTGTTTGTTTTTTCTCGTTTTGTACTACTTTGACATGTTTGAAATAAAGCCTTCATTCATTCATTCATTCATTCATTCATTCATTCAATATAAAAAACAGTAAAATATTAAAAGAAAACAGTAAAGCAGTAAAATAAGAATAAGAAAGGAGTAAAATAGAAATAAGAAAGGAATGCATATTTACATTATTTACACATTACACTAGCATACACTCTCTTATGAGTTCAGGGACCTGATGGCCCAGGGAAAGAAACTGTTTTTAAGTCTGTTTGTCCTGCTTTTGAGGCACCTGTATCTCCTGCCAGAGGGCATGAGGGTAAACAGGTGCTGTCCTGGGTGTGAGGGGTCAGCAGTGATTGCCCTCGCTCTCCTGAGACACTGTGTGCTAGCGATGTCTTCTAGCGAGGGTAGGGGACTGCCAGTGATGTGTTATGCAGTTTTAATGACCCTCTGCAGGTTCATTCTTTCTGCCACAGAGCAGTTGGCGTACCAAGCTGTAATGCAGTACATCAGGACGCTCTCAATGGTGCTGCGGTAAAAGGCCACTAACAGTTTCTCTTCCAGATGGTTCCTTCTGAGTATCCTTAGGATGTGGAGTCACTGTTGGGCCTTTTTTACCACCGCGGATGTATTGGCAGTCCAGGAGAGGTCCTCGGCTATATGTGTCCAAGGAACCTGAAGGAGGACACCCGCTGGACACAGTCCCCATTGATGCTCAGTGGGGCTGGATCCCCCCTGTGTTTCCTGAAGTCAATCACCATCTCCTTAGTTTTGCTGGTGTTGAGCAGCAGTGTTGTGTGCAGAACACCAACCTGCCAGCATGTTGACCTCATCCCTGTACGCAATCTCATCCCCTCCACTGATGAGGCCAATGACCATGGTGTCATCCGCAAATGTAATGATGGTATTGGAGAGGTGGATGGGTGTGCAGTCATGCATATACAGGGAATACAGGAGAGGGCTCAGCACACAGCCCTGAGGAGAGCCTGTGCTGAGGGTCAGGGTGGAGGAGCAGGTGGTGCCTACCTTAACCATTTGAGGGCGGTCAGTCAGGAAGTCCTTGATCCAGACACAGGTGGAGGGGGAGAGAGCGATGTTAGTCAGCTTTTCCATCAAGATGTCAGGAATAATGGTGTTAAATGCCGAGCTGAAGTCTATGAACAGCATCCTGATGTAGTTCGCTGGCTGCTCGAGGTGGCTGAGTGCTGTGTGCAGAGCTATAGCGATGGCGTCCTCCATCGATCTGTTAGCTCTGTAGGCGAACTGATGCGGGTCCAGGTTTGAGGGGAGACAGTCCTTGATGTGGTGAAGGATGAGCCTCTCAAAGCATTTAATGACTACTGATGTTAAGGCAATAGGTCTGTAGTCATTGGGACACTTTGGGGCAGGAGTCTTTGGGACAGGGATGATGGTAGCTGATTTCAGGCACTGGGGGATAGTAGTCTGTGACAGTGAGAGGTTGAACAACCTGGTCAGGACTCCCCCCAGCTGGTCAGCACAGGCGCAGAGTACTTTTCTAAGTACACCATCTGGTCCGGCTGCTTTCCTGATGTTCACAGTCTTCAGCACCTGCCTCACCTGGTGTTCCTGGAGTGTGAGTGTGCTGTGACTGGAGGTCTGTGGTGGTCGTGCAGCTGTGTGTGGAGCCTCTGCTTCGAAGCGGGAGAAGAAACTGTTTAATTCCTCAGCCAGCGATGCGTCAGCGATGGTAGTGACCAGTGGCGGCTGGTAGTCTTTCAAACAGGGGAGGCTGGTCGGTTACGATATTTCCAGATTTTAAAAGAAAAAACACATCAGTTTTGCCCATACTCTTGCCTCTGATCTGGCTGATTGTTGGCAGCGTCACAAACTGTGAAATAACAGGTTCTTTTGGCCAATTAGCCTACTGTCCAATATACATGATGGTGGTGTTGGGGGGGTATATTTTAACATTTTATATTTTAAAATTGTGGCATGTTGTTTAAAAATTGACCTCGGCTGTGTTTTTGTTTAAAAATGTTTTCCAAATTGTAGCGGTGTTTAATTCATATCCAGAAAAACATATATTCCAATATAATATACTCAGCATAAACATTTTAAATAGATTCTATATTTTTGGTCCATCCATGACATATTACTAAAGTAGCCTATTTACTGTTGTTGATGTGGGTCACTTGCTGTTAGCCAATTCACTTTCTCGTACCAGGAGAGCTGAAAGGAACGAGTATTATTCCCTACCTTTTTCACCAAGTCAATTTGAGGCGTTGGTCTACCCTGTTCTTTAATTTTAATTTTTTCCTCGAAAGGAAGACTGGCAAATGGCTTTGCCAAAATTAAATCAGCAATGCTTGGCATCCATGCGCAGCTTTCTTGCTAGCTGACTAGCCCCCTCAAGTTCAAGTTCAGTCACTCAAATAAATGAAATTTCTGGAACTAAGATAGCAAACTTGACAACACTATATTTACACTTTATTTACAATGAAAATATATACAAACTAAAAAAGCTGGTAGAAACCGTATGTAATGAATGAAATCGAAATGTAAGCCGATCTCTTACAATACACCACAGCACTTGCGAATCCGCATGGGACTGAACTGATGTTGCCAGATACTGCTGATGTTATCCAGCCCAAAATATGTTCAAAACCCGCCAAAATGCACTTAAAACCGCCCAATTGGGTGGGAAACCCCCAATCTGGCAACACTGTAACCGCTGCCTGTCTATAGTTGAAACGAGCTGTCAATCAAAGAAAATATCCGGCCGCTTTCACCAATCACCAGTCTCCTCGCGGAAACTGCCATGTCCCTCCCATGTGAGGCTCGGAGTCCATGGGCGGGCATTTTCGCAGTATTTGTCCAATAACCGTCTTGCATTTTGAGATTGAAAAGCGCAGAGCTCCCAAATGCCATTGAAGTCCATTGAGGCTGGGAGTCCGTGAGACTCCGTGGGTGGGAATTTTCGCAGTATTTGTCCAATAATCGTCTTGCATTTTGAGATTGACAAGCACATAGCTCCCAATCCACTGAGGCTGCGCTGCATCGTGCTGTCACGAGGGGGAAAAACTCACGCACACATTAAAGTTATAAGGGAATGATTTCGCACTGTAGTTGGGTTGAGCACATATATTTCTATGATTCTGGATCTGAAATAGCAATGTTATAAGGTCGGCTATAACATAAGCCTAGCGCAATTCATCCTACACGATGTTCGTCATTTTTAGAGGAAGCTGAGCCTCCCTCGTTGTCTTAGAGCAATCGCCCGTGGTAGTGACGGGTGTGGAGCCTTTGTAGCTGGTGATGCTCTGTACCCCCTGCCACACCAGCCGTGGGTTATTGTTGGCGAGATGGTCCTCCACTTTCCTCTTATGAGCAGCCTTAGCAGCTTTGATGCCTCTCCGCAGCTCTGCCCTCGCCATGCTGTACTGTTCTCTGTCACCTGACTTGAAGGCAGAGTTTTGGGTTCTCAGGAGTGTCCGGACATCCGAGGCCATCCATGGTTTTTGGTTGGGGTAGATCCGGATGCACTTCACCACAGTAACACTGTCAGTGCAGTTCTTTATGTAGAACAGAACAGTCTCTGTGTGCTCCTGTAGGTCAAGATGTTCAAATATGCTCCACTCAGTGCGCTCAAAGCAATCTTGAAGCTGGGAGAGTGCTCCTTCAGGCCAGGTTTTAATGTTCCTTGTGACAGGTTTGGATTTCTTCCTGAGGGAGGTGTATGCAGGGACCAAGAGCAGTGAAAGATGGTCTGACATGCCCAGGTGAGGGAGGAGTACTGCTCTGTAGGCTTGCTTCAGGTTGGAATAAACATGGTCTAATGTGTTCTTCCCTCTGGTGGAGCACTGTATGTACTGTATGAAATTAGGGAGCACAGTCTTAAGGCAAGCTTGGTTGAAGTCCCCAGCAACAATAAAAGCTCCCTCTGGATGGGCCTGCATTTGTTTATTAATGGTGTCATACAGCTGAGAGAGCACTGTGCTAACATTAGCATCTGGTGGGATATACACAGCAGCAATGAT